>NC_034590.1:102852586-102908542 GCF_900095145.1 Mus pahari
TTTTTTTTTTTTTTTTTTTTTTTTTTTTTTTGCCCACCCAGGCCTCCTAGAAGTCACAGGGAAATTGTTCAGTCCAACTCACTTCCTCCTCCCACAGCCTCTCTTGGCCTCATGGGTGCTAGAGTTGCTGGCCGAGTGAGCAGAGACATTTTCTCAGGCTCCAGTGGGAAGGGAGGCAGTGGCATTGAAAGCAGGTTTAGTCTTTGTGCTTCCTTCTGGCAGTGGCCCCTTCAGCTGTGCGGCAAACACTGCTTGGATGTCTGCTGTGAGCCTGGCCCAAGAAGTCAGTGCTCCAGAGGTATCTGCGAAAGGCTTCCTCGCTCTTCTCCTCCATTTCGCAGGTCCTCCAGACCCAACTCTGCACAGGGGCTTTTAGAGTGGAGAAGTCGGGGTGACACTCCCATCATTCCCTCTGCTCTAACTCTCCTTTATGTGTGGAGCACAGAGCTCATCCCCCAGCAGGCTATCTCAGTGTTGAGAATTCTCTTATTGTCCAGCCCTGGGTATCAGGTTTGACTGCAGAGAGTCATCTCAAACTTGCAATGAGCAGACTCCTGAGTCTTGGGATGAGAGGTGGGTGGCACAGTGGTCCACACTGTGAGATTAATCACACTCCTTAGTTTCTGGAATTGGAACTGCCAGACTCTCCTTCACCTCTGGGTCTTTGTGGACTGTTTTTGTTTACTCTTGTTTCCCCCAGTAACAGAAACACAAATAAACTAATAACTTGTTCGTGCTTAATTTAGAGGTGACCAAGCAGAGCCCCACCCGCTGCTTCTTCAGAATTGGATTTTATGCAAAAGTCTAAGAAACTCCAAATGGATATTTGCTAAAGCTTGGGGAGAGCCGTGTCATAATGAGAGCCACAAGGGAGCATATATAGTTTGTATATTTTGCAGAAACTGAGGTGTATAAAAAATGACTCCTTGTGGGAAAATTTCTAGGCTATCAGTATTAAGCCAAGGTGTATACCAAACATCACCTCCCCAATGAGCAGTAAAATAAGATATGAGGGGGTTGCACTGAACCCCAGGCTTTCCAGGACTCTGGAAGAGGGGAAGAATCTTCCCCAAGCAAGCGAGACAGTAAACGCATCTGCAGCAGGTCTGCTGCAACAAATTCATTTTCGGTTGTGAGATGTGCACTGCAGACAGGGACTCATCGGATCTATCATTAGGGTGCTAATGAGAAAACATCACACACCTATCACCTGAGAGCTGCAATCCAAAGCCTCCCCGTATCACAGGAAGGAGCTGAAAATGGAGTAATCAGCGTCAACAAAATCTATTGTTCCCAGAATACAAAATTGAGAGATTATTTCTACTCAGAATCAGAAGGAGACCTGTTTACATTTGTCAGCAAAATGATCACATTTTATACCATTAACATTTGGCAAGACGGAGGATCACCCATTAGCTAATCTGCAGATGCCCTGACCGCAGATTCGGGGGAAACAAAGAGCTTGCCAGAGCCAGGCTGCCTGGTCTGCACCGAGCCCAAGATGGGGGCTGAAGCTGCTCCTGGGTTTCTGGCCAGGTTCCATGGGCAACAGGGAGTGGACAACCCAGAAGCTAGTGGATGATCCGAAAGATGTCAGTGGATGGGAGGAATGTCAGGAGGTATGCAGGTGAGGACTGCTAGCATGGGAAGATGTGTTTGGAGTAGCCTAAGGGGCTGTTTACTGACTTACTGTCCCAAGGATGATGCCTGGCTCTGGCTTATTCAGCTGAATGTTCTTTCTCAACCCCTTTCCTTCTGCCTTGCCATGGCTCTTTTTTTTTCTCCCTCTTCCTTTTCCCTCTGGGTGTTTTTTGTTGTTGTTGTTGCTTTTGTTTTTTTGTTTTTGTTTTTGTTTTTTGAGACAAGTTCAGACAACATAGTCCACAATGGCCTTGAATGGCCATTTCTCGTGCCTCAGCCATGTGGGATGGCAGACGGACAGGCACATGTGGATGAGAGTCTTTTCTTGAATTCTGCCCACCCCAGGATAATGACTCCATGAGAACCCAGGTTATTCTTGACCCCAGCTTTCTCTGAGGATATAACTACTTTCCTGAGCTTTCTCATGCCTGTCCTTGGCAGGAGTTAGCAGTTCGCTTTGCCAGCCAAACCTAGTCTAACCCTCAGCCTTCCTCCCTGGCTCAAAACAAGTTTCTCTTCAAAGCTACAGTTCACAGGCAGCAAGCCCCATTCTTGGAGAGCACGGCCCTCGAGATGCTGAGAAACAAAACTTGGTTGTGAGGTGGTTGACCAAGCCAGGATTCAGTGCACAGAGGACACCTCTGATGACTTGTGGGGGAGGTCAGCCAGTAGGTCCACACATAACTGCTGCGCTAAGCACCAGCAACCAGCCTTCTACTGTGTCTTCCCAAGTTGCTAGTTTTAGAAGTATGAATCCGAGGAAACCTTCTAAAACGTACATGTAAGATATATTACGTGACAAGTACCATCCAGAATCCTTCCTGACATGTAACAGGAACACAGGTCTTTTTATTGAAAGAATGAATGAGAGAATCCTGACCCCCAAGAACCAACACACCTGTCAAGCCACTGTCTAGGTCCTCAAATTGTCCCATGTCACAAAAACAGGACAACAGCAAATGAACACAGGTCCTTGGAGCAGAAAATAAAGATTGATTAGTGATGGTGGAGATTGAAAAGCATCAATGTGAGCTCACCCCTAAGACAGCAAACAGGCCATTTAATATGGGATGGGGGTAGCTTTTGACTGTCAGAGTCAAGTCAAACTCTAGCCAGAAATCTTTCAACCCGGAAGTCTAAACTGATGTCCCCAGTCAGCGTGACCCCCTAGTCACACTGAATCACCAGGTAAATCTGTGGTCCAGACAACAGACTGCCATCCCACACCCTCTGTGTTTGCAGGCATGTAACCCATGGGTCTGGGGATGTCGGGGTTAGATATGTCCTCTGTTGGAAGCTAGACAGTGAAAGCTGCGAGAAGCTACATGATCTTCTCACTTGTGCGTCATTCCCTCTGCTTAGACCATCCCCACCCCACTCCATCCTCACGCTCTGTAGGTGGGACCTCCACTCCACACCCCATCTCTCCACTTGGAAATAAACTTTTCAAAGAAGTAGCCACAGGTCACGCTACCCAAACTTGTCCCAGGATCCACATCCCTCTCAGAACGTATCAGTACTCATGATCTTTGTGTATCTTTCAGTATCTGTTCATCCTGGCAGCTCTACACTACAGCGGAGCACAGAGCCCCTCTCGATTTCCTGACGTAACCCAGTTCATTGTTATCAGCCCTGGCCACTCTGTATATGAAGTCCTGTCTTGAAGTCCCAACCCAGCTTCTGTCGGCTCCAAGTGTCCGTTGCTAGCTGGTCCCAAGTTGGATGGGGGAGGTAGGGGACAGAGGACACCACACAGGGTTTGCTCTTTTGTGCTGGCTTTTCCTGCTGGGTTTTTTTTTCCAACAGTAACTATCATTTTCTAGTCTTTCCCTGACAAGGTATAGGCTTTTTTTTTCCTTTTTCCGTTTCCACTCTTTAAGATGGTGTCACCGTTGTGGCTGGAGGGATGGCTCAGCAGTTAGGAGCGCTTGCTACTCTTGTAGCGTACTGGAGTTTGATTCCCAACCCCCTTATCAATCAGCTCACAGTCACCTGTAACTCCAGCTCCCAGGGGACCCGACACTCTCTTCTGGCCTCCTGGGGGATCCATAAGCACGTGTACTTACAGACATGCAGACATACATATACACATAAAAATTAAAAACTAATAAACCTAAAACCAAGAAGTTGGGACCATATCCCCTCATAGTTCAGAACTGGAGTCCTTCTAGTCCTCTATTCCAAGGGCCAGCAGAGCATGTTATAGTCATTAACAGTCCATGCTCTCTGTCCCCAGGTGGGTTGTTGATGCTATCGCCATGTCTCTGTCACTTCCCTGTCTCTTACCTTGCCTCTTCCCCAGTGCTTGCTTATGTGTCTTATGTTAGATTCTTCCTGTTAAAACAGTACCATTCTCTTTCCTGACTGGACCCCTATAGATGTAATCACCATGTTTAATACCTCAGGGTTAATGGTTACTGACTGTGCGGAGTGCAGTAAGTTGTTTCAAGTGTTTTCTGTGAATTCCCCCAGTTCTCCCAAGACTTCGAGGTAAGTGTGCTTGTGCCTGCGTGCATTCATGTGCCTGCGTGTGTGCATGTGTGTGTGTATGTGTGCGCGTGTGCATGCGTGTGTATGCAGATGGGTGTGTGACTGTAGGCCAGAGGTCCGTGTCAGGTGTCTTCCTTGATCACTTTCCTCATTATGTTTGAGACGCGCTCCCTCACTGAACCGCTCCCTCACTGAACCTGGGTCTGCTGACTCAGCTAGACTGGCTGTCCAACAGGATCCAGAAATCCTCTCATCTTTAATGTTGGGGTTACGGGTTCGTGTTGTCATTCCCAGTCTTTTACTTGGGTCCTGGAGATACCGAATCTGGGGTCCTCATGTTTGCATAGCACACACTTAATGACTGGGCCATCTCCCCAGTCCTTGAAGCCTGAATTGTTCCAAGTGCTACTCTTTATGAAGGGGATGAGAATAATTTCTGTCCCTAAATCTCAGTGCGGTCTCGGCTTTCATTCTAGGTGCCTCCACGTAGCAGAAGAGTCCCTTAGCATCAACAAGGGAGGCAGTGGAGTGACATGGCAGTGATATGTTCCCAGTGGGCCGGTTCCTTGCGCATTGCTGTGCTGTGCAAGACCTAAAAGAGCCACTGGGAAAGGCACCATTTTTCTGGGCTCATAATTTGGAGATACGGGGCTTCAAAGTACCGGCGAGCACCCTCTTTTCAGCAGAGCTCCGATTTTGGAGTAACAGTTATTACGAGTTACACTGTGCTCTTTGTCTGGGGTACTCTGGGACACAGGCAGTTTTCCTCTACTCGGCAAGATAATTACTTCAATTCCCCTCATTCACATGGATCTTTAATTTTATAACATTGCTACTGGGCCCAGAAAAAAAAATCCCTCTAGAGCCCGTTATTAACATCCTGAAAATGGAAAGTGTAATCTCAGAACAAATAGCTAAAATAATATTTTGTCAGGGTTTTATTTATTCTTTTTTTTTTTTTCATCAAGAAGGAGGAAGCTAGGCAGTCATTGTCTGTCATTCCTGTTAAGGTTTGGGATGCTCAAGTAAAATGCTCCAGAAATAAGGGAGACAAACCACAGCCTTGAAGTTCAGTGACCACGTCCTTGAAAGAGAGGGTTGTTAGATATCTGCAGAGTGAGGCCTGCCTTCAAAACCTCTCAGGCACCTTGTTCACCAATCCTGTGTGCTGGGGTGGTTCCTGGATGATATGTATCCTTGTATATGTGGGCTCAGACTTTGGTATCTCAGTGACCTGTCAAATGAAGCACTCTCTCCAGATGCTATACACTCAAAGCTGGGGTGGGTGTTACCTCACACCCTTCCACTTGCTGAAGGTCAGCCTGGTTTTCATCCTCAGAGGTAGAAAAGGGGACAGTGGCTGTCACCTGCCCTCAGTTCCTGTGCTTCTGCATTGGGCCAGAACATTGTAAGGCATGGCACTGAAGGGGGAATTTGTGCTGGGGCTTCCTGTGCCCATATGTCACCCTGAGAACGAGTGTCCAGTGAACGTTCCCACAGCTACAGTGATGCAGAGCACTTCAAGGCCTCACTGGCCATGTCACTGAGGAGACTCAGTCCTGACTGGGAAGTTGTTTTTAAGTGATCCGTTACAATACTATTTTAATGCCATGCAGTTCTGTTTCATAAGCAATCATAAGAAAGTAGTTTATAAACTATGAGCAGTACTTATTTGTACAGGAAGATCTAGCTGGGAGGAACTAAAATTATAAAACAGAAATGCAATTTAAAATTTAAATAGTGGGCTAGAATGATGGCTAGGGAGAGAAGAGTGCTGTGCAAATGCAAAGACCTGAGTTCAAATCCCACTCAGACGTGGGTGTTCATGCAGTGTAATCCCAGGCACTGTGGCAGGGTGGGCTCAGCTATGAGGCTCCCTCCTGTTTCAAGGGAACACAACAGAGTGATGGAAGAGGACAACTGACATCCTCTCCTGTCTTCCATGCACGAACTTGTACATACATGTGCCCATGCACACACACACACACACACACATACACACACACACACACAAGTAGGCAAGAAATAAATAATAACACTTTTAAATAAATTCACCAGCTTTTTTGTGAATGCGTTGAACACTGTAACGGCTACATTGCAAAGCGGAGGGCTGAGATAACAGCTTGGTATAGTTTGATTGCTGAGCAAGTGTGAGGCCCTAAATTCAATCCCCGTACCACAAAACTAATTCAGTACAACTTGAATCCGAGTTACTTACTGCATCCGAGGTCCATTTCCAGAAACCCTGGATTCCTAGACCCATCACAGGAGGTATGGGAACCTTCCACGGCTACAGGGGGACTGGATGCTGAGGTAGCATGGACACAGAAGTCTAGAGGAGCAGGTGGAGCACGCCTCTGGGACAAGTACCCATGCCCATCATAATCACACGTGTGGTGTAATGTACCAATTTGTTGGATGCCAGAGGTAGTGCCATGACTCTTCCTCCTCACCCCTCCTCCCTGTCCCCCACTCTCCACCCGAAGTCTCCTCTGCAAGCACTTCAAGCTTTATGTCCCGTCCTCGCTGCGCTCAGCTCCAGCCTCAGGTACTTAGACTCTCCCATTACCATCACTCTGGCTCTTTACTGCTTTTTTATTTGCTCTATCATTCCACAGTCCAGTTGTTCTTTGTGGCCAGGTAGACTATAAAATACCCTGATTACGAGTTCACACTAAGAGGCGGCGGCGTTGGGCTCGATGGGTAATGAGCGCAGACTCTTTTGTGAGCAGCATGTCCTGAGCTCTGAGAACCGTGACACATTCCGGTCCTCTCTGTGAGGCGCCTCTCCTCGCTCTTCCAGTTCACTGCTTAGGGAACAGCTCCCTTCACGCTCACAATTTTTCTTTTAAATAATCAAAGCCTTCCTACCCTTGCTTCTTAATTACCTAACTTTTCTCTAAAGGTATTTTAATCTATTGCTATGCATTTAATATTATTTCTGTCTACATTAACTCTCATAAATATGAAATATGGATGGTCTCTGTGGAATATGTTCATTAACATGTCACCTTCTGCAATGTCTTCAGGGCACACCTTTCCAGGCCTGGTTCCCGAGTGGGGAGTGATGTCAGCTCACAATACAGTCCATGGGGTCAACCTGTCTGTGGGTCACACGTTGGAACCTGTCTGCGGGTCACACGTTGGAACCTGTCTGTGGGTCACATGTCGGAACCTTGACGTCTCTGGGTCCTAGGTTTTCATTTTATTTGTGGTATGGACTGGTGAAGGCTCCTTCCTCCTTTCTTGGGGCCCTCCTGAGGATGGCGTGAGATGGCCACGTGAGCACATGGCTCACATGGCTCTTCTGTTGTAGTGTGTGCCCCTCTCTCTGAGCATGCTGACTCTTGGCTCTGGATTACAGCTCTGATGTTGCTCTTCCGCTCAGCTTCTCCTCATCTCAGGAAAGAGCGGTTCAACTGCCCTTTGCCACTGCGTGCTCTAAGAGCTAGCCCATGAAAGTGAAATGAAGTTTGCCCTGAGCTGGTATCCTCTGGTGCAGATGTTGGTGTTGTCCCCAAAGTCTCCAGTTCAGGATTGAAGCTATTTTAAAGCTTGTGTTGACCCAATAATAATCCAATTTTCACCTAATATCTCAACTAAATTTTCTTTTTC
This sequence comes from Mus pahari, assembly GCF_900095145.1. Taxonomy (NCBI): domain Eukaryota; kingdom Metazoa; phylum Chordata; class Mammalia; order Rodentia; family Muridae; genus Mus; species Mus pahari. The sequence goes on from NC_034590.1 coordinate 102,860,333, forward strand.
TTTTTCTCGTTTACCTTCTTCTTTTGGTGTGTGTGTGTGTGTGTGTGTGTGTGTGTGTGTGTGTGTGTATACATGAGTAGAGGTGTTCATGTAGTGTTGAGGCCAGAGGACAACCTTTGGTGTCAGTTCTTGAGTCTTCTACCTTTTTGTTTGACATAACAAGCCTTATTAGCATATGTCTTAGGGTTTTAGGAGAGGCATCGTGACTATAGCAACTCTTATAAAGAAAACATTTAATTGGGGCTGGCTTATGATTCAGAGGCTTAGGCCATTGTCACCATGGCAGGAAGCATGGTGGCACACAGGCAGACATGGCACTGAGATTTCTACATTTGAATCAGCAGGTAGCAGGAAGAAAGTGAGACGCTGGGCCTGGCTTGAGAATCTGAGGCCTCAAAGCCCACCCCACCTCATCCAACAAGGCCACACCTCCTAATTGTGTCAGACCTATGAGGAACATTTTCATTCAAACCACTACAGCCTAGAGCTGCATAAGCTTAGGTGGCCCTCAAGCTCCCAGGAGTCCAGCTGTGTCTACCCTTGTCTTGTCACCTCTAGAATGACAGGCACTTACTTACTCTAACTTGGCTTTAGCACAGGTTCTGAGGATGTGAACTCAGGTCTGAACAACTCCCTAGCCCAAATTTTGCCTCTAAGTTGATTTTCCAAAAATATATAGATGACTTCCGTAAATAAACACTTTCCAAACTCTGGAATGCACCAAGCAAGAGTCAAGATTAGTAATTTAGCTTTTTTCTTTGAAAAAACACACAAAAAACACATATAACTTATAAATTATATGGCAGGCAAACCCAGAAGCACTCAACAAGCATTCTCAACTCTAAATCCTGAGCCATGGGTGAATTTACATACACTTTACAGATGAAAAAACCGAGGCTCACAGAGGCTAAAAGTCTTTAAAACTTGGGCAGCTACAAATCAAGTGTTGGCTAGCATGCTGTTCCAGGCTTGTCACCTCCTGTTGTCACAAAACTATCTTCTGTAAACAGACTACATCTCTGACCTCACCTGGTTCCTTGTGGACCAGGGCAGCCTGGCCCCTCTCTTTTCATAGTCACCTGGAATCCTGGTGCCTAGTGTCAGTGGAAAGAAGCAGAATATCAGTTTTGTGAAGGAAGGATGAAGAATGTATGTTCTGGAATCATCTTCTTACTGAGCTCTTGCCATGCTGATCACCAGCTCTCTAATGGCAGTCACCCTTCTGTAGCACATTAATCTTACTTTGCATAAAATTTGGGAATCGTTTTATCGGAATGTATTCAATTTAAAGTAATAAGTTGGGGTCCTTCACTCTTCCACAGTATTCTTCTTTAAGACATCTTACCCCTTTTGAATAGAAGGGACTTGAGATGATAATGATGGATAGGTAACTCAGAGGTAGGACTTCAAGTCTGCCTGTTATCCCAGAAAACTACACATTTATGACATACCCATCCATTTCTAAATATTATTTGAGATAACTCAGCAACAAATATATAGAGAGATGCCCACTTGCCCAGGGAATGACACCACCCGCAGTGGGCTAGACTCTCCTGAATTATTGATTTAAAAGAAGCCCCTCCAATATCTGACAGAGGCAGTTCCTCAACTGAGATTCCATCTTCCAGAGGTGTGTCTAGATCTGTGTCAAGTCACAAGAACTAGTTAGGGTAGCATAATGAATTGTACTTCTCTAATTCAAAACAAATCATTCCTTCCTACACTTCTTTCAGGGGTTATTATAGAGATGATTTAAGTAATGAGATGTTTAGATGTTGAGAGACACAGCTACCGCTGGGTTAAGGTGAATACCATGTTCAGTACATAACTCTATATAGGTTTGCTGCCTAGAAGCAACAAGTTATATCATGCTGCTAGGTGTGTTGTGGACTGGCCTGCCTTGGCCTGTGTAAGTTTGCTCAACTGGTGTTCACGCCACAGTGAAATCACCTGATAATATGTCTATAAGAACACACCCCCATTACTAAGGGACACATGAACTATGTCATCAAATCCTCATAGCTGACAGGACCTTGGTTCAAGATGGGATAATGACTCAGTGCCTGTGAGAATGTGCCAGATGCCCAATCCTCTGCTAGTTCTGAGAAACACCGCCCTCAGGATTAGGTCACACAGCTACACACAACTCCATTCCACATCTCCTTCACAACCCATCTCAGGAAGCTTCTTCCAGACCTGGCCTCCGGCCCACTTGCTCCTTCCCTCTTCCTATTCACTGAGGTTAATCTACCTTCCAACCTTTGACATCTTCTTCCCATCCCTCTGTTCTGGTCATCTTCCCTTTTGTCACACTCCATGACCTATGTGGTCCAAGAAATATGGCCTCCTTTGGTGACAGGACATCTCTGAATAGCAAAGAGCACCCACCGGTTGACTTTTACCACCCCATGCAGGCCCAGCTATCAACTGCTGACCATTCCTTCTTTTCTCAAGGCCACCAGCTCTCACCACCACTCCTGAGAGTGACATGTTCCTTGCAATGACACACTGAGTAGGTTTGACTGACTGAGTGACAAGAAGGTTGATGGATAACTGGTAGAAGCCAGTGGCAAGACAGACTGCTGAGGGTCACAATCTATAAGAGGCAGTCATTGCTGAAGTGTGACTTCTTTCCTCCTTGGCAGGTTATGTACAAAAGGCCGGACTCTGAATGTGCTACATAGCTTAAGCTGCTTTCTAACCTGCATACCATGAGGACAGTGCCTCCTGAAGTTGTATAGACACCCAGTGCTGAGCTCCTCTGGTCACCTGAGCTTTCTGTATGAGGGTACTGGCTATATTCTCCTGCCCTGATGCCACAACCAAAGACATATCATTCTAGAGCATGGCTAGCCAGTCCCTGACGGGTAACCACCAAGCTTTGACCAGAACTGAGCCTGGCTCTTCACAGGCAAACTTTGACCAGAACCAAGCCTGACTCTTCACAGGCTATCTCTGCCCTGGGAAGAAAGCAAGAGTGGAATATTCCATGAGTGTCACACTTGGCTTCCTTAGAATGCCTGTTCAACAGACTGTTTGGATGGCAACATCACAAATCCATTTTGTGAAAAGCCAATGATATTTGCACCCAAGAATTCAATAATGGGACATAAAACTCAGGGAAAGAGATAATCAAATTGTCTATCCAGAGTGGAGTTAAAATTGTCATAAACATTGATCCTTCATTGCAGGGGACAGGAATAATAAACAGTTACTGAAATTGCATAGCTGCAGAGATTTCATTCTCTAATTGTCAAGAAGCATTAAACATCAACCATTTATTTTGCAGCAGAGGAAGCGCGAACAGGCTTTGGTGCATTCCTTCACTGGAGGTTGTCCCTAATTGTCATGCATAGTTTGCAGCAAGGTTACTGGGAAAAATTGTTTGCATTTATTAATCAAAAGGAGTCAAAGACACACAAAGATATCATCAAGGCTCCCTTGTGCTAGAGGGAGGCTGACAGGGAACATTTCTGATGAAGTGTTTGCGGAGGGCTCACAATCTGCTCAGAGCCCCTTTTTCTTTGCAGGTGCAAAACCTTTCTATCAGAAACATCAAAGAAACAATTGAAAATTAAACAGAGTAAACATCTAGATGCAGGTTTCAATCTTCCATTTTTTGAAGACAATGGGAGAGGTATAATTAATTTCCAGGCAATATTTGTGTTCTTTCAAAATTCATTTGTGCACATTAGCATCTCATTAGCCGCGTCGTAAGCATGGCTGCTCCTTTCCCCCCCTCTCTTTGGCATCTTTTGTTTTTGAAAAATTAGAAAGTTGAACTACTCCTAAGATGTCTTTTACTCCAAAGCATCCATGCATGGATAATTATCTTACTCTGCTTGTTTGATCAGTTAAATAAGTCAGAACTGCTTGGCTAAAGATGAGAAGCAGAAGATAGGTTAAGGGGAAAAGACATGCTGTATTGTAATGCTAAGATTTTCAGAAGTACGGTGGTCTGGATGAGAAATGTCCCCCATATCTCAGACACATGACTACTTGGCCCTTGTTTGGGAGGCTTAGCAGCTGTGACTTTGTTGGAGGAAGTATGTCTCTAGGGGGTTTTAAGGTTTAAAAGCTTGGGCCATTTTGAATTTGGTCTTTCATTTTGAATTTAGTCTCCTGGCTTCTTGCTTGTGGTTCAAGATGTGAGGTCTTGGCTGCAGCTCCAGCTGCCACATTTTCACCCTGTCATGATGGACTCTAACTTGCTGCAACTCTAAACCCAAACAAACTCTTTCTCCTATAATTGCCTTGGTCATGGTATGCTATCACAGCAATAGAAACCTAACCAGTACAAGAAGCAGAATGGCTTTCTGACCCTTCTGCTACTGAGCAATGTATTTTAATATTCTTATGGTAAGCCACCTTTAGTATGTTATTATTCTCTGTCATTGTTTCATTTTTGTTGAGATTCCTTATTTTATTTTATTATGTGTTGCCTCTGTGTGTGTGTGTGTGCGCGCACGCGTGTGCGTGTGTAAAACGTGTACATGCCTGGTTTCTGTGGAGGTCAAAAAAGGACATCAGAAGCCCTGGAACTAGAGTTATAGATGGTTCTGAGCCACCATATGAGTTCTGAAAACTAAACCCGTGTCTCCTGCAACAACAACCAGTGTTCTTAACCACTGAGCCATTTCTATGGTCCCTCATTTAGTTGTTTAAGTGAATGTGTGCACACAGATGTGTGTGGGTGCGCCTACTTGCATGTGGAAGGAAGCCATGGGCTGACACAACGGTGTCTTCCTTAGATGCTTCTCTATCATAGTTTTTGAGACAGGATCTCTTACTGAACCTAAATAAAGCTTGCCTTTCTGTCTAACCTGGCTGGCCAGTGGAGTATGTCTGTAGCATCCTCTCATCTTCCTCTCCCTGCCCCCATTCCAGCACTGGTGCTATAGCCAGACACAACAGGACCAGCTACCTCCTGCTCTACCATCACAACTTCCCTGGAGTGATGATGCATCCTGGATCCATGAACCAAAATAAATTCTCTTTCTCTTAAATTGCATTTGATAGACATTTTGTCACAGCAACAAGACAAGTAACAAAGACACCTGTCATCACTTCTGACCACAGAGGACACTAACAGATCACAGAAAGCCGGGTTCTACAAAATTACAGAAAAACCCGCAGAAGAGTAATTTTCTCTTCCTGCGTGGCTCTCTGGGTGTGTCTGAGCTCCGTGTCACCCATGTGGCTTTTTTTTTTTTTTTTTGACATGCCATTGTGTCCTGTGCTGGCTTAAGGATGCTCAGATCCCCAGCTACTGACATGTTGAAATATCTCATACCGTCACTTGGAAGTGCACCACCAGCTCCTCTTAAGCAAGTGGCAGTTAAAGAAGATGCTGAAGGGATGGGATGTTTATGCTGTCTTGGCGGCTGGTTTTGGTACGAGGGACCAGGCAGAAAGCGCAGCTTTGCAGCTGGAAAAGCTGGATCTCTACAATGCTTACAGCTGGGAGAGCATCTACAGCCCAGGAGGCTCCCTAGACAACAGGATGTGCATACTTAGCGTGTGCTGGAATGGAGACAAGCCTCGGGTAGATTGGTTTATTTGCTAGGTCAATAATTTCAATACCTCTTTTCAAGATTTCCTTCAGAGAAGAGAGCAGCCATTCCCCTCAGATATGGAGTTAAAGGACATTTACTGAGAACTGCAGTTTTGCTTCAGAGAGCTTGAGGCCACATGCTGACCAAGGACAACCTCAGAGCACGGGGAAGTGAACTGCAGTGGAAACTCAAAGCAGACAGTGCCCTGATTCCCTTTGCCTGCTGAGACTCAAAAACCAGTCCATTCTGAAGGACTGATTCTTTTCTATTTGACTAAAGAACACAGTATTCTTCTCTTCTCCTTTTGTGATTTACCATGGCTTGTTATGTGACCAAAGGTGAGGATATCAATACATTTGGTCATTTTACAGGAAATATTTAGTGAGTAGCTATGCAACAAGCTACAGTCTAAGTGTAAAGATGAGAATGCACAGTCATTCATCTCGGGAGCACAGATGCAGGGAAAAAACAAAACAAAACAAAAAACGCAAGCAGCCGACAGGGAAGACGGCTCCTTTACAAGCAGTTTAGACATCTCCTAGAACATAAATGTACTCCCAGCTCAAAGGAGCTGGTGCCAATGTCTCCATCTTCGAGGGCAGAGGGATGCACAGGCTAGACCATTTTGTCTTCACAGAGCACTGACCCTCACCATGAGACAAAATCATGAAGCTAATGACGGCAGTCCTTACCAACTGTGGCCAGTACCACAACACACGCACTGGGCCTTCCTCTGTTCATACCCGTGTCTTCAGCTTAGAATTGTGCCTAATGTGTAGAGCACACTCAAAAACTAGTTACTTCAGGACAGGTCATCTCGACAGGAGCCTAAATATGTACAACAACCATAACCAGGAGAGACAGACGTGCTAAGTCTGATATAAAAGGAAGGAAATGGTTCTCAGAAATGTTACAGTTCATCTTTGCGTTAAAGCTTTGAGCTAGCTGAGATCATCACCTGACAAATCCACAAGTCAAAAGAACATCTCATGGCCTAGCCTGCCTGTCCTAGTCAATGTTCTATGGCTATGAAGAGACCCCATGACCAAGGCAACTCTTAAATGGAAAGTACTTGATTGGGGGCTTGCTTACAGTTTTAGAGGGCTAGTCCATGATCATTATAGTTAGAAGCAGACAGACATGGTGCTGGAGAATTAGCTGAGAGCTTTACATCCTTATCTAAAAACAGGAGAGAGGTATAGAGAGAGGGAGAGTTAGAGAGACTGACTAACTCTGGGTCTGGGTCTGACACATCTCCTCCAACAAGGCCATACCTCCTAATCCTTCCCAAACAGTTTTACTAATGGGGGATCAGATATTCATATATATGACCCTATGGGGCCATTCTCATTCCAACCAACACACTCCCCACTCCCCAAGCATTCTAGTCCCACAACATAGTGCCTCCAAGATATTGCTTGTTTCAGTTCTCAGTTGAGGGCTGGTGAGCTACATTACTGCTGCCCTGCCACCCAGTGTGGAGAGTGAATACTCTGGAACATTCAGGCAGGTCAAGATCAGAATCCAAAATTCAAAACATGACATATGTAATGCAGAAATTCATTTGCTATTGTAAGGTTGAGAGGAACATGTCAATGTCCTCACTACTTGGGGGTGTAGATATTGTTATTTCATTTTACAAGGAAGAAATCAAACTCCTACACAGGTCACACAGGAAGAGGAGTCAGCCAAACTGTACTGGTTGGTGACAGCTCAAAACTAGTCCTGTCTGAGGACATAGTACCCAATTATATGGTCAAAGATTATTCTGTGAGTATGGTTTGCTTGGTTTCAGAGGGGTTTAACATTAAATCTGTATACTTTGAGTTAAGCAGGTGACTGTCCATCCTGTGGGAGGGCCACATACAATCAACTGAAGGCCTTAAGGGGACAAGATTGATGGTCGGGGGATGTACTTATGCACTGTGTATTCCAATGCTGATTTCTGTACCCGAGATGCCATTGCAGTCTGGACTTTGGTTTTATGATTATTATGAAGCAACTTCTGACCCATTATCTTGTAAAACATTGTCCTCTATCACCTTCCTATTGGTTAAAATAAAGGGATGCACAGTCTGGAGCTGGGCAAGAGAGGATCAGGTCTCAGGTGGGGACCAGGAGTGTCGCCATCAATGGGACAGGAATGAAAAAGAAGATGCCAGGAGAGACTGAGATGACAGGTAATGGGCACATGGATGTCAGTAGGCACAGGCCAGCAATGTCAGGTTAGAATAGCTCAGAATCTGCCCAGCTATAGTGCCTGAAGCTTTTTGTTTTTTTAAAGTAAAAACGAAGGTCTTGCTCGTTATTCAGAGCAAGGATGGGTATAGAAAAGCTCTTACTTTTACAATTGATAGTTTTTGGGCAAGAAGAAATTCTACCAGCAGGCTGATTGGGGCTGGAAACACAACTCTCCCCCTGATTTCCTCATCAGCTGTTTGGGTTTGCAGAGCTCTGTCTGTCTCCCTTCTCTGTTTCTTGTGGAACCTGTATCTAACCTCAGAGTGGAAATAAAAGGGTTCATGCTCACCAGAGATGTGTGACCTATGGAGGGATTGCAAGTGGGTTAAAACAAAATCTTACCCAAGTCTTGGATGGCTTCAAGTCTCAAATTTCAGGCTGGAGAGATGACTCAGCAGTTAAGAGCCCTGACTGCTCTTCCAGAGGTCCTGAGTTCAATTCCCAGCAGCCACAGAGTGGCTCGCAATCCTCTGTAATGGAATCTGATGTCTTCCTATGGTGTGTCTGAAGACAGTGACAGTGTGCTCATATACATTAAACAAACAAACAAACAAACAAACAATCTTTTAAAAATGTTCTCACTCCAAGCTAATGGATCTCACATGAAGGTGTCCTGAGCTTTCCTAGTTCAGGCCTGGGAAGCACAACCTATGGACCTGCATCTTCTCACCAGGCCTGATCCTGAGCTGGCCAGAAAGGGGCTCCCATGGCACACAGCTGTCAGAGGGCTTCCTCCAATTAGCAGCTTCAGCCCACCACACGATATCATGTCCAAAAAAAAAAAAAAGAACACTTTTAAGTTGCAGTGCTTCTAATAGAGAGATGAAAAGCGAGGATCGTTTTATTAAATATTTGTCTCATTAATAAACAAGATAACCACGGCTTTTTATTGAACTAACTTTTCCATTTGGGTCCATGCACACTTCACAGATACCCTCTTTTCTTATGTGAAAAGACTTAATTACACAATCACAATAGTGATTCTCGTCTGCAAGAAAATGAAGCCAGCGAAATTGCTTTTCTCCCCCCCAGTGCTTGTTGCTACAGAGAAACACAATAGAATATGACAGTTCTCTGAAACTCACCAATTGTTTTTGGAGGAAGTTTGGGAGATTACGTGCAATTATCCAACAGCACATTTTTCCATGACCATCCATGTTCAGGGACTTACTTTAAGAAGAAAAGCAAATTATATAAGAAATGCAAAGTGATAACAAATGTCTGTTACCTCTGTCCCTGTTAAATGGAAGCACAAGACAGTGGTGTGTCTGGGTCGGAAATCAGCCTGACTAAAGGATGCAACAGGGAGCAGGCATCTCAACTTGCTAGTTCACTATGGAGGAACTGCCTGTAGGACTCATGACACCTGCGTGCACCACCTTTCTATGTCCCAAATAGTCCTTGTTCTTCTTTCCAGCATGGCCAGAAGTATTAGGAACATGTGACATCTGGTGACTTAGAAGTGGGCAGTGCTGGAGGATGATGCCACGATTCTGGGTCCTTGTTCATGCCCCCAGGCTGCAGCGGTTATGTATCCCACTGACAGGAACCGAGACCCGGCAATGCTGTCGAAGGCCTCCCAGGCAATGTTCTGTTGGATGGTGTGGATGGTGGAAACGGGTCTGAGGGAGATATCAGTGGGAGACGGGACAATAGGTTGTGTGACGTGGTGGTGTACCCTACTGTCTAGGCTAAGCCTGTCAGAAGCAGGGACATCTCCAACTCTGCCTGGCTGTCCTCTAGTCTTGGACTTCAGCTCTTGCCCCCATTGGCTCATTGTGGTATCCTGCCCTAGAAGCCTTTGTGCTTGAATCAGAAGTCTGCATGCATGAAGACTCTCACCCCCAGCCCTCTCTCCTTGGCCGCACCAGGGCTTAGGGCATTTGCCTTCATTTTCCTACTTCAGCTACTTGTCCAGCCCAGGATTCCATCTCTGCATGGATCTCTTCTCCCTCTCTCTCTTTCCCTCCCCCCTTCTCATTCTTTCGTTGTTTCCCTTTTGTGGTTGTTGTTGTTGTTGTTCTTTCTGTTTTTCTTCCTTGACTGGGATGTCAGGTAGTCTCGGCTGGCTTTAAACATACTGCTTAATGGAGGATGACCTTGAACTTCTGGTCCTCCCGCCTCCAGTTCCTGAGTGCTGAGATTATAAGCATGCTTCACAGAGCCCAGTTTATAGAGCGCTGGGGATGAAAGGCTCTGCTTCGTGCATGCTAAGCAGGGACTCTACCCACTAAGCCACATGCCCAGCTCCAGAATGGTTTATGTAAGTTATAGAAGAAATAGGATTTTCTGAAGAGGTTACAGACTCAGTTGTCTCATTGGGCTAGTAGAAGCCACAGCAAACACCAACTTCCACTCACCCGCATGAAAGAAAGTTTTGGAAAATACACACGGTGAATGGCGTTCCATGTTTGAGCTCTCTTTCATTTTTCTGTTTTGAAACCTGTTCTAGGCAGACGTGAGCTAATAGAACCGGTTTCTTTTTATTTCCCGAATCCTCATTATTTCAACAATTCCCAGCCTGGGCTCGTGAGCCACGTTTGTATCTGTTTATGTGGCTCTAACTTGGGGTTTTTATTTGTTCTCTTTTCTCCACCACAGTGAAAAATTTCTCAAGTGTAAGAACCTATTTCCTCTTAGCCTGACAATCAAATGTTTTTCTTAAGTGACTAATCACATCCAGTGCTGAGCCAGGCAAACAGGAAAGAGCTTCCAAAACTCCATTGTGCCTCTCCTCAATGTCTTGGAGCTTGCTGTCTGAGAGGTCCATCTCCAGTGCTGTCTGTTACACCTCTGGAGTGTGTGAAGGAAGTACTTCCTGTTATCTCACAGAATCCCACAGAAGCCCTGTAAGGTCAGTTTGATCATTAAGTCCTCTTTGCAGTTGGAAAACGGAGCCAAGAGATGGAGAGGAGAGTTAAGTGCTTTGCCAAGGTGACTCGGGTACAACCTGCAGCTTTGGGGTAAGATCTGGCTGCCCACCCTGGGGCTGCAGGAAGTTAATCACAGCCAGGGAGTTGCCCATGGGGATGCTGCCTTTCCCTGTGGAACTATTACGGATTCTGGCTCCTCTTGATAGTTCTTGACAGGGTCCTTTGATCTTGTTCTTTAGCAGCCTCCAGAGCCAGTCTGTGGTAGTCTAGTACAGAAGCAAAAGCCGGCTAAGATAGGGTAAGGGTGTCTCTCTTTTATTGAGTCTATCTATAATTACATTTAGGAGTGAGTGAAGCATGCCATGATTAAGAATACAAAGGAAGACAGGATGGCCTGATGGGCGGAACTGAGCTCCTTCCTGCCTGGTGTCCTGTCTTGCTTTGCCTGAACAAACTTTCTATGATCTTACAAAGACACACCTCAAAGCTGAGTGATTTGTGGTGAAAAGTCCAGATAGCATTTGACCCTATCCATTGAGGTCATTGCTCTTTACCTATAATCCTATCTTGTAAGGAATCCCAATACCATGCCTGGCCGAGCTCCAAACGATGAACAGCCATCTTCCATTACCAATGCTCTGTAGTTGATGTATCTTTTCAGTGCTGACTGTTTAGTTTTGATCCGTCAGCTGTGATGATTATTTCTAAATTTCAAGTATTGAAAACCAAGCCTGATTTATCCAAGGTCACAGCTGGGTGGTTCTGGGTTCTGCCTCTCCTGGTGGGGTGCCTGGATGCCTTCAGGAGGAAAGGTGACGTCCAGAATGAGGGTCTGTAGGCCATATCTCCCTTTGGGGTGTCAGATGCCACTGCCATCAGGCTGGAAGGGTGAAGTGGAGTCCAGGTTGAGCAGGATCCCAGTCCAGTTGGGAGCAAGTGTGTGTCCGGAGGAGGCTTTCTTCAGGAATCTCAGTGCTATGCTTGTTTCAGGGGAAGGTCTTCCCCCAAGGTCTCTAATGAAGCAGCTCTCTGAGATGATCTTAGCTTGCTTGTATTTCTTTATAGGGGGTGAGTTTGAATGCATACACTTTATTTGGAGTGAAACAAGGATTATGTAATTTTGGGGAAGGGCATGATAATAGCCAGAAACGGGAGGTCATTGGCTGAAGACTAAGGTTGTAGAGATGCCTCATTAGCATGGAGAGGCATTCTAGGCACTAGGTATGTGACTGACTGCTTGTGGCCACCTGGTTGGTAGGTGTGGTTACATGCTCCGAGGCAGGCATGGAAACAGGGAGGGAGTTAGCTCTGCTCCTGCTGGTCAGGAGTGCTGAGGTTTTCAGGGTCTGAGTATGCTCCACCTCCCCAGTCCTATGCTGACTCTGGTGGCACATTCCACGTGCCCTCCAGTTAAGGTTTGCTTTCCCATGATCAAAAGGACATGGGAAAGTCTATGAGAACAAGTGAACAAGCCCACATCTCTCGAGAGCTTACCATGTGCTCTGGACTGGCCAGGTGGCTTCATATTTTCTAACTATGACCTTATAACAACCACCATGGGAACTTCCTAAGGGTATTTGCCATCTCCATAAATCTTCTGTACCAAAGAAGGAAGCCACCTGGCAATTTGCTCAAAGTCAAGTGGCCAACAAGCAGAAGTGCCACCATCTGAACCCAGGGCAGAGGTTAAAGCTCACTGTCCTTTCCCACTGCCCCTCACCTGACCTCTGAGTTTCAGCTTACCCTGCAGAGGAACATGGGCAGGTAGAAATGTCACTCTACTTTGTCGGCCCCTGGAGGTGTCCTTGAGAAGAACTCTGCCTTTGTAATTTGAAAGGGATATTTATGAGATTAACTAAGCTAGGGAACTATTTAAGAAAGAAAAATGCTATTGATTGCTTAGTAGCTGCCGTGTAAATCACCCTGGGACACAGATCGTCTATGGCTCTAAAGAACAGAAGCCAACAACTAATGACAGGGCACAGTAGCAGGCAGCAGGAGAGACCACGGTACAGATGCCTAGAAAGGGCATCACGGGCTCAGTAGGTATGAGCGCCACGGTTCTACTTCTTATAAACAGCACAGCCAGTTAGATTTTAGAGAAAACTCTAAGAGAGTCTTAAGTTCTAATCGCTAACCACAATCATGTTATAGAAGCATAAGTCATCTGGATTAACTTACAGTGGGCCATAGTCCGCAAGATAGCAATGTACTGATTTAACAAATAGGTTCGGTGACAGAGGCAGTCCATAGGTACCCTTCCCACAGCCAAATGAATATCTTCAATTATTGACCATGATACTTGCTTCTGTTTTTGTTACAGATTTTACAGCTATAGATTTATAATCTATGCAATCCTTTGTATTTCTGGTTTACTGAAATTGATATCCGTTTCTACCCACACAGGAACTTAGTCCTGTAAATACAAATTCTAGACCCTCAGTTTTCAGAAAGAAGTAAAACTCCTGAGACTTCGTGTTTAGGATACATGGGAGGATGGTTACTGAGCTTTCTTATTCCCTTCACTCGTTTACAGTTTCAAGCTGATAGTGCTTTTAGGTTACTGTTTGGGGCAGAAGGTGAGATGCAGGCAACAGGACACAGTGAAACTCACTCATGGGCATTCCTTAAAAGCCTTACTTAAGAGCTACAGAGAGAGCTTTTTCAGTAAAGCACCTGTCATGCCGTGCAGGCATGAGGGCCTGAATCTGGTTCCATTGTAAAAGGTCATATGTGATAGTGTGAGCATGTAGCCCTGGCACTGGGGAGACAGAGACAGGGGGGTCCTTGGGGATCACTGGCCAGACAGCCTAGTCTACTTGGAGAGCTCCAGGAAACTGAGAAGAGACCTTGTCCCGCCTATCAAGGTGGATGTAGTCCAGAAAACAGCATCAAGGCTGATCTCTGGCCGTCACATGCACATGCACACATGCGTACATATACTTACACACATAACCCATGCACACATATGTACATGTACTTACACACATAACCACACTTTACTTAGGTAAAGTTGGCGTATAATAAGCCAGGCATGTTTGCAGTGTACAATTTGGCAAACTTGGTTATAGGTACACATCTGTGGATTCACCATTAATATACTGAGTGGCCCTGTCACCAAGCTTCCTCCCGATTCTTCACAATGTCCCTCTCCTGCCCTCTGGACCTCCTGAGGTCCAGGCTTTTCTTATCATTGTAGATCAGTCATATTTTATGGAATTTCATATCATCATGATAGCATATGCACTATTTTGTCCAGGTTTGTGTGTGTGTGTGTGTGTGTGTGTGTGTGTGTGCATGAATGTACATGAGCATGCATGCCTACACTTGCTTGAATATAGATGGGCACAAGTGTATGTGCAAACATGTGCATGTGCATACATGTAGGTTGGCATTGGGTGTCTTTAGCAATTGCTTTCTACTTTATTGATAAAGTGTCCCTTGCTGAATCTAGAACTCTCTGACTGGGCTGAGATGGGAAGATCCTGCCTCTATCCCTAGTTTGCTGTGACTACCCAAGGGCCTCTGTGTACCCCTCCTCCCATCTCCTCATTGTCCACAGAGCCAGCTTCCAGCTCCTATTGCCCTCTTTGTACTAAATAGACATTTCCTGGCATTCTGCCGTCCTCCTCTCCTTGTGCCATTATCATATACATTTCACCTGTGTGTGCTATAGATCCTACCATACAGCTTCACGATCACATGAAGTCTTTCAGTTCTGCTCCTGCATCTCTCCAGCCAGCGCTCATTTACCATGAGATCAGTCACCATGTCATATGCTCAATAATAAAGTCTTGCAATTGTTGTGTATGCAGTTGTCTTTTAAATCAATTAACAGAAGACAATGAGAACAGATCTATTTCTATTCTCTGTTAATTTATATTGTCTTTCATAATTACCCATCTAATCACCTGTACTGGCGCTTTGTATTTCCTCATACGGACTTAGGTTAGAGTCCCTTTATTTGCAACCTGAATAACTACTTGTAGCGTTCCTCAGGTGCAGATTCTTCTGCACTCTGCCCCAAGTAAAGACAGTCCTGCTGTGCCTTGGTTGATATGCACACCGCAGAGCTGGGAAGATGAGCCTGAGGAGAGAGTGGCTGGAGTCCTCAACTACCCAGGATCCCCCTCAACTACCCCAGTTCTTTTTATTTATTTATTTTTTTTGGTTTTTCGAGACAGGGTTTCTCTGGCTGTCCTGGAACTCACTTTGTAGATCAGGCTGACCTCGAACTCAGAAATCCGCCTGCCTCTGCCTCCCAAGTGCTGGGATTAAAGGCGTGCGTCACCATGCCTGGCTAAACCCTGGTCTTTGAGATGGGCTTATCCGTAGGATTTCTGGTTTCAAGCACGGGCACCAGGACCTCCAAACTTTTTGGGTTCACAGCTATGGGGGTCAGCTACAAGCAGGGTCCGATCATACCGGATGAAGATATCTTTGATCTCCTTTTTAGAGGCTTCATCTGTATATTTTTGGCAATAAGCTACCAGGATTTTTGAGATGGACTGCCAGATAGCATAAATTTGGGCCACATGACCACCAACCCTTCACACGGACCCGGATATCCACACCAACAAATCGCTCCTTGCCCGGAAGCAAAACAGGCTCCAGTAACTTGTACTGCAGCGTGCGTGGCTCTATCATCTCCAGGGGACGTCCATTCACCTTGATGAGCCTGTTTCCTCGTTTTCAGTGGGCCGCAGCTGTGGCTGTCTTCTTGCGTCCGAAGACCTGCACGGACTGCAGCGAACCCTTGGATGGCATAGCTACAAGTACGAACACCAGGTCTTCTTCACTGTGCGGCACCGCCACTGGAAAGGCGAACTATCTCGGTTCTAATAGTTATGACAAACACAGAAAATCCACCAACCATTCCTTCCTTGGTTGTGCTTTCTCATTTTCCAGTGTTCTGACGTGACTGTTTTGAACTGTTCTGTCTAGTTCTGTGCTGTTGTTTTAGAGGGAGGATTTGCGGAGAAGTCATAAGTACTATCTTACTTGGGTTCTGTTTTGTTTTTTTGGTAAGTTAAACCTGCAGTTATGTTCTCCATATTTTTCCTCTTTATGATTTTTAAAAAGTTTTGACATATATTATGTATCACAATGGTTCTGTAAACTTGATAGAATCTAGATTAATCTAGGAGGAGGCATCTGGCCTTGCTTGTGAGGCATTCTGAGAACTAAGTAAATTGAAGTGGAAAGATGCGTCTATTATGGGTGGCACTATTCCCTGGGCTGGGAATTTGGACTGTATAACAAGGAACTCGAGATGCTGCTCTGTTTCTTGACCACAGATGCAATGTGACCACTGCCTCAAGCTCCCATTGGTCTGATTTCCCTGCCACCATGAACTGAGAGTCAGAATAAATCCATTCCTCCTTAAGTTGTGTTTGTCAATGTATTCTAGGACAACAGCAAAAGAAAGTAAGTGTAGATACTGTGTGACAAGAATATTCTTCCTCACGGCTCTTCTGTTTTTGTGTCTTCCTTCTTTAGTTTCCTCAGTCTCCACAGTTAGTTTACTTTTACTTTCATGCCACTCAGATCTTATGTAGCTGTAAAAAAACCGGGAATCACAAAGAAGAGAAAATACATTATATTTGGAGACAGGGTCTCATGTAGTCCAGCCCGGGCACAGACTCAAAACATAGACTGAGATGACCTTGAACTTCTAACTCCTAGTTCTCGATGCTATTTTTACAAAGGAAGCCTTGGTCAACTCAGGTGTCGTTATTCAGGACCCTGACATCTTGTTTCCTGGGAAACGTTTTCTCACTGGCCTAGAGCTCAGCTGGTCAGTGAGCCCCAGCGGAAGGAGACCTACATTTCATGGAGAATCATGAGAACAGGCAGTGAGAACTGCAGTAGAAGAGGCTGAAAGGAAGGCTCCATGGAATTTCCATATGGAGTTTAAGTCTATTAGGTGAGTAACCGTGGTAAGGAGAAGAAAGGCACTGTGTTGGTTAGGGAGCTCAGGTATCAGCTGGAATAGGAAATTCTGTGAGCCAAATAGGTTAATGAGGAAGAAGACAGATTAGGGCGAAGCTTGGGAAGAACCCAGTGGACAGACTGGAAAGTGGGACTCTGCCTCTCTGGATATTTGCAGGAAATCGGAGTTTCGAGATTACTCAAGTCTCTATGGATGTAGGTAAATCAGAATGATGGAGACATGGCAGGAATAAGATGGGTGAAGCTTTCCAGCAGCAGTCATAAAAGTGGTCATACCAGGAAGGTGGCAATGTTTCTGGGGCCCTTAGCACCACAGCCCAGGTCCTGACATCCCCAACAAGTTAGGTTTGGCTACCTGTCCTCTATAAGCCAATAAAAGGGACAGGTACTGGTGGAAAGCTGAGAAAAATTTATTCATGTGACTACACTGGGATGAGGAAAGAAGAAATTCACAGACATCTCCCCCATCTCCATCTTCCAGTCTAGATGTTTAAGTTTAGATAGCAGGCAAGACGTTTGCATAACTTATCAGTGAGGGTCCAACCCACCATTAGCTCACTATTGTCTTGGCTCCCAGTCTCTCCTGCAAGGACTTCTGACAAAGTTGTCAGAACTGTGTGAAAGCCTTCTTTGGCCAGCACCAGGGCCTCAGCTTTCTCTCTTCTCTTGGCATGAGAGTCTTGGGGTAATTCTCATTGTTTTGAGGACCACTGTTTTAGTAGTCCAACAGCTGGAGGAGGTGCATAAGTATCTTCAAAATGTCCTCATCCCTGCCAGGATGGTTTCAGGAGCATCAGCCAGAGGAAGCAGCAGCATGTAGATGCTTGGAGGGATGCTGAAGTCCCGTCCCAACCCTATAAGTAATAACTTAACACTTTAGTTGTGTTGCCATGGTACAAGTTGTAAATATTGAAACTCAGGAAATGTAGACTAAGATGGAAATCAAGCCTTCTCACAAAGAACGATCTAGCTTTAAAAAAACGTCAGACTCTTGATTCAAAGCTACTTTCTTACTGCATCTTTTCGTACTCCCCCTGACAGGACAATGATACCAGTCAGCTCTCAGGAAACAACAGACTTGATTCCAAGCAAACAGCTCAAAACCAGTGTCTTTGAAAGACTCCATGCATCCTGCCAAATAGGCATCAGGCTCTAAAAACCATCATTCTCTAAAAGTCATTTTAATTTTCCCACCAGGCTGAGGATCTGTGAAAAGGGAGAGGCCAGCTTCTTCAGACATCATGGTGAGAAAAACTATGCAGGAGGGACAACCACAGAGGAGCTATGGGAGATGACAGCTCAATAGATGTGACAAACAACTGTGCATTTCAAATGGTCAATCACAAACTGGAACAACCTGAAAACATCAGAGGTCCATTATGATGGAAATAACGATCTCTGGATGAGAGATATTTAATGGCTTGCAAATTTAGATACAAAACAAATATTCATCTACATTCAACTGGTAACTTTTGAGTTCTGGTTGTTTTAAATGGCAGCGAGTGTTACCTGGAACAGTGGGGACTCTTTCAGAGAGGAAAAAAAAAAACAAATAATTCATCTTCCGTTTTAATTTCACTACAATTGCGGACAGAGTGGCATGCTACAAATGTGGATGATACACGGAGGGTATCATTTTTACATTCCAGAGTATCTCACTGTTTGGAAGGAATTGTTCTCTTACTGGAATCACTCACAAAGCAACCTATTATATGGTGAGAGGGACCCTCCGGGCACCATTGAAATTAATATGAAAGGAACAATCCAGAATGCCAAGCGCAGTGCATAAAACGTAGGTAGGTGGTGGAAGACAGATAAGCAGCCTGGGAGGGTTAACTTGCAGAATCCGAAGCTGCAGAAAGATGTGTTATGTAATTTACATTACAACCAGTCACGATTTCAGAATGGGTAATGAAAAGCTCATATACTTAAAGATTGAATCCATAAAAGCCACAAAAAGCCACTCGGCACAAGAGAACCAAACGATGGGTAAACAAAGAAGGAAAGCAGAGAGCGGGAGGAGGATACTGGACTTGCTCTCAGAGTCATCTGGTCTTGGCAACCTCACCTGCGTGCTGCACTTTGCAGTGTGTCTCAAGGTGGGTTAGTTCAAAAGCCCGGTTTGGCAACCTTTGCAAACCTGACATTGGGGGCCAGATTGTTCTTTGTTGCAGGTGACAGGAGTGGGGGGTTGTTGGTACATGGTGGGATATTTAATAGCATCCCAGGCCTGATTCTACTGAGTACCAATAGTACCCACAATCGGAACAACTAAAAATGTCTCTGATGCTACCAAGCACCCCTATGGAAGGCAACTCTGTCCCCTTTGCTTAAAGGGAAGCAACAGCAGAGACTCCGGGGAGCTATTTTACCTTGTAATTATATGCATACCCCTTCTAAAGATTTTTTTTTAATTTTCTTTATGTGCATGTGTGTTTGTTTGTGTGAGGGTGTCTTGTATGTGAGTGTGCCTGAGGAGGTCAGAAGAAGATGTCAACTCCTCTGGAGCTGACGATACAGGTGGCTGTGAGCTGCCATGTAGATGCTGGGAACTGAACTCAGGTCCTCTGTCGGAGCAGCGAGTGCTCTTAACCACCAAGCCACTTCTTATTTAAGGAGGACTAATTAACATAATGCTAACTCTGGTCAAAGAAATCCAAGAGCAATGGATCTAGCGCAGTGGTTCTCAGGCTTCCTAATGCTGTGGCCCTTTATGCAGCTCCTCGTGTTCTGGTGACCCCAATCATACAATTATTCATGTTGCTACTGTGTAACTTCAATTCTGCTACAGTTATGAATTGTAATGTAAATATCTGATATGCAAGATATTTGATGTGTGACTCCCCCCCAGGTTGAGAACTGCTACCCTAGAGGGTAAAATAACCATACATTAATATATATAATACAGTGTATTCATTGTATACATTCATTCTAGACAACTCTGATAATTTGGGACCCTAGTCTATCTTAAAACAACCAGGTAGTAGGTCTCCTGTCCATTCACATACCAGGCAATGTTTTGTCACAGACTAAAACCTCATGCTGGTACTCTCCTAGGACACAGTGACAAAAGTTTGTGTGCTTCACTTGGTGTCATACAAAAAGAAAAGTGAGGCTTACATTACAATGGAAGGGTAGAAGAGAGACAAATGGGAGGCAGGTGGACAAGACTAATGCCCTAGGGTCAGTCAGGTGGTCATTAGGCTGCCACAGGCATGAAGATTCTGTCAGAGTAAACTACTCTTCAAGACTGCACACTAGCCGCGTGGCCATCACTGTGACTTAGACTCATTTTTGCTATGTAGAAATAGGACTGGAGCATTAATTCCATGAGAGCAGGAATGGTGGCTCAGTGATGTTCATCATTGGATCTTTAACACCCGGCCTGGTGTCTGCTCTGTAGTAATCAGTCAGCTAATGTTCCTTGAATGAAAGAATGAATGAATGAGGGCAGAAGCACTCACATTCAAGCCCATGGGTTACAGTGTCAACGTCTTAACAAGGCCTCTTGTTATCTCTGTACTGCAGACAGCTCCATGATTGGCCTGTAGTCAGTGGTCAAAGAATGTGGAAGCCTGCATGTGAGGATTCTGGCTGTGTTGCTCAGGCAACAAAAGCCATCTAGTCCCTGCCCAGGCAAGCATACTGCCTGAGTCCTTTGTCCAGACTGCAGAGCATGGTGTAAGGGTCCTGTCTGGCTGCTCACAAGTGTCTCTGTTCTTCAGAAGGACTACACTTCTCCACCAAGACCCAGATGAAGACATATTGTGGGGAAAGATACCCATGTATGCTTTACAGAGGATAACACCACTTGATGCTCAATGGATGAAGGCACATACAGGTTTGGGTCTTCAACCCAGTCCGGTTCATAGGAAATTTCTGAAATAGACACCCATATGTAGAATATGGCTTTATAGCCATGTTGCAGATTGGGCAAAGGCTATGCAAATGTAATCATATGAGCCATTGAAGAGTTTGTTCTCATCTTAAATGGCATTATCTGTCATTTTGAGACTTTTAACATCTCATTTCAAATGAAAAATCAAGTGTGGGCCAAAAAGCAGAGTGGCTGGAGGAATGAGGAGAATGTAGCTCCTGAGAGGAAAGAGAAACTCTCTCAAAGACGAGGGCCCAGACAGTGGCATGCTTCGTTACACATTAGGCTGGTGAAATGACAGTGCCCAGAAGCTACTGAGAATGGTAATGGCAGGCAATAAAATACCCCTTTAAAAACTCCAGCAAAAGATCAAGGCAGCGCTGTAAAAACCAACCACTGGCAGATTAGCAGAGGCAGGGTGAGAAAACCCAACTGAAAATTACTCAATCATACCAAATGCTGCAGGGAATCAAGGCCAAGAAAGCAATCAAAACCAAACAGAAGCAAGGTGTGTTTGTGTCGTTTAGTGGTTCAAATGCCTTGCAGAGATGGCTCAGGGGTTTTCAGTCCTAATTTAAGCAGGGGTGTGCGGTGGGGTGGTGAATGAAACCTTTACTTGGAGAAAAAGTGACCCAGGATTTCTCTGTTCCCATCCCACCACCCCAAGTAGTCTTACCAGCCGAACTCAGACCCTTCCAGTTGTGAGGATTTGAAGTTGCCCTCATAAAACACAACATACATTGTGCAAAGTCATTAAACTTGGTTCTACAACATATGTGACAGACTTCTTAAATTAATTGCATTCAGTGTTTTCAGTTGTAGAAGATTTCTGACTCATACAGGCAGTAATTACCTTTAATGGCATTCTTGGGTCTTCAGTGATAAATTAGGCAACGGCGATAATTTGATAGCTAAGGTGGCAGTGAGTCACAGGTACCCTCAATGACCTATGAAAGTTACTTTT
Source organism: Mus pahari (assembly GCF_900095145.1). NCBI lineage: Eukaryota > Metazoa > Chordata > Mammalia > Rodentia > Muridae > Mus > Mus pahari. Next base: position 102,881,795 of record NC_034590.1, read on the forward strand.
TTGAAAGAAAGGTCTAAAGAAAGGTCTAAAAATTACATGGGTTAATTGCATTAAAGATTCTATACTGTTAGGACAGAGATATAGTTCTATAAATAAATTAGCATGGCTTTCTTTTAATAATTACTTATCTCTTCATGAAGTAGTGGAATTATACATGTTCTTTGGCTGTGAACGGGAGAGGCTCAGACTTGCACTGAGCTCCACAATGTGATCCATCATTCCATCTTCTCAGTGGCCCTGTGTGGTAATACACCCTCTCATCCCACAATGGAGAGAAGGCAAGTCAGTGGTGATTCGGCTTGTCCAAGAAGAGGCTTTATCTCATCAATAGCATGAGATACCTGTTGATGTGCTTTGGCGGAGTCAGCAGCGGGGGCTGGCTGAGGGGATGTGGGCTGACCAATTCAAACAGCTCTCCACTCATTACTAAGAAACTCACTGGACCTTGGTTGGGGGTTCTAGCGGAGCTGACTTCAGAGTCTAGAAAGGAATCCCTGGCTCTGCCCAGCCTCTCACAGCACAGAATGATGCTGTTAAACCAAGAATCTCTTTCCTGGGTTTTCAAGTGATAGCATGTTACTTAGCATGAGGTGAACTTGCCCTGAGAAAGGGATGAATGGGCAGTGGTAGAGCTGGAGGGAGACACTGCCTCATCAAGCATATCAACCAACGCAAAGCCAACTTTGTCTCCAACAAGCAATTGTTTCCATCAACTAAATTCTCCGCATGATGAATTCTTTTAGTTTTAGTGGGGCAAATGAATTATGGCACCAGAAAGAAGAACTGGTAAAGTTGAATGAGCCCAGACCCTGTAAATCTCAGACTTGAGAACAGTAGGAATGGGACCACTCCCTGCCTACCTCTACCTGTTCTGGAACACACAACCCCCACACACCACTGAGAGGACCACGGTAATTTGTCACTGCACATAAAAACCCTGGAGCACTCCATGCTAATGAGGTATCTAGATAGGCCCCAAGTGTTCAGCCAATGAGCTTCCCTTCCTGGGCATTCCTCCCCATAAGTGGTATTTAATCCCTGGTTCACCTGAGTACGGTGTATGCATTCACATCCACCAACAACTAAAGCAGCTTGAACAAACAAGTACCATGTCTTCATGAAGAATCGTTATAGGTAGAGGCCTTCCTCATATAGAGCTGTGCCTAAATCAACAGTAGAAGGCCTTCTCTCTCCCAGTCCTTCTATACTCTCAGCACTCACTAGGAACCAAGCTGGTTTTTGCCTCCTACCAGGCTCTTGGAACGTGGATGCCCTGCGGGGAAGTGTGGACCAGGAAGTCTAGTTCCCAACTTCCAGAAGTATGCCAGCAGCACGTGGGTACACAGGAGGCTGGGAACCACAGCAGTCATCCCACACTCTGCTGTTTCCTACCTGGAAAAACACAGGCTAAGGACTACCAGGCTAAGGACTACCAGGCTAAGGACCACCAGGCTAAGGACCACCAGGCTAAGGACCACCAGGCTAAGGACTACCGTTACAGAATGTGACTGTGTTCTGCTTCCCCTGAGCAGCTAATCAGAGGTGCTCCAGGCACACCGGTGGCTAGGCAGACAGGCAGCCTCAAAAGTTTTTCCAACGTCCCTGTCTTGTTCCATGATCCCATCTAAGATAACCAAGCCATAATGGTTTACTTTTGAGGGCTTTTTTTGACTTCTCCAGACAGCAGGAGTTTCTCATATTTTCCCTTTTTGTTTTGGTCTTGACAAGTTCTGAGGAGTTCTGGTCAGGTATTTTGTAGAACATCCTTCAGGTTTGTCTTGCCTGACTCTTTTCTCACAGTTAGATTAGACATATAGGAGGAAGACTAGTGTTTCAGTTAGGGTTTTACTAGTGTCTTAGAGTGAACAGACACCATGACCAAGGCAACTCTTATAAGGACAACATTTAATTGGGGATGGCTTACAGGTTCAGAGGTTCAGTCCATTATCATCAAGGCAGGAGCATGGCAGCATCCAGACAGGCATGGTGCAGGAGGATCAAGTTCAAGATCTTGTTCCGAAGGCAAACAGGAGAAAACTGGCTTCTAGGTAGCTAGGATGAGGGTCTTAAAGCCCATGCCCCCAGTGACATATTTCCTCCAACAAGGCCACACCTACTACAACAAGGCCACACCTTCTAATAGTGACACTCCCTGGGCCAAGCATATTTGAACTACCACAAGTGGGTATTGAGTGACCTTATCTCATTTTGTATCAAAGGTACACAGTCAGTCATTTTCACGGAATGCCCTCCTATCCATCACCCCCGAGGACATGCTGAATGTAAGCGTGGTCTTGGTGATGAAGGAAGGCACATACCTTGGAGAACTGAGAGATAGCTTGGCAGGAGGATGCCAGAAAGGATTCAAGATGCAACACAGGTTTTAGTTGGGTTATTTGGAGTGGGTCTAGAGAAGCAGAGGTTTCCATGGTGATGTAATGCTGTTAGGAAACAGGACAATTCTATGATTGGGTATCTCAGTAAATCTCATCTGTAGGGTTCAGAGACTAGTACAAATCTCACTAAAAATAAAAGCATTACTGATAAAAATGAGCACCTAAATAGGAAATCACTGTTATTGATCTCTTTCTCATGAGTACAACAAACTGCCCGAGCCCCATGTGGTCTGTGTGGTAAGAGGTTTGCTTAGCAATTGAAGAACATAGTACAGGCTCTGGTGAGTGCATACCGGCTATATTACCTATGGTGAATGTATCATGACAAGAGTACATGTGAGAGGGAACAATCATTTGGGGTATAAGGAAGCCACAGGTAGGGGGAAGGGCTGGGCTTTCAAAACAGAAACTTTCAAAGAAGTTTCTGATGTACAACTGACATCCCAAAAGAACTTGATCCCTCTATCAGTGGTTCCACCAATGGCCCTGTCATCTCCCCCTAGACTGTCCTACCACCTTCACATTTACCATACTGGGAACCGAGCCTTTGACACAGGAGACACACTCAAGTGCTATTGTAACCACACACCTTACAAAATCATCCCTTATTTACATATCTTGTTAGATTACTGAACCAGTCAACCAGTCTGGAAGATGACACAGAGTCAGGGAATGGTGGGGTGGTTAGTATTGCATGTCTTGTAAGTGAACACACACACACACACACACACACACACACACACACACATTATTAGTCTGATTTCCCCTCCTGTTTGCTGTCAGAACCCAGCCCAACAACCTACACGGAGAACCACTGTCTGGGTATGCTGAAATGCAAGAAAATCTTCAGCAACCTGGACATTTCACTTCTGTACAATATGAACTTACATTTTGAACTGGATATCTTCTTTTTGTGTTTCTGTCTCCTCTAAGAGTAAATATAGGAAATCTCTAGCCAGAGGCACACCAATCCTTACTTCTGCCTATCTACCGACTTATAGATGCCTACAGTCCTCAGAACTTTACCCACAGGGAAGGGAGAAGCTGTCACTTGTGTAGAGGTGACAGTCATTCATGGCTGGTGAGGAAGGTGTTTGGTGCTGGTGGCACAGTGACTTTGTTTAGTCTCTAACTGTAGCAATCCTGGCAGAAATGAAGATCTAAAGACACCTGTGTCCCTCTGTCCCCTTGGCTGTCAGACTACTGAAACAGTGACCCCCAAGGAATTGGCATTTCCCTAGCAATCTTAGCCTAGGAGAGGGAAAAGGTCGAGCCTGTGTCAGTGTGAGAGGAACTTGTCTCTGGAGAAGAGATGTCGCCAAGTTCTGACCATTGTTAGACTACTTGGGAGGAGGCGATGAAGCCAGGACAAGGATGGGTCAGTAATGGCAGGACCATGCCCTGACCAGGATTTCCCAGTCAGATACACTTCTCAGTCTCTATTTAGACCCCAACCTATGTCGGAACTCTGGACTCAGCAGACTCAGACTGGGGAGTAGGTATCGTCACTAAGTCTCTTTTCATGTTCCTCTGCCCAAGGCAGCCACACTGAATACACCTCCTCAGCTTTTCACTTTCCTTGTTGCTTTAATGGCTTGATGATGATGGGCTAAGCCTCCATGGTTAGAGTTACTAGGGACCCAGGCTCTCACCCTAACAAATTTTGTAACATGATGTACTGGCTAGCTTTGTGTCAACTTGACACAGCTGGAGTTATCACAGAGAAAGGAGCTTCAGTTGTGGAAATGCCCCCATGAGATCCAGCTGTGGGGCATTTTCTCAATTAGTGATAAAGGGGGAGAGGCCCCTTGTGGGTGGGACCATCTCTGGGCTGGTAGTTTTGGATTCTATAAGAAAGCAGGCTGAGCAAGCCAGGGGAAGCAAGCCAGTAAAGAACATCCCCTGCTTGTGGACGTTGTACATCGTGGTGCGGAGCCTAGTGCGCACCACGATGTACAACGTCCACAAGCAGGACTGAAGGGGTCATGCAGAGGAGTTGAGGCTTGGCACTATGAAGAGAGCCTATGAGAGGCTAGTGTTGTAGCATAGTTACAGTGGAAGACAGCAGCATTTTGGAGATACCAGTAACATGAGATGACCACCAAGAACAGCAGCAGCAGTGAAGTACAGGCAGCTGGAGCTGAGAAGACAAGGTGTGTGCTACAAAGGGCATGGCTGGAGAAATGACCCAAGCTCTTGGAGGAGCCCAGAAGATCGTGAGTTGGATCCCAGATATTGGACAGTTGGAGTTTGATTTTGCTTTTCATTGTGACTGTGCCCTGATGCTTTTCCCTCTTGAAGGAAATATTTTAGTGGAACCCACAGTTAAGAGACTATTAATTGTAAATACTTTGGATTTTAAGAGAAATTGAAGTTTTAAGAATTTGTAAAGACTGTGGGACTTTTAAAGTTGTTTAGATCTTGGGGATGAATAAGAAACTAAGGGTTGAGGCTTACTAGTGATGTGTTTGTGTGTCAAGTTGACAAGGGGTCAATTGTACTGACTAGCTTTGTGTCAACTTGACACAGCTGGAGTTATCACAGAGAAAGGAGCTTCAGTTGNGGAAATGCCNCCATGAGATCCAGCTGTGGGGCATTTTCTCAATTAGTGATAAAGGGGGAGAGGCCCCTTGTGGGTGGGACCATCTCTGGGCTGGTAGTTTTGGATTCTATAAGAAAGCAGGCTGAGCAAGCCAGGGGAAGCAAGCCAGTAAAGAACATCCCTCCATGGCNTCTGCATCAGCTCCTGCTTTCTGACCTGCTTGAGTTCCAGTCCTGCATTCTTTGGTGATCAAAAGCAGTATGGAAATGTAAGCCGAATAAACCCTTTCCTCCCCAACTTGCTTCTTGGTCATGATGATTGTGCAGGAATAGAAACCCTGACTAAGACACGTGGTCAGGCAAAATTAGGAAGTGTGTGGTCCCATTTTGTCACAGTGTCTGAACAACTTTGAGTTTGGCTTGGTAGGAAAGCTGTCTGTGCCTATTTAGAAAAACAGCTGAGCTGGATGTCAGAGCCAGGCTAGTCTCGGAAGTCAGGGTCACCTCCTCTCTCAGTACTATCCCTGGGCACCGAGAGAGCCCCTTCCCCATGACACATGCTGTTCTATGAAGCAGTCACACATAAAGGCATAGCGAACTGCACTGTACTTCCTTGTGGTATTCGATCTGACTCTTTTAAACATCTGTCAGGTGAACAATACAAGCCAGGCTAGGCAGAGCCCCAGTCAGGCCAGGAATGTGGTCAGCTGCAGTACCCTTGGGAAGCCCCATGACATCTAACTGTCTGGCTTCTACCATTTGCTCCAGCAGCAAGCATGGAAAAGAATTTCAGGATGAGCCAGTGAGAAGGAGAGGCAAAGTTTATTAAAAAGAGGGATAAATGCAGAGAGCATGTGTGTGTGTGTGTGTGTGTGTGGGGTGTCAGGCTTACGTATTATTGCAGTAGACATGGACATTATTTGTGTGGTTCTCTAGTAACATCTCTAAGGATCATTAAGGGACTTCTTTCTTTCCTTCATTTTTGACCAGAGAGAGTATAGGCTTTAGAGGTGCCTTGGACAGGATTAAATCTCCTCAAAGCCAGGAGCCACAGGGCTGCACAGGGGCACGGATTCCCTGTAGAAGAGGTTTCTGGATTCCTAGAAAACATCAGGCTTCCAGCTGGGGAGGGGTAAAAGCCTTCAACACTTGTCACTTGGTGCTCTGCTTGCGGAGGCTTTAACTAGACATCCTGGGCATTCCTGTGTGTGCCCATGAGGGTGGGGAAGCTCCCTTCCTCTTCCATAACCCTATAACTTCTGTTTTTCTATCCTGCCTCAGTGGGATTCCATGAACCTCTTCTCTCCCTGGTTTACATAAAATGTGAAGCTGGATTGAAACACACACACACACACACACACACACACACACACACACACACACTAGTTGTTACCTTCTCAGTCAAGATTGGTTTCCCATCTTGTTCTCTGGTTCAATTGGGCCACAATCCCTCCGTCATTTCTCCTCTTGGGCTTGAGCTTTGGGACACAAGAAGAGCTTCAGAAGGCCACCCTGGGTGTCCTAGTTAGAGTTACTCTTGCTGTGGGTGGCTTCACAATGGCACATGTGTCTGGAGACTTCCCGAATGAGGCTTTGTGTCCTAGATCAATCAGTGATGTCCATAGCCATGTGGCCAGCGTCTTTTCCTCCTGAATGGGAACACTGGTAGGATAAAGCACACAAACTTCTCTCTTCGACCATTAAGTGACAAGGGCGAAGGTTTCCTTTATCAGCCCAAAGTGCATGCCTAGTGCATCAACTGTTAGGAAAATTCAGCAGAGGGGCTAAGGAACTGTAAATGACAACCTTATTATCAAGTCACTTGGATATTCCCTTCAGATCAGACTCAGGAAGATGTCCTATCTGTGCCAATACACCGAATTCTAGGACTTTTCAGGCACTGTCTTCAGCAAGGTTCTTCTGTATTGAACAAGAATCTACTGGAGCACGGATCCATGTGTCACCCTGGACCCAAGTGTGCCTCTGGAGTGTATCTCTCTTGCTCAGACAAAAGCAGCTTAAGGAAGGAGGGGTTTGTTTTGGCTCACAGTTTGAGGATGTAGATCATCTGAGTGGGAGGGGCAAGCTGGCAGGAGCCTGAGGCAGCTGGTCCATTGCATCCACAGTCAGGAAGCAGAGATCAATGAAGGCTGATGCCTGCCTTGCTTTCTCCCGCTGATTCAGTCCCTGACCCCAAGAAAGGGCATGGTGCCATCCACATTCAAGATAGGTCTTCCTATCCCAATTAACCCCAAAGTAGAAACTCCATCATAGACATGCCCAGAGAGATTCATCTCTAGCTACCTGATTCTAGATCCTGACAATAGTTACCATCACAGGGAGCCTCAGGGCCTACCCTGCTCTCGAGAACTAAGCTTAAAAGCCAAGTACTCCTCTGTGTATTCACTTGAATGGCACACTCTCTCACCCACAGGAACAGCCCACTGATAGATGGAAGGTGGACTTTCTGGCCCTGCTGGTGATTTGAAGAAAATGGGTTGCCCTTTAAAAAAAAAAAAAACAAAAAACAAGAGCTTTTGTTCTGCACCAGTAAGATAGAGCTCTTTCACTCCGGCAGTCAGCTTCTATACCATGAGCATTCTCCTGTGTGGAAAATCAATAAAGACAATAAATGAGAGGCAATCCCATTGAGGGCTGCTTACTAAGTGATTAAATGTTTCAAAGCCCAAAGACTCACACGCTTCGGGGAGACAGATCGGAACGAACATATGTAAACGGAATTAATGCTCAAATAATTTTCTAGTTACTTAGCACAAATATGCGATTATTAGTACCACCATAATTTATGTTTCAATATTTATCCCTATTTTTCTCAGAACAAAACCTTTAATCTACTTTTCTGACACAGTTTGAAAACAGACGTGGGAGTCTTTTTGAAACCATCTAATGCTTTTGCGGAGAGCCTTTGGGGGTGTTTGGTTTTGGGTAAGCCGGGGTGATCTCTGAGGTTCCCATCTGATAAGAGAGGCATGTGGTTTTACATATTTGGAATTTGCTAGAAAATAGGGTGGTAACATTTCTGGCTCTGCTGCAAGGACATTGAAACATAAATAGGATTTTCAGGGTGTTTATCTGAAAGGTCCTTTGAATTATACAAGGCTCTTGGAGGAGTGTGCTGAAGATGTAAACAAAATACACTCACCCCAGATAGGGCATCCATGGTGAAAAGTGCCAAATCTAGGTTGAGGTACTCATGATCTTATTGGGGGTCACTTACATGAGCATAGGAGGGGTTTTTTGAAAGAGTATGGGAGTGATCTCCAAACAGCAGCAGCATTGGAAATTCTCATACCAGCATGCAGCATCCACAGCTGCATAGATTCATGTTGCTTTCAGTTAACTATACTAATGCACTCTAGCATCTCCAGGCACTGCATGGAGCTGGGGTAGAATTTCACACAAGGAGAAGGTGCAGGAAACTCAGGTGAGTCTCACCATCCTCTTCTATGAGGGAATGTCGACATCCCTTACTTGTTAAGGTTCTCTTGTGGGTAACTGCACCTCATCTGATTCAGATGGTTATGACACAACAACAGGACATGGTTAGAAGGACATGGCTGTCTCTCTGAATAATTGATCAGCTTTGTATCTAGCCTAATGGCGCTCACTGTTTGTTCCTCTTGATGGAGCATGAGGCCACCTTCTGGGTAGGTCTACATCCTGCCTTGCTGCATCCTACAGGTTTTGTGTCCAGTGTATCACTCACTCCCAGGCTGAAGTCACATTGTCATGGCCTGAAAACAATGGATGCTTTCCAAGGTTTTTCCAACCTTGCATTGCTGTGTGGCCTTTCCTGGAGAGATGCCTATTTACTCCAGATAGAGCATCATCAAAGAAAGGGTTCTATAAAAGTCCAGCTTGATGAACAAATGAGTGTATTGGAGATAATTAGGGGAATGTGGGTTAAAAAGTTACAGGACAGGATTTTTTTGTATCAGCAAAATATTTATCCAACATGAGTGATGACTCATAAAAGGTACATGATTGGAGCACTCTACATGACTGACAGGTAGCCCGGCAGGTCAGAGAGTCTCCTCCTTAGCCCTTACTGTGCTTTTGAGATGTTGGAGGAGGGGTGTGAATCTTGTAATTTTCTGTGACTTCCTGAGACTTCTAAGTTACTTACTTTTAGAGTCACACAGAGCTTCCCTCCAGGATGGAAATATTTCTATTTGAAGGATTTTTGGAAGATATTATCTGTTTGGAAGATATCTCCTATGGATACAGCATCCAGATGGGACAGAAATGTCCAAGGCCAGCTGCTTCACTGCCCTCACCCTGTCACACTGCCTGGGAGAGGATAACATATATATTCAATGAGTTAGTGAATACAGAGAAATTGCTTCCGGCTCATTTGTCCTTTGACTGAGAAAGGAGCCTTGGGTTTGAATCCCAGCCGCCCACTCGAGCTGGTTGGAAGTTGTTTGCTTTCAGCAAGGGCAGGACTGGACTCTACCACTCATTTTTTATCGTCATGACTTAGTGATAGCTCTCTACTTGGTTCATTCTGAGGCTTGAATTTGGCCTGAGAATGGATATCAATGAAATAAAATTCTCACCTGAACAGATTTAGATGGCATAATTGATTCTTAAAGGGTTTGGATAGAGGATGGGCCCATCATCCTGTATCCTGAGATTATTGGGTAAATTTAACCTAAAATCTATTTGATTTCTTTAGCATAGGACTAAAAGTAAGGTTTGCTTCCCTTTTCTGGTAAGTAGGAAGGACTAGGAAAAGAGGTCCTAGAGAATGTGGAGGGATGCTATGGGTATAAACATTAGGAGCATCTCTGTCCTCTAACCCCACCTAGAAGATGATTTCTGTTCCATTAGGTCCACACTTTGTAACAGCAGCAGCAGCAGAGTCACAGGGAAATTAACCAATCAAAATTCCCACAAAGCTTAAGGGCAACAGTGGGACAACAAAACACAAATAGTATGATCAGGGATATGCAGAATTAAGGGGGAAAATGGAAGACAAACCCCGTGGAAGAATGTATCACCAATCTATTATAAACAAGAAGTACTGGCTTTGCAGAAGACTGAGTCAAAAGACACAAGGAAGAAATTAAGGAGAGGTAAACAAAATACAGAAAGAAAAGATGTAAGATAAGAAGCAAGACAGTGGATGAGGAGGGTAGATGACAGTAACTGAAATACAGATCACCTAGAATGGAGAGTGTACTGACAAAGGGAGAGAGAAAGTATAATTGACAGGAATATCCGTGAAAGCATCAAGTCTCCGTCATCCAACTCAGTGAAAGAGAAATCAGGAAGTGGTTTGAATGAGAATGGACCCATAGACCCATCTGTTTAAATGCTTGGTTCCCAGTTGGTGGAACTATTTGGGAAGGATTAGGGGGTGTGGCCTATTGGGAGAAAGTATGTCAGAAGTGGGGCAGGCTTTGAGGTTTCAAAAGCTCCTGCAATCCCCAGTACATTCTTTGCCTCCTGCTTGTAGTTAGAGATGAGAACTCAGCTGTTGCTATGTGGAAGCAACCTGCCATCAATCTGCCATCATGGACTCTAACATCCTGAAACCAGTATCCCAAATAAATACTTTTTTTTTTCATAAGTTGCATTGGCCATGATGCTTTATCACAATAGAGAAGTAACAAATACAGACTAACATCAGGAAGTCATGTTGTAACAAGGATGTTAGTAGACTTGCAAGGTCATTCCCTGATAAGGATGGACAAAGAATCCAATAACCTGGAAAGACAGAAGACTAAGTCATAAGAAAAAAGAAAGCAACAGCTTAATCCATTTGGCCTGGGACTGGCTTGTAGACAGGGATCTGCTAAAATGATGGTGGCTTGAATATTTTTAGAGCCCTTGGGTTTCCCTTTTCCCATATTGGTCCTGTTTAGATACCCACTCTTGTGTCTTCCCACTTTTCTTTACCAAATGTCCCCCTGGAACAGGAAGCCACCATCTTGGGGAGCCCACTTTAACTTTATTTGTCTACCTATGCTTCTGTAACTCTTCTTCAATATCTTAGGGAAATTTACCAAACCTTAGAAATACAGAAAGGCTGGGAGAGATGGCACTGTGGTCAAAAGCATTGGCTGTTTTTGTAAATAAAGTTTGATTTTTCAGCACCTACATCAGGCCACTCAAAACTGCCCATAACTCCATCTTCAGGGGACTTGATGCCCTCTTCTGGCCTCTGTGGGGATGGACATGCACACACATTCAGGCACACTTGAAACTTTAAAAGCAAAACAAAACAAAGTTTAAAAAGGTATACTTCATGGTTGGAAGGCAGGATAAATCTCTGAGAAAAGTTAAGCTAGGAATCCAGCTGAGAGATATTTGATGTCAAAAAATCTTCATAAATTGGAAGGGGGCATATTTAATATAAGGCTTCTTACATGGTCACTCATAATGACAGCACAAAAATAATCACAAATGAACAAGGACTAAAGAGACACATTGCCCTCAGATGTGGGACAGAAAGAGTTGTTTAGGAAAACCACTGAAAGAATTAGAGGTGAAATTTAATCTAAACAAGTAAAGCTACATTATTAAAGGCAGGGTGTGTGTGTATGTGTAAAATCTAGAAAATTCTCATGACAAAGGTAAGAAATTTAAAATAATAGAACTTGTGGGCAGAGAGATGGCCCAGCTTTAAGAGCACTTGCTGCTCTTGAAGAGGACATGGATTTGGTTCCCAGCACCCACATCAGGTAGGTCATAGCCACAGCACCACGAAGCTGCTCATGTAGCCTCATCCCTATACAAAGAACTACAGCAACCAAGGAAAGCTGTGAGTGGGAGAAATGACCTTCCCTAGGGAAGAGCATGCCAGTTGGTTGACTAATACTATCTTAGTTGGGGTTTCATTGCTGTGAAGGGACATGACCAAGGTAACTCTTACAAAGGAAAACATTTGGGCTGGTGAGATGGCTCAGCAGGTAAGAGCACCCGACTGCTCTTCCAAAGGTGCAGAGTTCAAATCCCAGCAACCACATGGTGGCTCACAACCATCCTTAACAAGATCTGACTCCCTCTTCTGGAGTGTCTGAAGACAGCTACAGTGTACTTACATATAATAAATAAATAAATCTAAAAAAAAAAAAAAGAAAGAAAAGAAAAACATTTAGTTGAGTTTGGCTTGCAGTTTTAGAGGTTCAGTTGATTATCATCATGGTTCAGGTAGACATGGTACTGGAAACTTAGACATTTTGATCCAAAGGCAGCCAGGAGGAGACTGTCTTCCATAGGCAGCTGGGAAGAGGATCTGGGTCACACTGGCCAGACTTCAGCACATGTATAAGACCTCAAAGCCTTCTTCCACAGTGACACACTTCCTCTAAAAAGGCCACACCTCCTCCAAAAGGCCACACCTCCTAATTGTGCTACTTTCCATGGGCCAAGAATACTCAAACCACCACAAACACCAAACAGTCAACCCTTAAAATATATGTACACATAACATTACACAGACTGAACAGGGGATATTTATGCATTTAGAAATACATAATCTTGTTTAATCTCTCTCTCTCTCTCTCTCTCTCTCTCTCTCTCTCTCTCTCTCTCTCTCCCTGCCCCCTGTATATATAAAATAATCCAAGAATTTGAAAGAAGAAGGGGGGATTGTGGGATGGTTTACAGGGAAGAAAATTGGGGAAATTATGTAATTGCATTATAATCCCAAAATAAAAACAAAACATTAAAAATGAAATAATGGTCTGGGATTGAAAATATACACTAGTTAAATAGACTATAATACGTAACATAAATTAGAACAAATAGGTATAATCTAAATAAAAGCAATGTAAGTGACCTCAGGTAGCTCTCCTTCTAACTGACAAGTGGATTGATTCGGAATAGTATCTAATGTTGCAAAGATGGTCATTAGTCAGAACTGAAACAGACTAGACATTTTCCATCTGCCTCTGGGTAAAATCAGGAAGCAGAACATCCAAAAGATATATTGAAAGGAAAAGAAACAAGAAAAGCCCAAGAAAGAAAAGACTAACCCAAAAATATAAAATAAGATTATAAATTTGAAGTGAAACATTGCTGTTGTAAACATAAATGAAAGGTCATAAAAATTAAGTTCAATTTGTTTTTAAAAAGAACTTATATAAGGGATCAGAAACTAGATCCAGCTACATGCCTTGAGGCACAGACTTAGAAATTAGGACAAAGATATTGTCAACCTCTGTAATAGAGATTCCAAAGAGAGCTATCGTATTGATGAGTGATCAGGGAGATTGAAAAATCTGAGGAGTGGATGTTCTGATAGATCCTAAGTGAATCTGGGAAGACAAAAGATGAAAAGGGTCTCTCACACAACACTTAGAAGGTCCTTTATATTGCCTTGAAATAGCAATACTTGGCTCTGAGTATCCATCACAAGGGTGGTGTCTGAGTATATGTCCTCACAGGCGAATTTCTTGCATAAGGTGTCAGTGGCTTTGTGTAATGCTGGGCTCCTCTGAGAGTTCCTGCCAACATGCTGTCTGTCCCCTCAGGCTTCCAGAATTTATATGTTTCTAGGGTTAGATACATTCCCAACACATCAGGGAGCAGATGGAAAGAAAGCATGTTTGTGATATCAGTATTAGACAAACAAATTCTAGGAGACCATTGAGCTTTTTAAAAAGCCACAAAGAAATGACACACTTCATGCTTTTTATTTGCCAAAGAATTTAAAATTAAAATAAAGTAAAACTTGCAGGAAAAAAGATAACCCATTAAAAAAAGCAAAATAATGAAGGAAGACAACTCACTATCTTAGGTACTAATGGCTTCCATAAACTAAGCATAAATAAGGACATAGGCAAAAACAGAACAAAAAGCCTGTTGGGTTTGTCCATTTCTTTTCAAGTGTCCATTCATTCATTTGTAAAAACTGAGTGACAGATAAAACCTGGTAACGTCTAGCATTAAAGGTTAGTTTTTCTTTTAACTACCGCAATGCAGCAAAGCTAAAAGTAACAGCAAAGAAAGGTAAACACAGCTTCATCTTCATCCATGGTATGCGTTCACATGCCTCCTGTCTACTCTGATGGCAGAGGTGTGTGTGTGTGTGTGTGTGTGTGTGTGTGTGAGAGAGAGAGAGAGAGAGAGAGAGAGAGAGAGAGAGAGAGAGAAAGAGAGAGAGAGATGGGAGAGATATCAAACCCATAAATGCACAGTAACTAAAAATAAAAATAACAAAAGCGACTCAGACTGTATCCTGAAATTCTCAGAGAAAAATGTCGTCTTTAAGCCTTTCACTATTAATCATTAAAGAATTCAAACAGGCAGAAAATAACTAACTCAAATAACAACAAATAACCACAAACAGAAGAAGTACGGAACGAGTCAATAATGATAAACAGCAATGAATGGTGTAGCAAACAAAACATGGCAGAATCAAATTGAAGGCTGTTATTTTAAAGAGGAAATAAAGAAACCAGCAGTCAGTTCTTGTTAGACTGATCAACAAATGTGAGAAAGCAGGAAAAATATAAAATTAGAAATAAAAATAGAAAAATAACCAAAAGGAGTTAAGAGAATTCAAAATGTTTTGCACAACTCAAGCTAAAACATGGATGGAAAGCAGCTGTCCCCCTTCCCAGTTTCCACAGAGACAACTGGGTGGGAAGGAGGAGGGGGTGCATCCCTGGTAAAAAGGACAGACAGACTTATGACTACGGTTTTCTCATAACCATGAGGGAAAGCCAAGAGAGTCGCAGATATAGGGATTTTTAAGCCATGCATAGAATGAGCACATACTAACTTTCTTGATACTGAAATAAGTGAACTTTTTGTGTGAATCTCTACCACCTTTATTCCAGGCTATTCTCAATAAAACTCATTTATCACTGGAGAACTTTATTTCCATGACAAATCAGTGCATTACACTCATTTTAAAAAGGTAAAGCAAAGAAGCCCTTAAGGGCAGTTTCAATTGTTTACTAAACTGCTAGCCAGTACAACATGACAAGAAAAAAAAAGTAAAAATTAAAGGTTAAGAGGAGAAGTCAAATTATCATGACTGAGAGAGTGTCTGTCCTCATTGGCTTTTTGTTGCAGTGATAAGCATCATGATCAAAAGCAACTTGGGGAGAAAGGGTTTAATTCATCCTACAGTTGTCAGCCATCACCAAGAGAAGTCAAGGCAAGAGCTCAAGAAAGAAGCTGGACCACCTGGAACTGAAGCAGCTCCTAATTGAGTTTCTTACCTCTTGATGTACCTAGGTGTGTGCCAAGTTGACACAGACTTACATGACAGTAAATGAATGAACTGAAAAATGCTACTAAAAGTTTACTGTGATACTGTGGCTGGCTACAAAGATGTGTTCAACACTAGAACACAGTACTCAAAATGAATTTACTATACACATAGTAACTAATTAGAAAGTCCAATAGAAGAAACATTTTTCACTCACAATAGCCACAAATTGTAAATAACTTAGAAAACATTTGTGAAAATGAGACTTAAGTCTACAATGTGTTATCTGGTCTTCAGGGGTGATGAGAAATAGCATAATGTGAGTTCTTGCTACAAATCAAATCATGAAAGCAGTTCAATCTTAACACAAAAAAAAAACCAGTGGAAGCATAGAGCTAAGCCACAATTAGTTCAGAAGGAAAAATATTGATGGTGTGAGGGTATTTGAGTTTTCTAGAGAAGTGATCTTGTAAATAAAATAAGATAGTTATAAATGTTTCTAATTATAGTTTGCAATGCAAAAACTTATAAAAAGCAATTTTAACAAAAATTGTGACAAATAAAGATACAGATATTTTAATAATATAATATATAATTATGGTATATGTCAAGATGGGAAGTATGTGTTCAATACACAGAAAATAGTAGTTCTATTTAAAACCATGCAATATTTCAAAACATATGTTCATATATTGTGCCACAAAGAATTCTCAGTTTGTAAATATAGAAATCATGGCTATTACCTTCTCTGATTATAGTTAAATTAAGCTAGAAATTAATACTCTGTTCTAGCCCAGCATGATGGTGTGAGCCTTTAATTCCAGTACTCTGGAGGCAGAGGCAGTCAGATCTCTATGAGTTCAAGGACAGCCTAGTCCAAGTACTAGGACAGCCAGGGCTACACAGAGGAACCCTACTCGAAGGAAAAAAAAACAAATAACAACAACAAAACAAATAAATAAACAAGCCCCCCTAAAACTCTCTTCTAGATAATAAAGCTTAAAAAAAATAAAGTAAATTAAATAACCTTTAGAAATTGATACAAACCAAAGTACAGTTCATCAAAGTTCATGACATGAAGCCAAAATAATATTGAGAGAGAACTTGCTATCTCAAGCTTATTTACAACAAAACAATGAATATTAAAATTAAATAATTGTGGTAGTTTGAATGGCATGTCCCCCATAGTCTGGGCATTTGGATACTCCCACCTCTACCCCAATGTGGTGGTCGTTTGGGGGGCTTAGGAGGTGTGACCTTGCTGAAGGAAGTATGTTTCTGGGGATGGTTTTCATGCTTCAAAATGCAAAAAAAATCACTTCATGTTCACTTTCTCTTCCTACATATGGATCAAAATGTGAGTTCTCAGTTTCCTGCTCTCGACCATGCTTGCCTGTTGTAGTGTTTCTCCACTACAGCAGTGATGGACTTGCACCCTTCTGGAACTGTAAGTCCAAATAAACCATTTTTCTTACAATGCCTCAGTTGTGTGTTTTAGCACAGTAATAGAAAAGTAACTAGTGCAAAGACCAAGCATTCAATTCAAGAAATCAGGAAAAGAAGGAATAACAAAATAACAAAATAAATATAAAAATAATATTTTCATCTCTCAGCTGAAAGATAACATTGGAAATTACTGAAGTAGGGGGTGTGAGGACAAATCTGATAAATAAAATGAATTGTTCCATCTTCAAAATTGTTAGTCAGATGAGCCAGTCTCTTTCAAGGTCTGACCAAGAAAGAAAAGGGGGTGGCTTAAAATATGAGAAAAGAAATTTAAATAGGAAGTTATGAAAAAAACTCAAAGTTATAGCCACACTCTTCTCCTTTTTGAGAAGTTTTAATAAGTCTCACAAGTTATGTTAAAGGAAATGTCATAGCTGCCAAGCAGAGAAGTGTATTGGGACAGTTGTCCAGCCTGCTTACAAGTAAATGTGCCTTTGTTTAAAAGCTCTGTCTCCTTTCCAGGGTCACCTCACTGAAGTTCAGTGCACTGGAAGTAAAGAGGCCAGTCAGTTTTTAAAACAAATTTAGAACTCTCAGAGTCACATCAAAAACACCTAAAACTGACCATGACCAACAAAACAGAGAAGGGGGCTGTGTTCACGGCTGGTTCAGAAGTCTCTCTGAAGTCAAATTTGTCCAATACTGATTGCAAATCTTTCCTTCTTCTTCCTTCCTTCCTTCCTTGTTTTCTTTATTCTTCCTTTCTTCCCCAAATCCTTATCTTTCAGAGGTTCAGTCCATTATCGTCATGATCAGATGCATGGTGCCACACAGGGAGACATGATGCTGGAGAAGTTGAGACTTCTACATCCAGATCCACAGGCAGAAGGAAGAGAGAGACATTGGGCCTAGCTTGAGCTTTTGAAACCTCAAAGCCAACACCCAGTGACACACTTCTTTCAGTAAAGCCTCAACAATTCTAACAAGGCCACACTTCCCAATCCCTCCCAAGTAGTGCCACTCCCTAATGACCAGCATCCAATCTATAAGCCTATGGGGGACCGCTATTATGCAAACCACCACAGTCTGCCTTTCTGATTTTTCATCACATATATTCCGTTACTCACTGCTTCCTCCACCCTTAAGATTTCTCCCTCCTCTCGTTATTCTTGCTCTGAATCAGGGTCTCTCGCAACACAGAGGCCAGGCTGGTCGTGAGTGTTCATCTGTCTTCCAGCCTGGGCTCCATAAGTGCTGGATCACAGGCAGGCACCACCCTTCCTGCCTTAGGTGTTCTGCTCTCTTCCCATTTGTTACCTGGGTACTATGAGTGTTAGTAGAATAAAAGTGGAGATGCTTGGGCTGGAGAGATGGCTCAGTGGTTCCAGAGGATCCAGGTTCAATTCCCAGCATCTACACAGCAGCTCACAGCTGTCTGAAACTCCGTCCAGTTCCAGAGCTTCCAGTACCCTCACGTAGACATACATAAGGCAAAATACTGGTACACATGAAAATACATACATACATACATACATACATACATACATACATACATACATACATAAAATATTTTTTAAAAAATGGAGCTGCTTACGTTGAACTCTAATAAAATATAAGGAGAGTTAAAGACCTCTGCCTGGCTATAGACACTGCAGAGAACCAAGGACCCTCCCTGCTTTGGCTGTTTCTGTTTCCTCCAAGAATTGTTAGGAAATTCCAACTATAAAAGCAGCATGATCCATACAACAAGTGGCAGATAATTGCATTAAATGGAACAGGAAAAGGCCGATCCAGTCACTGAGCACACTGAGACCCCAGACCTTGCTTTCAAATACCACTTCCTACGTAAACTGAGTGAAAGTAACCTAAGCTCCTCAGGCAAATGGTGATACAGAACAGAGACAGGAACTAGCACAGATGAGCCTGGAGCTTCTTAGGACCTGAAAGTAAGACTGTGCTCAAACCTAAGCCCCCAGGTCCCTCAGTGAGGGTCACAGAAACCAACTGAGAGGAACTCCCAGGGTAGAGAAACTTGAGGAGAGAGAGAGAGGCAGAGGAGGAGGAGGAAGGGGGAGGAGGAGGAGGAGGAGGAGGAGGANGAGGAGGAGGAGGAGGAGGAAGGGGAGGAGGAGGAGGAAGAGGAGGAGGAGGAGGAAGAGGAGGAGGAAGAAGAAGTAGTATTGTATTATAACCAAGCAGTACAATGGATAGTCATGAACCCACCCTAATTTGAATGCCTAGTTCAGCCAATGGTGACTAGACAGGCCTTCCTGCCAGAGAATTGGATAATTTAGGCAGATTCTCTGTGCTCCAGAGAGGAAGTGAAACTTAGCACTTGGGTACTGGTGCATTTGGGGGCCTCCTTCCAAAGTCCACCAGAGGGGTGAGGGGGTGAATTGACAGCAGGAGCCTCAGCAGGCACAAGCCCTTGAAATGGGGAGAAGAGGTAAACTCCCCTGTGGTTCCCCCATCCAGCAACAACTCTGCTTCTGGGATGAGGAAGGGCAGGTAAACTTCTCTGTGGGACTTCTCTCAAAATCGCCAGAGCACTGGACTAATGTGGCAGCTAGGTGGGGCTTAATCCCCAGTACCACACACCAAACCAGACCTAGCTGAATGCCTCACCTCTGTATCCCAGCACACAGGATGTTGAGGCAGGAGCTTTATGAGTCCAAGGCCATTTGGGACTTCGTAATGGGGTCAAGGCCAGAGACTGAGAGCATAGTTCATAAAATCTGCTGACCAACCAACCAACCAGATTAAAATTAAAACTGTTAAGGTTATCACAAATGGGATAGTCAGAAAACAAAACTAAACAAAACAAAACAAAAAAAAACAACTGCAGTTAAGAGCACTTAAAAAGACATGACCACTAAATGCAATGTGGGATTCTGGGTGGGAAGCTGGAATAGAAAAGGGGGAGGCATTTGGTAGAAGTGGAAGGAATCTAAGCTGTGGTCTTTAGCGAATAACATTTCAGCACCAGTTTGAACCATACATAAGATGTTAATACTGGGAACAGTGGACACAGGGTATGTGGGGCCTCTTAAAATTTCCAAATATAAAACATAACAAAACATAGTCTTTGAAAGAAACATATGCAGTGGATGGTGGTGGGATTTAATCAAGGATGCCCAGCTCCATGGGGCACGCTGCAAACATTAAATATGCTTCTGAGAAAGCAGATATTACCACTGCTCTCCCAAGTATTGGACTGTGATAAACCTAACAGTCAAGACCTCACCTGCCACTGGTCTTCCTCCTCCAGAAGCTTTGAGGCCTTGATAAACAAGTTGTAACAAAGAACTTGAGACTCTCGTGATATTTAGGTTTTCCTAGGGAATAAAAAGAAAAACAGTTCACATATTTTCAAACCTTTCTATGGATATGGTATAATCCTGACCTTAAAAGGACAGGAAAAGGCACACACACACACACACAGACACACACACACACAAATGTCATCTGTGAATATCCATGCAGAACCTGATGTAAAGAGAAATGCCATGCTAGTGGCACTGGGGCAGCTCTGAGGAGACAGCAGGGGTCAGTGGGGACAGCTGGAGTCAGTAACCACTTCCCATATAGTGTGGAACTGGCCTAGCAGTTAGCAGCTTTCCTGGTCAGCTCTGGTTGACTGCCCACCGGACACTGGGATAGCCCATTTCCTTTGCATATTTGCACAGGGCCCTGTTTTTAGCTTCTAAACATCTGTTGAGGATTGAAAAGGAACACTTCAAATTATGTGGCAGGAGCTATGACCACGAGGAGTGTTTTACTCAATTATTTTCTGTTATTTAATTTTATGGTCAGAGTATAAGATGCATATTCATTAGAGCCAAATTAAAAAAAATAATGGAAAAGTGTTTGGCTGGGGATATTGCTCAGCAGTATAATGTTTGGCTAATGTGCACAGGCAGGACCCTAGGTCCAATCCCAGTACAGTCACTATCATGAAAGAGAAGGAACGAAAATGTTTGCTGCAATGCTAAGATGAGACAATCAAGTATGTGTTGACAGAAGTACGTGTTGGTGGAGAACCAGGAGCTGTGCAACAGAGCTTGGTTTAATGAGATGGATCAGAAAGACCCATCTCTCTGTGGAGACCTGAGTCAGGAGCCAAGTGTTACTAAGGCACCATTAAATACCATTAATATTAATAATAAGCCTTTATTATAAGCACCCTTTAAACATTTACTTTCTTACAAACTTACTGTTAGGGACTGGGATAACTTGGTTCCTTAACTCGTAGCTTCACTCCCAGCTTCTCTGAGTGAAGAATTATGAGCTAACAACCAGCTGAACTCCCTCATGTCAGCACCAGCCGTACTGATCTTCCACAGACGCTGTAAGGGTTTATACTGAAACCATGGATATCGGGAGGAAGCTACACAGCAACTGCAGCGACTTGCTGCTGAAGCCCAACTCTAGCTCCAAAGGGCACTGCCTCAGCTACACCGGTTTCAACAGCTCGTGCTGGACTTTTCTGCTATAGTAAACTCTAGGAGACCCTGTAGCCATTCCCACATGGGTCAGAAGGGGGGTGTGCTGGCTAGCTTTTGTCAACTGATGCAAACTAGAGTTGGCTAGGAAGGGGGGAACCGCAGTTGAGAAGCGGACTCCATGCAATTGGCTCTAGGTGTAGAAGCATTTTTTTCTTGACTGTTAATTGATGGAGTAAGGACCAGCTCACTGTGGGTGATGCCATCATCCCTGGGCAGGTTGGTCTGGATTGGACAAGAAGAGTAGCTGAACCTGAAGCTAGGAGTAGAGCAGTAAGGGGCACTTCTTTACGATCTCTGCTTCAGTTCCTGCCTCCTGGTCCCTTCCTTGACTTTGTCCATGACCTCTAAACTGTAAGATGTGAAAAACCTTTTCCTTTCCCCATTGCTTTTGGTCATGGTGTTTATCACAGTAACAGAGAAGCAAACTGGAATGGGAGCATTTCTCTTGGCTGTTCAAAGAAGATTCGTGGTGGCAAAAACACAGTCCTTCATTTGGGCATGGGACTATGAAGACTGGTGACAAGTGTCTTGTCTGCACACAGGACTGTGCAGTAACGCTTGCAAACACAGTTCTTTGGTTGAATAAGGAACTGACGCGATTGTTGCAGACACCCTTGTCACACCCTCTTTTTATCCATATAAACAGGTTGTTTGACACACTTTGTAAACCAACCAGGAGATATGCCACCTTCCTGTGCTGCACCTGATGTTGCAACATGAAGTCTACTAAAAGACTTATCTGAAGTAGAAAGACTTCTCTTTTTGCCTACTTTCAATATTTATCAGTAGTAAAGTAGGCCAAGCTGGTAACACAAAGGAAGAATGACAGACCCCAGGAGTAACAGAGGGATAATGATGAGTAGCTGAGGTGTTCTCGAGAGTGACAGAGACAACAGAGGACAGAGGCAGCACAGACAACGAGGGCTGTGAGGAGCTGAAGGTGAGAGACTGTGCTCACTGGAGTAGTTCTGAGGAACTACCAAAGGCCGAAAGGTTTCAGGGACTCTAGGCCAGACAGCTGTAACACGGGTCACTGTCTGTGGCTCAGCATCCTGACACTTCAAGTCTGAACAAGCATTGTCAGACTGGAGGTACTGCCCTCTGCTTCCTGCTGCTGTCTGATGCCACTATGCAGTGTTGCCAGAAGCCAAGGATTACAAAAGCTCCCAAGGGCTGGGGTAGATAAAGCCCAGAGCAATAATCCTCCAACTTGAGTGCCCATAGCCATAAGTCACCGGCTTTAAAAGTCTGAAAAAAATAGGTTCTTAGGTCTCAGGGTGTGGCCATTAGCTTTCCTTGTCAACTTGACACAATGTAGAATTACCAAGAGTCTCATATTGGCTTGGCCTGTGGGGGGGGGGGGAGGACTGCCTTAATTAAGTTATTGATATGAAAAGACCCAGGCCAGCACTGTTCCCTAGGCAAGAGATCCAGAATTAGTCAAGAGAGAAGAGATCCAGCTGGGCACCAACAGATGAGCAAGAAAGAGCGTGCGTGCATTCATTTCTCGCTGCTCTTGGCTGTGGATGTGCTGGGCTTGCCTGCTTGAAGCTCCCGCCACAGCAACTTTCCTGCCATATCAGGCAGAACCTGAAACTGAAAAGATAAGGCCTTTTGTCCCCCTGGTTGCTTCCTGTCAGGGTATTCTAATCACAGAAACAGACATGACAGTAGACCATGTGGTTTGGAGTTAGAATGTGCTGGGTCCAGCCTCTGAGCCTTCGACACTCAGACAGCTCAGGAACGCCAACAGTGAAAGAGCGTCTCCTCTTCCATCCATGGTTCCTCTCCTGGTGGAGTGGACCAAGAATCTCAGTGTTTTAGTAAGTATCGTCCTGACTCAGGACCAGGGAGAAATGCAAAGCAATCATAACACCATCTAGAAATAGACCTAAGTATATGTAGACACTGAAAATGGCATTTCCAGTCGATGGGAAAGTGATGGATGGCTCAGATGGCTAGCCATTTGGAAAATATAAAGTTAGCGCTCTGATGCAATGGGTGGTAGACATCTCAAAGCCTGGGATATAAACATCTAAAACCATGAAAGCACCAGAAAAGGATTTGAGTGACATATAATCTTGGCATGTGGAAGGTGTCTCTAGAAGGGCAGGATAGGTAAAAAAATTATACACAACTGGATCATCAGGCTCCCTAGCAGTTTAACAGTTTTGCAGAATATCATAATTAAAGCAAAAAAGATAACAGATACATTGGCTGGAGAGTCCTTACTGCACACAAGAGACAAAAAGTTCATGTCTTCTATAATACTTAAGAGGAAGTGGAAATTCCCAAGATAAAGTTAAAAAGAGATGACGGGAAGGGACAAGCAAAGCCTTGGTGGGGAGCCATTCAGCAATTCCCCCTCACATCCTTGAGGTGCACATTCAGCCTTAGATGTTACATTCCTCACAGTCTACTCTCCAGAAATATAGAAGCTCGAGTGTTGGCTACAATAAGAAAACTCTGGGGGGAAATCTAAAATTGCATGTTATTAGGTTATTAATTCAATACATTGTGTTACATCCATACATGTAATGGAATATTATATGACCACCAAAAATTTAAAAGGTAAGTCTACGGATTCTGATAAGGAATCCGTATAATAATTATATATATATAATTATATATATAATAAGGAATCTGTATAATAATTAAGAGAAAAGTTGTTTATGGTTTTATAAATTTGTTAAAATATGTATATTAATAAAGATGCATGAAAGGATCTTGAAAGAATAGATGCTAATCTGTTAAAAGAAAGCAAAATCTCTCTCTCTCTCTCTCTCTCTCTCTCTCTCTCTCTCTCTCTCTCTCTCTCTCTCTGCACAACTCTCATTCATCAGGTGCTAGCTTCGTTGTTTTTGAGACAGGGTCTTTTCATTGACCCAGAATTTTCCATAGACTTGATTAGTTGACCAGTGAATCCCAGAAATTTATCTGTCTCCATTTTCATGCTAGTATTACAAGGGTGTACCACCAGGCCTGGCTCTTTTCTTTTCTTTTTCAGATCTCATTAAGGATGGTTGTGAGCCACCATGTGGTTGCTGGGATTTGAACTCTGCACCTTTGGAAGAGCAGTCAGGTGCTCTTACCCGCTGAGCCATCTCACCAGCCCCTCTTTTCTTTTTTTAAGGCGATCACTCCACCCTCTGAGCCATCTCCCGGGCCTCTGTGCTAATTCTTACATTTCTCCCTAGCAGGATGCTTTATGGTTTGTGTTAAGCCATTAAGAAAAAAATAAAATAAAATTCAGAAATGCATCGAAAATTCTTAAGGTTCTTCCCCCAGTTCCTCTTTCTGTATGTCCAACGAAATCAAAATCTCTACACCAAGAACAGAAGGGCGGGGGGGGGGGATGGTTCACTAACTGGATTCATAAGCCAACCAAGCTCAGGGTCACATGAACACTCAGTTTTCAGCTGAGTGTCAATTCATTCCAAGGGAACTTTCAAATGCAGGATTAGGAGAAAGGCCCCAGGGAGGGAAAACTATCACAATCGGTTCCCTTTATCCTCTCTCTGTGGGCTGATGGCAGCGTTAGCCAGGGACAAGGAGTAGTGAATAAATAAGCTTTGTACAGGAAGTGGTAGGAAACGTGACAGAGAAAGTGTAGGAATGAACACTGTGCAGTGGAGAGAACCCTGGGGCTGTGGGGCTACTCGGGTCACTGTGCTGGGGTGAAAAACGCAGGGTTTGGGACCAGGAAACTTGGAGTTGGTTAGCTCTCTGGTGCTTTGAGTTGAAAAATCAGTTAATGGCTTTGAGTCTTGTTTTTATTTGGAAGTGAGCTGGATGCTGTCCATCTCCCTGGGATTGTGTCGAAGGTTAGATCTAAATATGGATAAGGAATAGCTCAGACACAGACAGCAACATGAGCACATTGTCTTTCTGCCACTTGTGGAGTGTGCTACCTAACAGCAGGCAGTCCCAGGGCTGGAACTCTGCTCCTGAAGACAAAAAAGAAAAAGAAAAATCCCAGGCCTGTGGTTGTCAGACGTAATGCAGGATGCCCGGTTAAATTGGAGTTTCAAGTAACAGTGAACAATTGATTTTACTAGAAGCATATCCTGTGCAGAGTGAGCACAAGCTAGCGCTGGTTTATTGTTGCTGTCTGGCTTTGTTGTTTGTTTCTTCGTTTTTTCCTATTTTCATTTTTTCCACTATTGTTTACTCCTCAATTCAAATTGAGGATCAGGCCCGACCCCCCTCTGGTCGGTAGAGAACTGTGAATCCCTTAGAGCTCAGGAGCTGGGCCACTGGCCTTTGCTGTGTGAATTGGCAAAGCTCTCCAAGGCTCAGCATGAAGCATGTTCTTTCCCTCCCTTGCTGGTGACACACTAACACTAACGCTAGGTGTGACTCAGACCTCCTGAATGCCACTCAATATCACCCCGCCCCCTCCCATCCTCTCAGGGCTGCTTTCTGCTTCTGACTCACTAGGCAACAGAAAGAAAATTTTAGACGTATTTGAAGTATTAAAAAAGAACAAACATAATTTAAGCTTGCCTGCCTTCCTTCCTTCCTTCCTTCCTTCCTTCCTTCCTTCCTTCCTTCCTTCCTTCCTTCTTTCCTTCCTTCCTTCCTTCCTTCCTCCCTCCCTCCCTCCTTTCCTCTTCTTCTTCTCCTTCCTTCCCCTCCCTCCTTCATCTCCTTTCTCTCCTTCCTTTCTGTCCTTCTTTCCTCCTTCCCTTCCTTCCTCCCCTCCCCTCCCTCCTTCCTTTCCCCCCCCCCCTTTCTCTTTTTCTTTCCAGGTATGGCAGGGTATTTACATATATTGTGGTCTGTGTATTCAGGTGTATGTACATATGTGTGTACATATGTACATATGTACATATGTGGCCTTTGAGGCCAGAAGTCTGTGCTGGGTGTTCTTCTCAATGGCTCTCCATCACATTTTCTTTGAGACAAGGTCTTTCACTGTCTTAGTTTGCTTTGCTTCCTCTTGTTGTGATAAACCCCATGACCAAAAGCAGCTTAGGGAAGAAAGCGTTTATTTCAGCTTACAGCTCACAGTCCATCATGGAGGAAAGCCGGGGCAGGAATTCAAGCAGGAACCTTGGAAGCAGGCCCTGACAGTGTCCATGAAGGAACTCTGGTACTGGCTTGCCCTCCACGGCTAACTCAGCTTGCTTTATGTTGGTCTTGTTTTCATTTCTTAAATGTACATGGATAGTCTGCCTGAATGTAAGTTGTGTACCATTCCCATACTATGCCCAAGTAAGCCAGAAGAAGGCACCTGATCCCCTGGGGCTGGAGTTATAGATGATTAGGAGCCCTTATGCTGGGAAACAAACCCCAGGCCTCTGGAAGAGCAGCCAGTGTCCTTGGCTGCTGAGCCATCTCTCCAGCCTCATCAGCCTGCTTTCTTATGCACTGCAGGACCACCTGGCCAGTGTGGTATTGCACACAGTGGACTGGGCCCTTGCATAGCAAGAAAATGCCCCCATAGGCTTGTTCACACGCCAATCCAGAGGAAGCATTTTTTTTTCAAGTGTGGTTGTCTCTTTCCAGATAGATGGCCCTAGTTTGTGTCAAGTTGATAAACAAACACAACATCCCCAAATCAAAACAAATCAAACCACCAGCACCACTACCACCACCAGCACCAGCAGCAGCACCAGCAGCAGCAGCAGCAGCAGCAGCACCACCACCACCACCAGCAGCAGCA
>NC_034590.1:102909357-102913992 GCF_900095145.1 Mus pahari
CACCACCACCACCAGCAGCAGCAGCACCAGCAGCAGCAGCAGCAGCAGCAGCACACTCATTGACCCTGAGCCCTCCAAGGTAGACTGGCTGTCCAGAAAGCCCGTCCCTGCTTCTGCAGTGCTGGAATTATAGATGTTTAGATGAGCCTGGCTTTTTACTGAGGAGCTGAACTGTATACCCAGGACTTTGCCAACCGAACCATGGTTCCAGCTAATGCCTGCCTTTAAAGAGGGAAATGAACTCAAATTTGGCTGAGCTTTTTTCCTGCTGGGTTTTGGGAAGGAGGCTCTTTCCTAGACACTGGTTGCACCCTGTCATTTTTCCCACTTAACTCCTTCTTGCTCAACTTTTTAGTGAGCTTTGGTGGCTTTCTATTGACTGGGTCAATAGAACACTGATTTGGTGTTTGCTAAAACAGAACACCTGAAGACGAAGTGCTCCACCCTGGACTAAAGCTATGGATGGTAGCTATAGCACACACCAGCAGCAGTGTCCTTTCTTTGAGTGAAAATTCAAATATTTTTGTGGCATTCTTTGATAAAATTATACACTTGAATTGCAAAGACAGAATGTGACTAGAAACCGCTCCGCATGTTGAACTGCAGCCACGGCTATTCCAGGGAGAGGATCAATTCCAGTTAAACAAAGAAATCAGCAGCAGAAAACACTGTTAAAAAGAAAGAAAGAAGAAAGGAAGCCAGAGCCTCTTTGAAAGAAAAGTGGAATTTTCTGTCTACCTTATTCATTAAAGTCTGAAGCCACATCCCTTTAACGAGCAGCCCAAGGGTAGGGAAATTGCCTTGAACAGCTAAATTCCAGGGAGCTTTGGCACGGTCCCCACAACATGATGTGGGATGGCAATTGTATGGAGTTTCTCCCAGTGAATAGGAAGTGATCAAAGATAACACTGCCTGGGAAAGAATTAAAATAGTGTAACATTGCATCGGCGTTCTAGCCGACGTCAATCATCACATGGGCGGATGCACAAGAGCCTTCAAAGTGCAGTATAGCTGCTCTGTGCCGTTTACAATATAATGACTAGCTTCAGCAGGGCTCAAATAAAAATGCACAAGCATGTGCCCACTCATCTGGCCAGAACCGTGGAGCGTAAGCACAGCTCTTTAAATAGACCTCAGAGCCACAGCCTTCATTTACATCGTTTATTAAACACTGGACTGCAGGAAGTGGATTAATTCATAAAACACCATACAACGCTGATTTAACAATGGAGATGCTGTCTGTGAGGAGACTGGCGAAATTAGGGCGCAATTGGGGGAAAATATAAAGCAGAAAGGACTTCCATAATTGCACGATCACCTTTCCCTCTGTGAAAGGACAGGGGGGGAGAAAGGAGTACAGGAATTGAATTCCTCATTGTGCAGAAAGGAGTTCCTGGCATATGATGTTTGGCAGAGCCATTTACTGGAAAAAGTGTTGGTTTATTTACATGCTAAACAGCACCACTTTCCAGCTCCCACCAGCAAATAACAGCTTAGCAAGGGGGAGAAAGGAAGTCAGGCCCCTGTTCTGGAGAGAAACCGAACAAGACAGACAGGGACCATCACCATTCTAAGCATCTTGACTACATCGTTATAAATTGGAACACTCAGTTTTTCTGCACATCTCCAGAGAGATCACCTCTGCTCCCCCCCCCACTGCTCCCCCCACCTCCAAGAATCATAGCAGGAATATTTGTACCCAGAAGGAGACATTGTGGCTACACGCCCAACAGCAGGACATCTTTGGAGCACAACTTTTCAAAACCCAGGGAAAGTAGCATCTCACACCCAGCAGAGGACTCTCGGACAAGGCCAAAGGCAGGACCCCGTGCTCTTAACAAAACTGGAGCAAAGGTGGATGAACTGTTCTTATGTGGTAAACAAGAGGTCTGAATAAAGACATCAAAGGAGCCAGGGTACAGAAGGCACCTTCAATGGCAGTTGTTCCCAGCCAGTGACAAGAATAAAATGAGCAGACTTTGCTTGCAACAGTCAGTGGGTCTTGTCTACTACCTTAATCAAGGCACAGCCTTTTGCTTCCCTAGAAAGTTCTTTTTTACCTTTTTGGTTCAGAACAGCTGAACTTCAGTCAGTGCATAAGTCTGACAGATAACAAGAAGGGGCTACTAGAGAGCAGAGATACAGGTATTGTCCTTAAGATACCCAGGTATAACCTTCACAGGTTGTTTAAACCCTGGGCAGCTATTTCTAAACAGTATGTGTGTGTTTTACGCTAGAAGTAATTTTTTTAAGAATAATTTTCTAAAAACACCAAAAGAGAGAGAGATTTTGCTGTTGTTTCTTTTAAAACAAAACAGAAGAGCATGTGTAGAGACAGCTCAGTGGATAAGAATGCTTGTGTGTGAGCCGGGGAACCTGCATCTGAATCTGAATCCCCAGCCCCCACAAAAAAAAAAGCAGACATAGCTCTGTGTGCCTGTGACCCTAGAAACTGGAGGCCAAACAAGGGTAGATCCTGGGTGCTCACTGGGCAATGAGACTAGCAAAGGTAGTGATAGTCCTGTCTTAAGGCAACAGGACACCAAATGTCCTTTGGCTTCTGAATTTGTACACACTGTAAGAAATATGCATGATTGGATGGCAGGCATGCTTACAGTCATGGCACAGGAGCCTGGGATTGAAGGATCATGATTTCAATGCTAGCCTGAGCAATATACTGTAGAGGAGGTCAGCCTGGGCGACATCCTGAGACCCTGTCTCAAAGATGAAGACTGGATAAAGAGAGGATTCATGGGTGGTGCTGAGGCTGCAGTTCAGGAGCAAAGCACTTGTTCAACATGAGCAAGCCTCTGGATAGGGCAGATGGCTCTATGCAGTAAAAACTACATGTTGGCAAGTTTGAGGACCTGTGTTTCATTCCTAGCACCCATAGAAAAATGTTGGCTGTGCCAGCTAAGCAGCCAGCCAGTCTATCTTAATAGGAGTGACCCAGGACAATGAGAGGCCCTGTTTCAAAAACAAGGAGAATGCTGAATAGGGATAGCACCCAGTGTTGGCCTCTTGTCTCCACATGTGCAGGAGTGTGCACCTGCATGTACACAAATGTGCATGAGTATATGCACAAACATAGAAGTCTGGGCTTGTGGTATGTCTGTATTTTCTGTCTTCACTTGATAATCCCTTGCTGAGTTATCTTCCTTCCATTCCTAGGAAGTTTGCTCCTATGGCCCTCAACAGCCACCGAGAATGAGTCCTGACATGTAGCCCGACCACGATGCCATGAATAAGGACTCTGCAGATGTTCCCTTTCTAATACGGGAGGCCTTTAATAGCTGTGAGCCACCAAGGGCCTGGGGCAGCCTCTCCGAGGTAGCCAGAGTGCTTGTTTAAGGGACACAGGACTTTGGAATGAAGGTCTCATTGGAGTTGGTAGAAATGTTCTCAGGAAGGTTGAAGGGCTGGTTCAGCCAGAGCATTGGAGCAGGTACTAAGGATGGCAGTGTTACAGCAGGATTCTGAGTCAGCTTTGCTTCTATTCAACAGGACATCTCTACTGCTTTGAGATGTTGTTTGGGCACCATAGTAGGCCTGAGAGGGTGAGGAGAAACTTCTGCTTTCCAACTCCCATCTCTGTCGTGCTCTCCTTCCCCATTCCCTCCTCCAGCCTTCTTTTCTTTTCTTCCCTTGCTTTCTCCCCCTCCCTTCCCTTTTCTCTGCCCCTTCCTTCCCTTCTCTCTACCCCTCCTCTCCTCTCCTCCCTCCCTCTCTCCTCCTCACTCTCATCTCTCCCCACCCAGTGCTCAGTCTTACCTAGTAAATGCAAGAGGAGATGTCTATGGGACTGTGCTCTGTGGTGAAAGACTTAGGCATCATTCACATCTACCCCAGGCCAGAGCATGGCATCTTTGGAGTATGTAGAATGCAACCCATGCTTGGTTGTGGTTAATATCAGAGGTGTTCCCTGTGAGGTCCAGAATGATTCACAACCCCAAGGCCATCAGAGACCTTGTCCATAGCTGCTAGTTTACTGGAGGGGTCCCCCAGACTTAGTGGAAGTCAAAGTAGAGAAGTAAGCTGGTTGTGTGCTGTCATTCTGAATGTTTCTATTGAGGTCATGTGGTCTGGGAAATGTGTAATTGAAGCGGTAACAGTGACATCTCAAAGGCTAGATGCCTGGCAGGTAGGTGTTGGCAGAGGCTACAGGCTATGGAAAGCATTCTGTAAATAGTCCTATTTGTGAAGGTGTCTCTGTAGGGTCTTATGTTTAGCTTCCTACACACAGTGAAGGAACTGGGCTTTAGAACCCAGATCACCCCAATGGAGATACCCTATGTTCCCAAACTCAGTGGGTCTCCCCTTCCACAGAATTCATCCCTATCCTGTTGAGTTTTGTTCCTGCTAGTGAGTTTGTAAGACCTGTCCTTGACTGCACACAGATCTCAGACTCCAACCATGTTCTAAAAAGTGTAAAAGAGGAAACCCTTGCGAGAATGACACCGTCATCCTGGATGGAGGAGAATGACACCATCATCTGGATGGAGAATGACACCGTCATCCTGGATGGAGGAGAATGACACCGTCATCCTGGATGGAGAATGACACCGTCATCCTGGATGGAGGAGAATGACACCATCATCCTGGATGGAGGAGAATGACACCATCATCCTGGATGGA
>NC_034590.1:102914467-102974721 GCF_900095145.1 Mus pahari
TCATCCTGGATGGAGGAGAATGACACCATCATCCTGGATGGAGGAGAATGACACCATCATCCTGGATGGAGGAGAATGACACCATCATCCTGGGTGTAGACTTCACCTCAGAAACATTAAAGATCTAATTATTCCAATATTCTGAACACAGACTGACTATGAAAATAAAGGAATGGGTTATTGCATCACTTCTAAAGGAGAATGTTTTATACCTCCAGTTTGCCTATGGTAAGATCAAACTCTCTTTTCTCATTTTATACTTATAAAAGGCATTCCTGTAAAGATAAACCTCATGGGATGACCTATCTAAGCTCAGGCTCCAAGAAGCCTCATCTGGGGGCTGCAGCTGACAAATGGTACCCTGTTGGTATCATTGCAGTCTACATACAGACTTTTTAATGGGTCTTTATTTAGTATCTTCAAAGTGGACAAGTGAAGCAGAGAATATGGTTGTTCATGCTAGAATGTCTAGGGCCTTTATTGCAATATGCTCAGCATGTTCAATGATTCATTATTTAATTATACTAATTAATTAATTAATTGTGTGTGTGTACATATGTGTGTGAGCCTGTGTGTGCACATATGCACATGTATGCATGCCTGTGTGTGCACACATGTGTGGGTATGTGTGCATGCATGTGTGCATGTGTGTGTGTGTGTGTGTGTGTGTGTGTGTGGTTAATAGCCAAAGTCTTCTTCAGTCACTTACCAAGGTATTTTTTGAGACAGTGTGGCACTGAACTTGGCGACACTTTTGAGACACTGTTCTCACTGAACCTGGTGCTCACTGATTTGGCTAGACAGGCTGGTGATGAACTCCAAGGATCTTCCTGTGCCCAATCCCCACCCCAGCAAGTGCTGTGCTTGCAATGTGTGCTGCATGCCCCCCATCTACATGTGCATGGGGACGTGAACCCGGGTGCTCCTACTTGCATCAATGGAGCCATCTGAAGAGCTCCGATATTTTTCATAAGACAAATTCTAGAAGAGGAGCTGGAGATGTTCCGGTGGTTAAGAGCACTTGCTGTTCCTGCAGAGGGCCTGAGTTTGACTCCCAGAATCCAAGTTGGGCAGCTTACAACTGCCTGTAACTCTAGCTCCCGGGGATTCGATGCCCTCTCCTGGCCTCGTGGGATACCAGTATCCATGTACACAAACTGAGACACATGTACATAAAAAATTTATTTTAAAATTATAATATGTTAAAATTTGGCAACATATTTTTGACTGGTAGGGAATTTGCAAAATTGCTTAAGAGGAGTGGTGAGAGCTAGTCACAAGAAAACAAAGCGTTAACGTTAATGTCCCATTGAAAAGCCACCAATGTCTCATCAGGGGCTTCAACCACAGGTGAAGTGAAGGTCTGGGCGGTCCATGATTTCAAAATTCAGGGACCAAGATAACAAATATCACCTTTTCATCTCCATTGTTCAACCAAAATAAACTTGAGTTTAATTTTGAAAGCAGGAGTGTATTCAGGCCCTTAATGCTGAGATTGTATTCTGAGTAATTGCCTTTTATTTTCAATGCCTATTGTGTCTTTACTGCACTTCTTGTCACAATTTAATCCCTCTTTAAACTTAATTTAATGCCCAATTTAATCTCAATATGACAGCCAATAATTAAGAGAGCCCATGTTGTGTAGCTTAATGTTTGGTTGTGTTGGTCATGTGTGTGTCTCATGTACAGTACTGTTTCGTAGCATACAATTTAGTGAGTAGCATCCCTTGTTATATTTATTTCTGAAGAAGGAGAAGGAAAAAAACCCAGCCCATCGCCGTCATCTTTTCACAGTCAGAACACAGGCTTCCATGGAGTGTTATGAACAGTTAAACAGAGGGAGCGTGACACTTAGTCACGTTTCAGTTTCTAGCCATTTTTATTTGTCTGCCCCATGTACAGAGGTTCAAATTTATAGATGCTAGGTCCCTCACCCTGTCTCTACCCCCAACCCCGCACTCCAGGGTGGGACTTACAGACACCCATGCCTGGCGTGAACACAGGTGCTGGGGCATGGAACGCAGGTTCTTACGCTTGTACAGCAGGCACGTGGCCACCTCAGTCACCTCCCAGGTTTCCTCGTTTTAGTTATTTTCAAGCCCCCTTTCCAAGGTGTTTTTTTTGTTTTGTTTTGTTTTGTTTTGTTTTTTTTGCAAAGAAACTGTTTACCTGCATCAGTTGAAATGTACAAAAAACAAAACCATCTTTCATATTTATAGTGCATTTTATATAAAAATTTATACACACACACACACATACAACCTGGAGACAGCCCTGCTTGGCCACTCACAATGGCCCCTGCCTGCCCTGATGCACCCATGGAGGTCAGAGGACAACTTGCAGAAGATGGCTCTTCTTCTACCTTCTTGAAGAAGGGCGTCTCTTCTCTCTGCTACTCGGTTTACGCCAGGCTAGCTGACACTTAAGGTCTCTGGGATATTCTCCTGTTTCCACCAACCAACTTGTCTACAGGGTGGTGACATTAAAGACACCAGCCACCATGTCCAGGCTGGGGGTGAGGGAGAAGAGTCTAAAGGATACGCCATCCAGTATCAGCCCACCCAGTGTGCCACCTCTCTCCCTGAGGCCACCCCAAGGTTCCCTCAAGTTGCTGTCTTACTTGTTGGTGTCTCCTTTAAATGCTTATTGAGGACATGCTCTGCCTGAGTGGGAGCTGGCTGGGTGGGAATCCAGCCCTTGAAGCAGTATCAAGGGCTAAGGAAAGCTCCTTCTAAGGTATTTGACTATCACACAAGTCAGGAAACACTCTAACTTGAGAAGGATAAAGAAAAGATTCCCGTTGGTTTCAGACACATAGATAGCCACGCCCTCCTATGCTCACTTTTCTTTGCCACACCCCTTCCTAGCTTGCAGCCCCATACAGGAAATGAAGGACTCTTCTAATTAACTTCAGATCCATGTCTTTGTATACAGACATGTGACCATGAACCTGATTTTAGGTCAAGTCATTTATAGGTAAGGTTGGGATTTTAATATCACTGCTGCCCAGTGTTGCAGCATCTTTCCCTTTACCATGCTTTAGACTCACCATTTTTTAGTAGTCTTCTTCTCTATTACTTTTTTTTTCTACTTAAAGTCAAATAAGACAAAATAAAATCAAAGTAGAACCACGAAGAAAGAAAACAATTATTCAGTATTACCCCCTTAGAATTTGCTTTATGAAAATATTTTTAAAGCTATTAGTCATGTTGAAGTTCTAGCTTTCATTAATATATGTACTTTGTGCAAAATCAGCACCCTCCACATTCCCAGGCTGGCTGTTATACACACAAATTAATGAATGTACTTAAATGAATTTGATTAATATGCAGCAGCTTAAGGCCTATTTTGTATTATTAGCTGAGAAATTTTTCCCCTTGAATGCTGCTGGATCAGAATGCTGCTGCAAAATTGGCTTGGGAAGGCACACACACACACACACACACACACACATATAAATATATATACACACATATACATACACACATATACACACATACATAACATATACAAATACATGTACACACATACACATATACATACCCATGCATATATACAAACATACACATATACACATGCACACACACATACACACACAAATACACACACCTATATACATATACACACATAAATACATATATCTGCACATAGACATATACTTGCACACACACATACACACAAACACACACACAAAATACGGTCAGAACAAATAATGGAAAGTTAAAGATTTTCATAATTATCATAATTGACTCATTAAGAATTTAGCAAACTGTCATGTCCACAAGACAGTCCTATACATAGACGAAAATTTTCCATCCTCTGCCTGCATCAAAGACACACATGTAACACCAGTGCCAGGGAATACACAGGGTGGAAACCCCACTGCTGCATTTTATTAGTGCATTTTGCAAAGTCCAAACAGCTTGAGTGTTGTATAAATTTATAGTTGTTCTTGTGCATTCGTGACCATGGCTTTCAGCAGGTTTTATCTGAGAATTTTTACTTGGGACTGCATAGCAAAGCCTCAAAGTAAAGGAAAATAAAACTGAAGTGCCTTTACAATTGAGTGATTTATACATTAAAGTATTTATTTTAAAACAAGATTAAAAACATTGCACTCCCAGAAGCACTCTCTCTCGATTGAAGCACTCAGATGGAAAATTTCATCCATTTCAAACTGATTTTTTGCCTGAACAGTTCGCACATATTTTCCTAAAACCTAGTCATATCAAGTGATTTATTTTGCTTTAACAAAACTGTGCAAGAAGGCAGGACGACTCGAGTGTTGAGGGGATAGAAGGTACTAGACCAATTAGGTGCTTGATTGTATTTTGAATTTTTATGCTTGCCCATGCTTACCCTCTAACCCTCTCCAGCTAGACTTGTGCTAGATGAGGATTTGTATATATTTATGTCATAAGCTTATTTATCATAATTTGAAATGTAAAATGAATTTCATTTTGCTTTTAAAATGTGTGTGTGTGTGTGTGTGTGTGTGTGTGTGTGTGTGTGTGTGTGTGTGACATATGCCTGGACATGTTTACTTTTAAGTGTGTATATGTTGTGCATGTGTGTGTAAAGGGCAGTGGTTAACTACATGTGTCTTCCCAATAGCTCTTCACCTCATGTTTTGAGACACAGTCTCTCACTGAACTTGGGACTCATCTGTTAGGGCTTGGCTGGCTATCCAGCAAGCTTAGGGATCCTCCTGTCTCTGCCTCCCCAGAACTGAGATCACACACACACACACACACACACACACACACACACACACACACACTGCCATGCCTGGCTTTCTATATGGATGCTAGAGATCTAAGCTCATTACTCTAGCTCCTGTTATACTTTTTACTTTATTCATGTGTAGGTGTAGGTGTATTGGTATGTGTATGTGTGAGAGTATATGGAGAGAGAGAGAGAGAGAGAGAGAGAGAGAGAGAGAGAGAGAGAGAGAGAGAGAGAGAGAGATGTGTGTGTGGTGCATATGTCCCCAGACTAGGTGTATAAGCCCACGGTACCAGTGTGGAGGTCAGAGGACAAATTTTGGGAGTTGACTCTCTTCTACCTTTCTTCTGAGGTGAGGTGTCTGCCACACTATATACTATAAGCTCACTCACCCATAAGCTTCCTGGGAAGTCCCTGTCTGCTCCCAACATCTCTGTGGGAGTGCTCGAACCACAGATTCTCATCACCAAGTCCACAGATGTGCACAACCACATCTGGCTTTTTGCATAGGTTTCAAAGATTGGACTGAGGTCATCAGGCTTGTAAATCAAATGCTTTTTACCCACTGAGTCATCTTGACAACCCCTATCAAAATGTGAGAAAATCCACTCCCCATCTCGTTTTCAACGATAATCAGATATTGCGTGTAAAGAGCATATATATTTTAACTGTTCTTCTGTAGGACCCCGGCATTGCCTTGCTACAACATCACACCGTTGGTGTCACCCCAGTGCTGCTTAGGGCTCAGAGATGGTGCTGCTCTGCATCTGCTTGGCCTGGATCAATGTGTTTTCAGCACAGCAGAGAGGGAGAGAATCTTACAGTCTGCCTGGACCATGGAGTTGCTGGGTCTGGAGGTCAGGGGATAAGCATGGAAGATGGAGGCTAAGCATGGAGGGAAGGAAGACAGAGGATGCCCGCTGGACAGCCTGGGTCCTAAGCTGACTGCAGCATGCCAAAGGGACAGCACAGTGAGTGGTGAGTTCTGTCCTGCCTGCTGTTTGTTTTCTGCATTCCGAGGCATTCCACTCTCTCCGATAAATAAGACCTTTCTGGCAGAGACTCTACTGCTTGAAATGTCTATGAGAAAGTTTCATTGTCCTGCAATTGGAGGGGAAATTTCCAGAAACTCGTCTTGACTCTTTCTATTTCAGGAGGCTGGCTCGGTTCCTAGGCTTTTTCTGTAGTCCATCTAGTCCATAAATTGGCTAGGCATGACAGCAGGATGATTGCTGGGGTCAGGCGCGGGGAGGGACAGAACACCAGGTGTTACATTAACAAAGGTGGCACCAGTCCCTGGTTTAGTCATGTACTTCAAGAGTGTGGAAAATAGCTGTTCACAGCTAACACCAGAAGTGCTCATTAAACTGACTTTCTGTTGGGAATGAGGCCTCTGAAATGTCACAGGCTATCAAGTCGCTCAAATTCTATCAGGATTATGATACCCACTGAGTTGCAAGTTATAAGAAATGATACTTGAAATAAAGGCTTTGTGGGCAAATTAAAATAGTAATAATTTCAGCTAATGGAATGATATCTTTTTTTTAAATCCCTTAATATCATTTGGCCAAAATTACATATTTGGAAAAAAATGAGCCACTCAAGAAGACGTCCTAATTGTATATAATGTGCCTGAAGGCATATTGCAGATGTAATTCTGAGGCCTGGACACAGAGGAAGCCAGCACTGATGATAACGCTGTGCATTGGAAATACATTGTAGTCACAAACAGTCATAATGTGGAATGATTTCCCAGAAAGCGAAGATGGGAGATTGAGGCGGCTTCCACACTAAGCTCTGTAATATGGGCTGCTCTCTGGAGATGGCTGTTTCTATGTGCACAGACCTCTTGTGAAGCCCCTCAAACCATTCCAGTCTAATGGAAGCTTCTAATAGCTCAGCACTTTGTAAACAATAAAGCTGATTTTCCTGAAACTCAGTTGAGTCAGTAGCTTTCTTTGTTTAGTTTAGGCCAAGATAATATTCCTGCAGTTGCTTCATGTTAGCTTACAGTCTCCCACAGGCCAACAAAGGCCTGATATAGGGCTTACAATGAAGAGAGAATTACTCAAACTGCACTAGAATCCCAGGTTAAATCCCTGGGCTGGGGTGTGGCTCTATGGTAGAGTGTGTGTGTCCATGCGTACTGCCCTGGGTTCAAGTTTAAAGTCACAAAGCAGATTTTAAAGTTGTTCCTCCTTGCAAGTGTGTGTGTGTGTGTGTGTGTGTGTGTGTGTGTGTGTGTGTGCTGCTGAACACCATACCCAGGGCCCCAATAAACTGTTGTTACATTTTTAGCTTTTCCTGGTTGAACTACAGCGTGCTGTCTGTCAGTCCGTCTTTCAATGCTTTTGCATTTGTTGTAGGTTAAGGATGGAAGGATTTTTGCCTAGAGCCCTGTGTGCTCATGACAAATGACTAAAAGTCAAAACTCTGACCTGGCCTGTTCTGATTTATGGTTCAACCTGAACAGTAAAAGTGAAACTAGGTTTCAGCTGAATGCTCAGGCATGATCACCCAAGTCAGTTGGTGAAGGCTCATGCAAAAGTAGGGGTCATGGTGGTTCTCAATCACAGAGATACATCCTTTGAACCATTCTGGGGTCCAGAGGAACACACTACTGTGCCCCCAAACCCTATTCTTTCCTCTCCTGCCTTTGAGGGCCCAGGAAGTAAATATCACATCCTCTACCAGGTGGATTTGATCATCCTGGTATAGACATACGGATGAGGCCTGTTGTGAGGTCAGACCCCGTGATGGGTCCTTGACCTTCAACAAGACTGGCTCCCTTTCAATCTTCCCACTTTCATGTTCTAGGTCAGTTGGTTCATGAAGAGGTGAACAGTGGGATCCTCGATGTTTGTAACTGCTTTCTGGGGTCATCATACTTTCTGCAGGCTCCTCGATGTTTGTAACTACCTGCTGGGGACATCATACTTTCTGCAGGCATCTTGGCAGCGGAGTCTATCTCCCCGATCCAACCTTTTTTGTTTTTGTTTTTTTCTTTCTTACACCATCTGCAAAACCCTTGGGATCAGCTTCAAGGTTGCTTCTTCAGTTGCATCTAAGCCACATACGAGAATAGCTGTGAGCTCCAACTGGCCACAAACCAAGGCTGTCACTAGCTTGGAAGTAATTCTTCCAAGGCAACATCCAGAGGTGGGATAATAAAACACAAGAAAACAGTTGCTTCTCCAGTCTGGGTGACAAGTAGTATTTATTACCAGACAGTGTCCAGGCAAGTTCCAGACTCATCATTGTAGAGCACAGAGAGGAAAGACCATGTCTAACTCCAGGGTAGACCTTTCAAGAAAGCCTCCTCAATCCAGAAACAGGCAGGTATCATAGGAACAGGGAGGTTCTGCCTCATATCATTTCCCCAGAGTTCTGGGATGACAGCTGGTGCTGACTACCAGGAGGGGCATAGTGAATGTTAGCAGATGTCTTAAGTTAGGGTTTTCTTGCTGTGGAGCAACATCATGATCACAGCAACTTTTATACAGGAAAAATTTATTTGGAGCTGGCATGCAGTTCAGAGGTTTAGTCCATCATCATCATGGCAGGAAGCATGGCGGTATCCAGGCATACATAGTGCTAGATAGGTAGCTAAGAGTTCTACGTTTGGATTGGCAGGCAGCAGAAGGAGAATATCACACTGGGCCTGGCTTGAGCATCTGAGACCTCAAAGCCCCACCCTCACCCCCACCCCCACTGACACACTTCCTCCAGCACGATTGCACCTATTCCAACAAGGCTACACCTCCTAATAGTGCCACTCCCTGTGAGCATATGGGGGCCATTTTCTTTCAAACTGCCGCAGCAGGCATGTTCAGTAGCAGAGGAGGGATGATGCTCACAGGCTGTATTTTCTCAGAAGCCATGAAGACCCATGCAAGGACTTTGAGCAGAACATAGGTAGAGATGAATGACATCCATCTTCCGACAATAGCAGTCTGCCTTCCCATGCCTCATTGTACTCTGAAGACGAGGTCCTGGTTGTCATTCCTACTGCCTTGACAGGAGAAAGAGCCCAAGGTAGATCATCAGCCTAGCCTTTTGTTTCCCAGGTAACCCCACTGTAACCTTCCATTCTCACAGAGATGAGACAGAACAGGCCCTGGGCAGATCCTTGAAGATGTAGGATTTTATTTGACATTATGAGTTAGGGCTGCTCAGTCATCCATTTCTCCTCTTCAAAGATGCTTTACAACAACAAAAAACTCTTTGGATTTCCTGGTTTTGTTGGGAGGATGCAGAGCAAAAAAGGGGACATACAATTCCACAGCCATATTTGGGAATGTCCAGAGAGCAACAAATGTTGCATTGGGCACTTTGTTGGACCCTGGTGATTAGAAATGAACATATTGACTTGTCTTCATGAAGACCATTTGGGTGGTCCCAGTTCTCAAAGTTATGGAATTATTATTATTATTATTATTATTATTATTATTATTATCTTATGCTTTGTCTGAGGCTTCCCTCATACCTTCCTCTTACTGAGAAGAAAAACAGTAACAGAGCAAGGGGTCTGTGAATACTGAGCAATTGGTCAGGATTGATGAGACTGGAGAAAAGCCCCCACTCTCTTCAACCAATTTCTCCTAAAATTCACAGGTGACATCACGCTAAAAGCATGAGTCTTCCTGGTTTTTAGAAAACGCACCTCTGCTCAGTATATGTATCAACAAGATAATGATTTGAGATCTTGGGAGGAACACTTCATTATAAATGAAAGGCAATTTCCAGGCTGCAGGGAGAAGTCCTCCCAAGCCTCGCCGCCTCCGATTCGTCGTGTAATTTATTGTTATTTACTTGGATTCCCTCCACAGAGAGGTGAGCAAACGAGGTACTTTTTAATTCTCCTTTTCAATAAGCCAATACTGGAAGGGATATGTTCCTATGCATTCTAACCTATGTGGTCCCCCACCGTGTCCTTTAATTTGGAAGAAGATGAAGAATTATTGAAGAAGGGCCACCAAAAAAATTTTAATGCAAAAAGAAAAATGAACAGAACCATTTGTTTCTGCCAGTGGCACAAGATTTTTCTCACGGTTATGTTCTCAAAACACGAATCTGTGATAGTTTAAGAGCTGAATACATAATTTAATACTGCCCTAGGCAGCATTAGCAAAGCAGATGTTTGTGAAAGATGCATATTCTTATTGTAGGGTTACACCGCCCTGGTTCTGTCCGTTTCACTGGGTCTCTCTCTCCATGCTCAACCCACACCATGTTTCTACAATGATGAGACCCATGATGGGTCTCTTAAAGGGATACCACCTGTTCCCTGTGCACAAAGCGATGAAGCTGCCTGAGGCAGAGAGATGGACGGGGTGGTTTCCTTTCACAGATTCTACGATTGAAAGGTCATTGGATACCCAATCTTCTAATCTTCTCATTTTAAGTCTTCAGGGGGTCACCAGTTCTTGACAATATGCGGATCTTCTACAACAGTGGTTCTTACCCTGTGGGGGTCACCCACAGGTCTCACCCCTTTGGGGGGAGGTCAAACAATTGTTTCTTAGAGGTCACCTAAGACCATCAGAAAACACATATATTTACATTAGGACTCATAAAAGTAACAAAAAGTTAATTGGCAACAAAAATAATGGTTGGGGGTCACCATAACTGAAGGAATGATATTAAAGAGACACAGCATTAGGGAGGTGGAGAAACCACTGCTCTATGACGTCCCAGGACAGGGTAAATGCCTGTGTGCTGTGTGACATGGCTCCCACGAGAAAGCCAGGGGAGGCTGGGGCTTAAGAGGTAGGTGCTTTCACATATGCAACTGGTCTGCTCAGGCTTTCTCTGAACACGCCTCACAGGGTTCTGCAGAAGATCTAAAGGCACAGTGGTGGTTGAGCCTCACTCATTGAATCTGGCCTGGCCTAAAGACTTAAGTCACAAAAGGCTGTCATCATTTAACCTGAAGCCAATGTTTTCATGTTGAGCCTGGTCCTGTGAACTAGCCTGCCCACAGAACAACCTAATCTGCAACGCATGACTGTCTGATATCTGAAAATGGGTACGAGTTTAACTTCTTGCCTTCCTTTCTCTGTTTCTGTTGTTGCAGTAAGCTTCGATGACTGTCACTTGATGCTTCTGGTGTTGTCTGTCACCCCTATACTTTTGGCTCACGTTATCACCCTTGGCCTGAACTTACCCTCTCCTCCCATCTCCTTTTATGCCTCTTTCATTCATCTAAGCCTTTCATTGCCAGCATGGGTGTCCCTTCTGTCCGAGGGCCCTCCTTGTCCCCTGGGATAGCCCATGCTGCCTTATATCCTTGCCTCCCACAGTAGCTGTGTCTCAGGGCCTCCTTGCTTGTTTATCCTGCTCTGTGCTCCAAGCTCCATGGAGGGATTCCTTGAGTTGGTATTGCTTACTGTGAAGTTCCAATGCCCTCCAGTGTGTGCACATACTGTGTGCTCTATACACATTTATCAGATTAAAAAGAAAAGACTGATGCAGCAATCCATACTGGTCCTGCCTAATGATAGCATCCCACCTGCACTGACTATTGGGAGATGGCTGTACTGTGTATCTGGACCCATGGTTTCAGGTGGACACTAATTAGCAAAAGTATTTGGAATTCAACAAAATCCCTATCTTTCTCAAATCTTAAAAAAAAAAAAATCATTGAAAGCCATTGAGAACGTTTTCTTTTGTGACAGCCATATGGTGAGAAGGAAGGGACACTTTCCGAGGGGACAAGTAACATGGGAACGCTTTTATGCCAGACCTAGAACAGCTTGCTCCCTTTCCAAATCAGTCTTTCCGTTTCCTGCTCCCTGCTTCCTCCCCAAGACCTTGTCTCTTAATCACAGGCTCAGTTAAAGCCTCACATTTCGATCCTCTTTTTTTCTTTCAGAAGGAAAGAACACACACCCTATATACACGTGCCCACAGAATGTGCCTTGTCCACTCATGTAGGGCCCTGATAAAACTGAAGTTTAAAACAAAACAAAACACATTCAATGCCATCCATCATTTCGCTTTAGTTATTTCCTATGTAGACCCTCACAATTTTTTAAATTAATGTATTCAGTATTATTGTATGGCGGGATATACGTGTGTCAGGGCAGGCATGCAGAGGTCAGAGGACATCTTTGCAGAGTCAGCACTCCTCTCGTGCCTTTAAGTGGCCTCTGGGGATCAAACCCAGATCATTAGCCTTGCACGGTGAGAGCTTCCCCCACTGAGCCAACTTGCTGGCAGCGCTCTGCTCCACCCACTAAACCATCGGCTGGCCTTCTTTTCATACATTTTAAAATAGAGTTTCTAGAGTATTGTTTAAAGAACAAGATGCCAGGAATCTTGTAAAAGAGTTATCCTGGCAACCAGAGATATGGTTGTCTGTAACAAATGCACAGTGAAGGGCTATGGTGGGAGCTCTGAATATAACAGATCCCAGCTGGAAGGACCATGGGAAAGCATAGGCAGGTAGACAGGGAGCTTGTTTGTTTGTTTGTATCCATACCTTAGCAGCAGCTGGTGAGGACGGGCAGCGTTGGATCGCAACAGTGGCAGCTGTGGCAAGTGACCCTCTCCTGTCTGTACTGAAGCACCTCAGGAAGAAGGCAAATGAACCTCTGAAGAAGTCAGCTCTCTAGAAGCAAGGATTATGATGTGGGTGCAGGTAGACCGGACGATGTCTGCACTGTGGGTGGGTAAAGGGGTGCTGGCGTGTGCCCAGAGGCCAGCAAGCACTGGCTGGCATGCTGGCAGCTCCAGTGCAGAGAGTAAGGGGCCAGAGGAGGACCTGTGGGAGCCAGGTCAGCTAGGGTGTTCGTTCACTCTCCTATTTGACCCTGACTTGCTGTGTCAGTAACCCTGAAGCCAACCTCTCTGGACTCACTGGATGTCTTTGTCAAGCGTCTCACTCTGCTTGGGGTTTGTACACAATTTGAGATCTGTAATATATTGTCCATATTCTCTTTTTTCTTTAAAAGCCATTTTTTCAGGTTCTGTGTGTGTGTGTGTGTGTGTGTGTGTGTGTGTGTGTAAGACAAATGAGACATCTGCCAAAAATAAAAACAAAACAAAA
Organism: Mus pahari; assembly: GCF_900095145.1. NCBI lineage: Eukaryota > Metazoa > Chordata > Mammalia > Rodentia > Muridae > Mus > Mus pahari. Next base: position 102,927,243 of record NC_034590.1, read on the forward strand.
CAAAACAAAACAAAACAAGCAAACCTGTTTTAAGTTAGAAGAGATTCCCTGTTTGTCTTCTCAGAGCTGGGGCGCCATTTTCTTTCCCTCTCTGTCTGTCTTCCTTCTTGTGGAACAGATGACGGTGTCCCCTCTGTCCCCAGTGACTTAGAACAGAGGGGGAATTCATATCAGGGCCTTTGTTTAAGAGCTGTGTACAGCTGCCACGAGACAACTTCTGCTTCCTGTCCAAGTAGCTAAGAAACTGTCCGAAAAACCAGATGAACCCTGTCCTTAAGTAAGAACACGATCTTGACCTTTCCCAGATGTTTGTATTCTCTTGCGTTTGTTAGGGGGAAGTGGGCGCTTACCATACCTGCTATGGATGCTTCCTGCCCGTCGTTTCCAACCTGCCTGAGGCTTTCTTGTGTGAACAGAAATGCCGGTTTCTGTCATAATGAAGCACTGTTATTTAATCACCTAGCACAGCTGAGGAAATTGTTTTAAAGTAAAAACACAAAATGGCTTGTTTCAACCACAAACTTCCCACAAGAACAGAAACCTTACTTCCTAAGTGGAACCAGGCCCTACTCCATTCTTTACCCAGCAGAAAAACATTACATGGCTTTTAGCTTTAATGGCCTTTTAGGCTGGTCGCCAAAGAAGTTCCAGAAAGATTCTGCTGGTCCCGATTTGCCCTCCCGGCCCGGTTCTTTTGAAAGCTGGGAGGGGAAGGGCTGGAGAGCCTCCAAGGCAAGCTCTCTGAAATGAAGCCGGAGGCCAAGACCCACTCCACAACTGAGAGGCTAGGCAAAGGAGCCCCGCTGTCACAGGGAATCAGACCTAGCAGGCCTCCGATGACAGGCACAGCTGAACTGATGGGGTAGCTTGTGTACTACAGCTTACTAACTAGCATCTTTGGGTTCAAAACTAGGGCTGCCTGTGTGTGGAGATGCCATCCAGGGCTTTCTGCTCTTAAGCTGGTTTGTCTGTTTTTGTCCTCAGTAAACACACACACACACACACACACACACACACACACAACCTTTGTATCTCCCTTAAAGATCTGAGCTTCAGGGCTAGCTAGGGATGTAGCTCAGTACGAGTGCTTGCCTAACATGCATGAAGTCCTGAGTTGGATTCTTCGAACCACATAAATTGGGCATGATGGCACATACCTGTGATCTCTGCACTCTGGAGGTGGAGGCAGGAGGATCAAGAAGTTTTAAGGCTATTCTTGACTACATAGCAAGTTTGAGGCCAGCCTGGGTTACATGAAACCGAGAGAGAGAGAGAGAGAGAGAGAGAGAGAGAGAGAGAGAGAGAGAGAGAGAGAGAGAGAGAACTGGGATATTCTTCCTTCCTTCCTTCCTTTTTTTGAAGATCAATTTATCGATTATGTATACAGTGTTCTCCCTCCATGTATGCCTGATGGGAACCAGATCTCACTACAGATAGTTAGAAGCCCCCATGTGCTTGCTGGGGATTGAACTCAGGACCTCTGGAAGAGCAGCCAGTGCTTGAAACCTCTGAGCCATCGCTCCGGCCCTAGGATGTTTTCTTAATATTCTTACATCTCATCACCAAGGCCAACTTTGTATCTGAAGCATGTCTTCAACTCTCCCTAGGAATCTCCAAGCTATAGAGAATTTAGAAGAATCTAAGAATATGTAAGCCAAGAGACACATGGATATCTGTGAGTGCCATCCGCCATACTTGGCTGGATGTTTCTTTCTCACTAGCCCTGGTGGCTCCGATGCCAGCCTGAAGCTGATGAAGGATGCTTTTGTAACCGCATACCTGCCATGATCACCTCACCCCGAGCTCTATAGCTCTGTTGCTTTGTTTGACTCTCCCCTCCTCCTATTTAACGCCCATTCATTCATTCATTCATTCATTTATTCAGTTCAGTACCAGCTTCAAAGAACTGGGAATTTCCCAGAAAGATCTAAGGCTAGGGCATATGGCCAGGAACAGTGCCGTTCTTTGTCTGAAGCCATGAGGGCCCCTAGGAAGGCTCCAGAAAGAGAGTGTCCTCTCCCCTAGGAGGGGAGCAGGGCTTCCTTGGTAGTGAAGCTGGGCGTGTGTGTGTGTGTGTGTGTGTGTGTGTGTGTGTGTGTGTGTGTGCGCGCGCGCGTGTGCGCGTGTGCTCGAGAGTGCTCCAGTTTGAATTGCCCAAACACAGAATTCTCTCTGCTTCCTTCAGTCAGGTGGGTCCCCCAGGAAAAGGGAAGAATGCCTTGTTGATGCTGGTGGCTGTGCCTCAGGCATTGCTTCCCCGCTGGCATACAGGTTAAATAAGCTTTTGAAGCTGACAGAAATAAACAAAAATAAAGGCTTTAGGGGTGCGGATTTGAGGGACTTTTAAAAAAGTACTTAAGGGAGGGATGTTCCTTATTATCTGTGAGTATTTAGTTGGGATTTTTAATTATGTCTAAATGCTCTGGGGGGTGCTCATCTTGGAGTTACTAGAACTTTCTGGTTCTATGGGAGTGTCTCAGCCCCAACCAGCTCTGCCCTCCTCAGGAGCCAGTGTTACTGGGATTGTTATCAAATAAAAAGATGGCCGAGAGACCCGACATTCCCCAAACTCAGGGACAAGCTCATACCTCAGGCCCCATCTGAGCAAATCTGAACCTGCGGCCAGGAGATGCTCACAGATGCTCACGTCCCCAGAGCAGCTCTTCTCCCCCTACCCACGGCAGTGCTGCTAGGATGAAGCAGAAAGAGAGCTGAGAAAAGACATCTTTCCAAAAAACACCATGGAGCCAAAACCCCCAGCAGCTCAGGCCTTTTATGTATAAGACAAGCATATAAATCATCTTTACTGTACACATAAAATAACAATTAGTATAAGATATTAAATGTTTATAAGCGCAGACAATGCGTTTAACAATGTCCAATGCATGGGATGATTTTGCCACCCAAATGGTGTCCTGATGAACTGTTCCTGGGACACAGTATTCACTCCGTCTCACCTCCCAGCACCCATGGCAAGAGTCGACAGCAAGTCTGTTGCACTGGGAACACTAGCTCTGCAGTCAGGGGGAGGCTCCCACAGGGACGCCTCTGTCCCCTCATCTCTCTGTGGTACACAGAAGATGGTGGGGAGCACCCGGAAAGTGTACTCCATCCCATCCCATGTGGGAGCTGTGCCAGAAACTTCTACTGTGAGCTGGACTTGAGGAAGGGTGGTTCATAGGACAGAGGCAGAGGTGGAAGATGTTGGAAGCAAGACAAAGGCAGCCAGTTGCAGAGGCTCTCCCCTGGGCTTCCCGGTGCATGGAAGCAACTAGGTCTTTACAGTCCTGTGAATGGCCTGGAAGGTTTCACCCAGGCCAGCCAGGCAGAGCAGGAGAGCCGATTGTCCTCCTCAAATCATGACAGCAAGCTTTATCACTGTTCTCCTACATCTTCTAAGACAAGAAAGGCCACCTAAGCCATATTTTACTAAGCCAGCCCAGGGTAAAGAACTGGACCCTGGCTGAGGGAGATGACTACACTCAGGAAAGTAGCTGGCCTGTGCAGGATGCTACAGCAGAGAGAAAGATATCTCTGTGGGTGGATAAGGTGGGTGGAGGTGGCTGAGGAAGCCAGTTTAATCCTATGTGAGTAAGGAGAGCATTCCCGTGGGGCTATGACTAAATAGATACTTTGTGTCACGGATAGTGGAAGCCCAATGAGAGAGTCACAACTACAGGAAACCACAGAGCTCAGGCCTTGTGGGTGTTGGTGTGAACACATGGTTACATACATGTATGTATATATTATAATTTAACACATATATGTATATAAAATCACTATTTGCCCCTTCTCTATCTCTCTCAGTCTCTCTCTGGCTGTCTCTCCCTGCGTCCCCGTGTCTGTGTGTGTGTGTGTGTGTGTGTGTGTGTGTGTGTGTGTTTGTGTAGTGTGTTGCACATGCATTTCCTAATTCTGCTCACCAAGAGGAACTGGACATCCTGTGTGATGGTTAGTTTTATGTCAACTTGACAAAACCTAAGGTCATTTGAGAGGAGGAAATACCTCAATTAAGAAATGCCTCCAGAAGATCAAGCTGTAAGGCATTTCTTAAATAGTGATTGATGAGGGAGGGCTCAGTTCATTGTGGTGGTTCTGGATCCTATAAGAAAGCAGGCTGAGCAAGCCATGGGAAGCAAGCCAGTAAGCAGCACTCCTCCATGGCCTTGGTGGCAGCTCCATTCCCCTGTTCTTCCCATCAGGAGTACCTAGAAGTAGGGAGTCCTCACAACCCCCCAGCTGTGTCATTTATTGAATATACTTCTTTGCTAAAAGAAGCCATGGCCAATTCAGTGCCTGGGCAGAAAGAAAACCAGTTGGGTGTGGAAATACTATTTGGGCCCCAAAGTAAGAGAATATCTAAAGGAGCTAGAGAGATGGCTCAGAGGGTAAGAGCCCTTGCTGCTCTTCCAGAGGGTATGAGTTCAGCTCCTAACATCCCTATCAGGTGGCTCACAATCACCTGTAATTCCATCTTCAAGGGATCCCAAGGCTCTGGCCTTTGGAAGGATTTACATGACTGTTCGCATGCCATCCCCCAACACACACACACACACACACACACACACACACACACACACACACACTTAAAATAAATCTAATTAAAAAAAAAAGATGTCTAAAGAATGAAAGCAACAAGGCCAGGAAATAGAAGCCAGATTGCCTCTTACTGACTAAATCCAGTACAACTGCAGACTGAGTTAAATCCACACTGCTATGGGTTATAACTCATAGAATAGACCATAAACTACGAGTTCAAGCCACATAAGGACACAAAGTGTGATGGGGAGCGGGATACTATATAGTCTCAAAGCACCTTAAAACACTTACATACAAGTTATAAATAGAAAGAGCTACAGTTGCAGAGCGGTGGGATTGAGATTGTGGGCCCCCTGAAGAGCAGAAGGGCACAGTGTCAGCTTTGTGGTTCACAGATGTGACAGATGTATTGTAAGTCTTCTCACCAGGGCATATTAACCCAAATAACTAGCCTGTGATCCTTACAGTGCCAAGGTCACAGTAGTCAGGGAAAGACTGCGAGATTAGAGAGAAATGAGAGCTACCACCTGTCCCTGAACTGGGCCCTTTACTGTGCAGGACAGTGCTGGGATGATTAAAAATGTGGGTACAGCCTGCTGGCCAATGGGGTATATCAAAGTTAACTTCCCAGTTGTGTGGCTAGGAATGCACCGTAACTTCTAATGCTCGTGCGGATGGCCCTTTCTGAAGATTCCATGTCAAGCCCTTGCAATTTTCTGTAAGTTTGAGGGGTTTTATCTCTCTCTCTCTCTCTCTCTCTCTCTCTCTCTCTCTCTCTCTCTCTCTTAAATAGTTGACTAATTACTTCTTTCTTCATTGTACAATGTACATTGATTTTTGTGATGAAATCAACTGTGGTTAATTCTGAATTCTATACACCAAAGAGAAGATAGACTTTGGAAACATTGTTAATATTTCACCATTTAAACAATTTCTGTCCATGTGCATCACTATGATAGTCAATCTTCTTTGTTAATCGTATTTTCTCCATGTTTTTCAGGGTTTACGTATTACAGAAATTTTCAGCTAACTATGAAGTCCAAATGAATACATCTCATCACCCGGAAGACAGTTCTTTAGTAGATGTAGCAATGTGGTTTTTAGTTATACCATGATACAAATCGTTTCACTGTAGCATTATGAATGAGATATCACCTTGATTTAATAAACTTATGCTATAAGTCCTCCTGCAACATATATAAATGGAAAGCTTCAGGCCTCATACACAGAGTAAATAAAAACTTGGCAGGTTGCCAGCTGGTGATGGCATGGCATATGCCTTTAGTCCCAGCCCTAGGGAGGCAGAGGCAGATCGCTCTCTGGGTACAAGGCCAGCCTCCCCTACATAGTGAGTTCCAGGATAGCCAGGGCTACACAGAGAAACCTTGTCTTAAAGAACAAAACCAACCAAACCAAACAAAAACAAAATAAAGAAAAACAACAACAACAACAACAACCCCACACTACCAACAAAGCACTTGGTAGGCAAACTGGCCACTCATTTGCTTTGCTCTTCAGGAAAACCATCATCTCTGGATGCTAGAGAGAGAGATGGATAAGCATTTGCTGCATTTGCAGAAGACCTGGGTCAGGTTCCCAGCACCCATTTAGCCACTCAAAACGATTTATAACTGCAATTCCAAAGGATCTGATGCCCTCTTTTGGCCTCTGCAGGCACAGCACATATGCAGTGCCTACATATAGGTGCAGGCAAACACTCACACACATTAAAGAAAACGACATAAATCTTCTGAATGAAGAAAGAAAATCATGTTTCTCAAAGCTGTGCTGTAATGCATCTCCTGAGGATGCTTTGCATCACCTGGGGACCTTCCCACCCCCCTACCTGCTGCAACATCACCTTGCTGTTCTACAAAAGAGAGACATTTGTGTCCATGTCTTCAGTGAGGTGCCAGCGCTGGAAACTATCTCTTTGCTGGCTTTGTGTTGTTTCTCAGCATAATGCGTTCACCTCTTTCGGGTCGGCGACTTAATAGTTCTTTCCGCCAATTATTTCAGGGTTTTGTATATGACAGGACCATACGAGATATACATTTCTGTCTCTTGCTTTGGAAACTCAACAAAGCCTTGTGGGTATTCCTCCAAAACAGCTGAGTCACTAATACAGTTTTTTTTTTTTATCCCATCCCAGGGGCTTAATTTCCTTATTTATATGTTTTGTTAAGCCATGCGTGTCTAAACCTCTCTTATGTATATATTCATATTCTGCTTTTATGTATTCTTTAATGGTTTGTATATTTTTACTTTATGCATGTGACTGCTTTGCTTGCATGTACATCGGTGTATCACATGCATGGTACCCACAGAACCCAGAAGACAGCATCTGAGTTCTCCGAGAACAGGAATAACAGACGGTTTGTGAGTTACCATGTGGTGCTGAGAATCAAACCTCTGTCCTTTGAAAGAGCAGCCAGTGCTGTTAACCACTGAGCCACCTAGCCACCCTCTACATTTATCTCTGTAGTTTGGGTTTCTAGGAGCAACTGCAATATGCAACTCCACATACACAGACTCAATGATAGGTATTTCAGTAGACTAGTTCATATTTTCAGGTTGAAAGTATTGAAATAAAATAGAGTGCCAGTCCTGGATGCAGACACCTTTTCTTGTTGTTATTCCCTTAAATAATGCAAAGTAAGAATATTTACACAAATGCTATGCTGAATTAGCCATGGCAAGTTCTAGAAAGTATTCGAAGTATATAGAAGAGTGCCTGCCGGTCATCTGAAAATACTGGGTTCCCTTACAAAAGGAGCTTGGTCATCTGAAGAATTTGGTATGTGCTGAGCATCCTGGAGCCAGTTCCTGCAGATAATGGAGGAGGCACTATACATTTAAGAGTTTGCCATCCTGGCAGCATGTAAAGCTATAGCAATTTATTACGTACCCATAGCCTTTTATGCCCATCCTTTCACAGTGCTCAAGATGTAGTATATCTTAAGCTTTTCTCTAGACTTCTGCCTATAAAGGAATTCACTTGCTCAGTCAACAAGTACTCAGTGGATTCCTACCATCCAGGTACCATGGTTGGCACTGGTGATGCAAAACACAACCAAGCCAGTCACGTTCCTTTGTTCTCACAGCCCCATGCTGACAGAGACAGACACACAGTAAACACGGGGCTGACACACAGGAACTCAGAGGAGGTCTGGCAAGAAGGCAGCAGGAACAGATGGGAGCAGGGAACCAGCTACTGCAGGTAGGGTGCTCTGTACAGACACCTCAGAGACGACACTATCAAAGACAAAAAAGGTAGAACTGGGTTAAGGGGAGAGAGGTCTCTGGAGCTGGAACACGTCTGGCACGAGGAGGGACAACAGTCGTGGTTACAGAGGACTGCTACTGTTGTGCACCACAGTATCTTTGGCAAGCCACCTCTGAAGACACTAGTCCTGTAATTCCCTGGGCTGGACTTGCTGAGGACACTGTCCCTGTTCTCCGTGACAGCAGCTGGCTGAGGACACATGGGACCAGGATGAAAGCTGCTAACTGCTCCTGTCTCCCTCCAGTGCCTCTGAACAAAGAGCCGGCACCCAACCCTACATCTTTTATGCATTAAAAATATTGGTTTCCAAATTTACCTTTCGTCTGTTGAGGCCAAATTTGTCTTCTAAAAGTTTTTTTTTTTTTTTAAAGACCCATATTGTCTCAATTCCATTATTATTTTTCTGATCTATCTCTTCCAGGCATCTAGCCAAGGCTGAAAAGGCCTCCTCGGGCCCAGGATGGTCAGCACAGACACAGGCTCTGTGAATAGTCTGGGTTTTACTTTTGCATTCAAGCCTTTGGTCCATCTAGGCTATATTTTCAGCGCACTGAAAGATGGGAATCCAATTGTGTTTTCTTGCCGACAGCTTCTGTGCTAAGAAGGTTTATTTAAAAACCCACCTCTCCCACTGAATGAGTCTTTGCTGTGTGTTGTGTCTCAGTAGCTGGCATCCGCTTTTGGTTCCCTGTTCGGTCCTGCTGGTTCATTAGTGTATTCCTAACTGATGGCCAGGACTGGGTTGCTGGGTTCTCTTCCGTATCTACTGTCCTTTTCTATAGCTTTCTTACTGTTTCGTAGAAGCTTGGATATCACTCCATTAAAGCTGAGAAAAAACGACAACAAAATAAAATCAAATCACCATTGAGGTTTTCATCACACTTAGATTAACAGATAGGAAGACAGTTCGGTTCAGCAGGTGTTTAGTGCCAAGCCTGCCGACCTGAGTTGGATCCCTGGGGCACACGTGGAAGGAGAGAACTGACTCCTGTAAGTTGTCCTTTGATCTCCGTGTGAACTGCCACACACACACACACACACACACACACACACACGGACACACACACACACACTCCAAAAGTTAAAAAAAAAAAAACTAGGTTTATTTTATACCTTTAAAAATATTTTAAAGATTTTTATGTTGTGTATATTTAATGTATTAAGACTTTTAATCACTGAGCCATCTCTCCACTCCATTATTTTATATTTCACTTTGGAAGAATTGACATTTTGTGCTACTAAGTTCTACTCCAAGAAGTCTGTTTGCTAGGGTCTTGTTTGCATCACTCAATACTCGGAGTGTTTGGTTTTCTTCTTTCTATCAGCCCATCTATCGTTAAATCCATCCATTTTTGGATCTTTTATCACAGTGAATGAAATACAGGCTCTTGTTTCCTGGATCACATGAAATACCCCAATGGGCTTAGATACTTTAAAGTATTTAAGAAAAAAAAAGAATATTTATAAAGGTGTGAGCTGAATAAGCAGGGGATGGCAGCCCAGGAGCAGCCAAGCTTGTTCCAAGCTGGCGAGCTGGTTTCTAGATCCGAAGCTGAGGCTCCAGCTGCAGGAGAGGACCACAGGGGAGACTGAGTCTGTGGAGGAGTTGGGAATCTTGTGTTAGGCCACCTTAGATAAGATCATGTCTATTTCAGTAACTTTTAGAAAAGATCAGACGCCCCAGGGTTTCTAGACATACAGCTGTAGCATTCTCAAATGCAGGTAATTCTGTCTCTTCCCATGTTTATAACAGTGACTTCATTTTCCTGGTACATCGCTCTCCTGTAGTTGTTATAACAAAGGGTCCAGATAAAGCAGCTAAAACAGCAGAAACGTATCAGCCTGCAGTTCTGAGGTTCGAAGTCCAAGACCAAGGCATCAGCTGTTCACAGCTGTGTCTTACTCAACTCTGAAAGGTTAGATAAACACATCCAACATTAATAAATTTGTTTTCCCTGATAGAAGTGAATGTCCTAACTCCAAGTACCTGTGGATGTCACCTTATATGGAAATAGGTTCGTTGCAGAAGATCCTATTTGGCGTCTTCTGAGGCTGGGAGGCATCTGTCCCAGTGCCTCCCTTACTTTGGGGTTTAGCCAGCAATCTTTGGTGTTTCTTGGCTTACAGAGGCAGCATTCCACCCTCTGTCTTTTTATTCATCTCTCTCCCTCCCTCCCTCCCTCCCTCTCTCCCTCCCTCCCTCCCTCCCTCCCTCTCCTGTGTGGGTGCATGCCACAGCACATGTGTTGTAAGGGAACAACTTTTAGGAGCCGCATTTCTCCTTTCATGGTTCTTTGTCTGGGGCTGAAACCCACATCAGCAGGCTTGCCCAGAAAGCTTTCACCAGTTAAGCCACCCTACTAGCCCTCTATTGAAACTTTTAAGGCCACTGTCAACAGTGGCCTTCTCTGTTTGTGTTCCCACCATCTGTGGACCATGTTCCCTTTTCTCCACATCCTCAATAACTGTTATCTCTGCCGCTCACTAATAGCCATCTTGAAAGGCATGAGGCAACATCACTGTGACTCTGAGAGCATCTCCCTGATGAGAAGCAATGGCATGCCGAACAAGCCTGCCTTTTTATTTTGTGCATTGTTTATTTGCTGTATAGAAGCTTTTCCAGTCAGACATGCTGTTGCTTGTTGTTTTTATTTAAATTATGCATGCATGAGAAAGTCAGGGGACAACTTTGAAGTCCATTTCTTTTTCTTTTTTTTCTCCCACCACATAGGTCCTGGGAATTTAGGTCCCAGGTCCCACCAAAGGTCACCAGGCTTGGCACCAAGCACCATTACCCACTGAGCAATCTTACTGATCCTATTTGTTTATTTTTGCTTTTGTTGCCTGTATGTTTGCTATTGGTGTTATAGCAATAACAACAATAATTGCTGAGCCCCATGCCAAGGAGTGCTTTACCTATATTTCTACAAGCAATTCTATGTTTTCAGGGTTGCACACAAATCTTCAATCTATTTAGTTTATTTGTGTGTGTGGTAGTGTAGTTTAGTTCTTCTTTGATTCACACTTCTACCAACACCGTGCATTGGAGACCATTGTTAGGGGAGAATGAAGTCCTGAGAGAATGTATATTACTAACATGGTCATGGTCATGTGAAGGACCCCAATGTCTCAGCCCCATGCGAGTGGGTGAGGCTCACAGGGAAAGCAAAGCCCTCTTTGGGTTTAAGTACAAATGCTGACAGCAGTTTGCCAAAAATGTCCACCATAGCTTTCTTCTCTGCCTCCATTTTTACAGCCTGAAAATGGCTCCTCTATGGGGGCCCCCTCCTGCTGAGATTAGCTAAATCTGTCTCCTTATTCAGCTATGTATAACAACCCTGCCTCCTTGGTTAACTGTGTATAATAAACCCAGTAAGCTTCAGGTGCTTCAGCTTCTCCGTCACAGAGCACAGACCACTCAAATGCGGCTGTGTCCACATGCCTATTTTTTTCCTTTGGCGTCTGTCCTTTCTTCATCCTTCAGGATTCCAGAGCTCAACCTATGCACAGACACAGTTAGACCATCTTTTCTCAAAGCATGTCTGGCAGTCCGCTGAAGATGCCTGACTGGACATGCATGCACAGGATTATCTCTAGCCTTCTTTTCTGTACTGCAGATATTCATGGTAAGAGGATCTTCTGTTAGCTTTTCTTTCCTAGTTGACCAATGATTAGCTACGATCGTGACTCTCTTCACTCACAAGATTTTAAATTAACACTTCACTATAACAAAATTAAATAAAACAATGTTGTCTGTAAATACATATTTTTTAAAAAAAAGATTTATTTATCTTATGTGCATGTATGTATGTGTACCGCACACATGCAATACCCTCAGAAGCCAGAGGAGGGAATCAGAACCTCTGAACTGAAGTTACAGTTTGTAAGGTACAATGTAAGAGCTGGGAATCAAACCTGGGTCCTCCAGAAAAGTAGCCAGTGTTCTTTACCACAGAGGCATCTCTGTAGCCTTGATATATACTTAAAAAAAAAACAACAACAACAACAACAAAAAACGAGGAAGATGTAACTAAGTAGGACACAGCATAAGTTTTTAAAAAAATATGTGATTCGTGTCTTAGAGGGAAGAAAGTATATTCTCTGAGAGATATGTAAGGTTTAACTGGAGTCAAGTTACTAATTATCTGGATGAATTCCTTTACATAGTCGGTCTATCTATACTGGCTATGTACCCCACTGCTGTGGTGATTTTAAAATCAACCTTTCCTTTCTATGCTAACCCTTACAGTTTAGATATTTAACTGTTACATTGTTAGGACACACAGCTGTGACTGGTACCTTCCTCTTTATGAGCTCTGTCACTACCATCATAAACATCTCGTTGAATTATTTGGAGTTGTCACTCTAGAATTCCAGTTTGTGAGATTAATCCTGTTATGCCAATGTTCAAGCACACTTCTATTGCCCTTTTCACCATTAGTATTTTCAGTGTTTCTACATTACTTTGTTTCCCTGTGTTTCTTACAGGCAGTGTCGAGCTCAGTTTTGATGCTCAACCTGGCCTGATTCTGTCTCTTCTTGGTTTCTTGGCATTTCTGTTCATATCGTAACTGGTATTCTTGATTTTGACCCTTCCATGTTTGTGTTTACTTCAAGTCTTATTTATTTTTATTAATGTGTATATGTGTATACCTGCTTGTCTGTATGTGTGCCATAGTGCCTATGGAGGCCAGAGGAAGGCAATGGATTTATTGGAGCTGCCAAGTGGGTACTTGGAACTCAACCTAGGTCTTCTACAAGAGCAGCCAGTGCTCTTAACTACTGAGCCACCTCTCTGGCCCTTATTTCATTTTTAGTTAAAGTCTTACAGGCTTCATTCTTCCATAGCTAAGAGAGAACTTCAACTAAATAGTTCTATCCTATAATGATCATTGGGTCCCCCAGGATTCTTAGTAAGGGATGCATTTATAAACTGCTGTTTGGAATGAAGATACTGAAACATGTCTCTCACTGAAGTGAACTGTTTCTGCTCTCATCTAGTAAGGTGAAACCATTTGTAAGAAGTTTGGGGTTGCTTCTTAATTTTAATTTTGGTAAATTTTAGAGTTGATTCATTAAGTGTAAACAACACAAATTAGAAGGGAAATTGGTTTGGAGGTGTGGTAGAAACTGCCATGGGTAGCTCTTGAGGAGACGGCAGCTGTACGAGATTGTTTCCCTGCTCTGAACCACCGTCCATCTTTGCCCTCTTAGAGCTTCTCCATGTTAAAGTTACACACTTATCAGTTCTGTCTCAGACTTGACTGTGTAGCTGCTGTTTTCAGTCCATCCTCGGCTGCCATACTTTCTGGTCACTATGGTTAAAAAGGAAACAACAGAGTGCTGCACGGCCATCACACATCCTATAAATGATAACAATGGTAAGAATGACGCCCATGGCTTCTCTTGGGATTTCTACACAGACAGTCACATACTGTGTTAGCCATGGCGATGACCAACATTACATCTTTAATTTTCTTTCTTTTTTTATTTTTTGTCCTATTACAATAATTAGACCTGCAGCATGGTTGGTGCTGAACAATTATATGTAGAGGATTTCTGTCTTATTCAGGCCAAATATTTTTAATGTAATTATATTAACTAATGATTTGCTGATTGATATATATATATATATATATATATATATATATATATGATTTTGACAAAGCTGTCTTTTGCATCTTTTTTCCTGACAGTTATTTTCTTTAGTTATGACATCTTGACATCTCCAAACATGATTATGTAAGGATATTTAACTTTAATATGTTATGATAAACATCTATAGAATCTCCCAATGCTGATGGTCTTCTCCTATCTCCCTATCTTACATCCTCTTGATTGGCTGATATGTTTTTGGTTTTGATTTTATTTGTTTGTTCAATACTGAGAGTGACCTATGGCTTCCCTGTCTTGATTGTCATCTGTCTGGTTTTGAGACAAGAGGCATGCTCATCATTTCAAATGTGCATGGAAGACACTCTAGTTTGTGTAAAACAAGTGTGAAATACATTTTGGTTGCATTGAAAAGTGTCAGAAAAACTAATAAATCCTTCTTTCAAAGAAAGGCTTCATGGTCCAGCAGGTCTGGGAAGCACAGCTCTCTGTTGGAAAGTCACAATTTCCCACTTACGAAGGCTCTGAGAATGCCTGCAGGGAAGAATCTCATTGCTTCTCCTCGGCCTTTCCCAAACCATCTCAGGCATTGGATAGGGTCTTAAGAAGGAAAGGGAGACAATGTTCTATTCAAGCACCCCATGGGCTGTCCTTAAAGAAATATCAGTATTGCCAATACTGTTTTTAGTACAGAAACACTTCCTGCAAATTATTTGTAGTGCAAAGATTAAGAAAAAATAGGATATGTCTCTGTAAATTATAATTGAGTGGAACTTTCAGCAGTCGGTCTGATGTGTGCAAAGATTTTCTTAATGGCATGAAACACGTTAATGTTACCTGGAAAGTCAAGATAAAAATATACTACATGATCACAGCTACATCAAAACTAAACCAACGGTGGAAAACAGAAAATAAGAATAGGAATCAATTTACCAAAATATCAAATAGTTATCTTGGGTAGTGCTCTGAAATTTATTTCTCATTTTTACATTTTAAAGAGAGTCTGGTTGTTCATATTTGGAGAGAAATGGCAGTGTCGAAATAATGGAAACCAGCTTCCACCCAAAGGGAGCATGGAGGTGGGAGTCTGGCAGATGGAGCACTGTCAGGGGAGGTGGAAGCATCAGCCCCTGGTTACAATCTCTTTTTCCAATGTCTGGAGCTGGCGATGCCCCTAGTGTGGCTGTGAGGGTGAGCAGTCCCCACCACAGCCCAACACTAGCTTCCCTCTTTGCACACTCACTGTCCAGCCCATTCCCTTCCTAACTCAACCTTGTACATTTTATCCTTTGGTCACGGGCTCCTACAGAGATGGAGGCAGTCTGATGTCTGATGAACTGCCATGTCCTTCTTATCACAGGCTTCATAGGTGACTCGTGCCAACAAGTGTTGTTGGCTCATAGTTTAAAATAGCCTAAGAAGTGTCACTCTTTTTAGGTGACTTGTCTAGAGCTCAATAAGCGAGTGGGATTCGGTGAGGTTAATTCCACGCACGGAATGTACAGCCGTAAATTTACGGAAGATCAGGAATTTGAGGACAGAGCAGCTACCTCCAAAGCTAAACCATTTAATATCAGCTACATGGAAATACTGGAAATTGGTATTTGGAATACACAGTACTCATCCAGAATGACAGCGAAAGGACAACTCCCATTGGTTGATCAGGACATTACATAAAGGGAAAAGGTGGGAACTATCATGACCTTCACTCAGCTGCAGCACAGAGCTGTGTCAGGCCCAGCTGCAGCAGGTCAGTGGTTGTAACCCACAGTGTCTGGCTCCATCCTCATGAGAACTGGGGCAGTCTATGGCCTCCTTTGGTCTGCTTGTCCTATCCTTTAATCCAATGCCCTCTCAGTTTTCCTCAGTGTGAAGAGGACTTGAGATTTTATGGATGTCCTTCACCAGTAAAGCTACCCAGATGTCTTGCAGTTGAACAAATTTTCAAGCATCACTTCAGGAAAATAGGGGCAAAAATCTGGCTACCGACTCAACATGTTTTCCCATCACCTTGGATTTTAGATTGACCTTTTGGTTTAATTAAGCCTTTCTGTCCTGATGGATGGATGCTATTTTCTGCCGTTCTTCCTGAATCCAACAAAGGATCCAGGATTGAAAATTAGCAAAGTCTGTCAGACACAGTGGCTTAGGCCTGGAGCCCCAGCACTGGGAAGGTGGGGACAGGAGGTAGGTTCAACGTCATCCTTGGCTATATAGTGAATTTGAGGTCAGCCTAGGCCTTATGAGACCTTGTTTCATAAAATAAAAAGAATGAAATGTCAAAGAAGCAACTTCTGTGATGCACCTTTATAGCAGGGGGCCACTGCCACCTTAGAACCCAACAGTGCCTCTGATGAAGTACTGCTATCCTAAGAAGTTTCTAGTCCAACGAGAGATGCTTGTACTCACATTCTCCAAGAGCATCTATTCCTGTTGTATTTATTAGTTGGCTCCAAATTACTTCAGTCAATAAAATTACCATTGTTGGTTCTCACCTTTCAGAAAATTTGTATGAGTTAAACACTTTGGCAATATTTATTTATTCTGCCATCTGTCTCACCAGCTACACATTCTCAACAGCCTGGCCCAAAAAGCTCCCCCAAAATCACCTGAGCATCATAAAATTAGTCCATGGCTGTCAGAGTAGCGCATGGAGAACACAGCTGCTGTCCTGCTGCCTGATTTAATGAGGTTCTGAAAGCATGGGGATAAGGATGCTGTCCCTTAGTTACCATGGAAACAAAGGTGCTCAGAGCAGGTGTCAGCAGCATCAAAACCAAGAGGAATCAGCTGATGGCTCATCATCTTGGGAGGCGTGGACCACGCCCTAGCGGCTGCAGTACTAGATATTTGCTGCTCCTCAGGAACAGACCAAACTCTTTCCAGAATTTATTCTGAACATATTGTGTTGCCATATAAACTTTGTCAGCCTAGAGGATTTACATTTGATGATTTCAAAATTAGAAGTTTGAAGTGCTTCTGTTCTTTCAAATCCAATTAATTGGCGATCTGTTGTTTTGTATAAAAAGAAAGAAACAATATACCATCAACCCTGTACCACCTCCCTCCAATCTGGGAGACTTACTCTTCTTCAACTTGCAACAAAATATCTCACAGAAGGACTTAAGAGTGGAAGTATTTATTTTTGGCTCCTGGTTTCAAAGATGTTACAATCCACCACAGCAGGGAAAGGTTAGATCATGGGAGGAGTTCTGCCCAAGGCAGCAGGAGCAAGGAGCAGCTGCTTGTTCACATGAAGGGGGACAGGAAGCACAAAACACAAGCTGGAACCAGAAGTGGCTATAACCTTCAAAGGCCTGCCCCAATGCTTGCTCCCCATAGCCAGCCCTACCTCCTAATGTCTCCACAACCTCTATCCACAGCGCCACCTGCTGGTGTCCAAGTGTTCACACACACACAAGCCTGTGGTAGATATTTCACCTTCAGATCCTAACACTCAGTATATGCGATTTTATTCAAACTTTCCAAGCAGAAAAGTTTAATATGCAGAATAGAGGACCCAGTGCTTCTGGCAAAATCTACCTTTTATAAGGTCAAAGGCTTTTTATACAAAGCTAGCTTTTCTGCTAAATTATGCTATCTACATGATACAACACAATTTGTAAATGTTAGTCTAGTTACTGCTTTGAGTGAGGTCTCAGATTCCACATCCTTCAGAAAGAATAAAGAAAGCTTTGATATAAAGGTAAAGCTCTCCCCAGCTTATCCCATATTCGTGGAATTGCTTTCAGGTAAACTGGTGAGAGTGGAGGAATGGGGGAACTGAGCTGAAAATCTGCTGAAGAATGGAGATACGGGCACTAGTCTTCAAAAGTTCCAGTTTGAAGCTGAGTAGATAGCTTAGTGGATAAAATACAGATCCCCAGAACCCAGATGTGGTTGCAGGCATGTGTAGTCCACACTCCAACAGAGAACTTGGAGATAGAAACAAAGTCATTCCGGGAAGCCCAAGAGGCAGCTAGCTTACTGCAAAGAAATGGCTGAAAATGAGGTTGAAGGCAGGACACAATACCCAAGCAACACCCAATACACCTTTACACATATGCACATGCGTGCATGCATACATGAACACCTGCTAGACACACATATCATACACAAAAAAACTTTAAAAAATCAAGACTAGTCAAAAACAAACACAAAATAAAACAAAAACCAAACAAATAAAGAAACAACCCCACCTGTTCATTAGAATGAGCCTGGAACTCTGGATTATCTCTGACTTCATGCAGGGTCAGGGGGAAGGCATTAGCCAATTAACTCAGAGGAAGCAAGGGCACATATGTGCTATTCATGTAGAAAAAGAGCAAAGTGTTCAGTTCTGCTTTTCGGCTGAACTGACACATACTCTTTGTTCTCTAAGAATGTGATGATTTAGGCCAAAAATCTGCTTTCTGAATAAGTCAGATAATTGCCTTACCTCCACACTTAGCTGGAGTGGAAGAGGTTTGACTTCAAAAAGCAGGTGGTCAAATTAGAGACACGTTCTGACTTTATTTTAAGCTCTTTATTTGAAGAAGATATTTACTGCCTAATTAAACATCTGATGCAGTTTGAAAACAAGACAGAAGCGCAGGCACGCTGAACGTTTTTAGACATTAAGTGATGGGTAGAGAGAGCTTTTTAAAATATGTGAAGGACACATTTGATACACTTGGCTTTGCACGGAGGAGTCACCCAATCAGGCGCTCTTGCCAAGCAGACAATACAGTTTCCCTGTTTGAGGAGACAGGGCTTTGATTCCAGCCCTCAGGAGCTGTGGGCACAAAGTAATGCTTGTTACGCGGCTCTGTTGCTGTCAGCCTGTGTCATGGCCATCGGTGCCAGCGTCCTGCACTGTAAACAGAAGGCAGGGGAGCAGAATGTAGGGAGCACCTTTGGAACAAGCACATGTAACATGCATGGACAGCCTAAATCAGGGCATAAGAAGGAATTAAGTGGAAATACTAAAAGCAACAATGCTGTCATTAGCTTAGCTCTCCTATCCCGGTATGTTTGCCAATTCACTTTGTAAATGTTCTCTCGTGTCTCAGGTAGCGCTCGTAACACAGAACAGATTTCTATGACCACGTGGATTGAGCGTCCCAACTGTCTGCCAAAGTCTGTAATTTAAAGTGAGTTGTCTGCAATCTTGTCTTAAGGGACCAGAGTGCCAGCTTTGCTGTTTGGGGTGGTGTGTGCTCCAGAGGCTGCAGGGCAGAGCAGTCAAAGGGCAGACACTAGGTTTAGGGGACCTGTTAAAGAAAGAGGTGACAGGGTTGTAAAGGAGTCAGAAGTTGTTGATTACTGGGCTCGGTGGCAGGGAAGAGGAAGCACTCATGACCAAGACTGTGGGGAAAGCCCCTAGAAATATACAGACATTTCAGAAGGGACCCCTGAGTCCAGCTAGCCTTTAGGGCTTAGCTCTCATGATTGTTCATGAATCCAGGCTGAAGATGGATCTCTGGGGGAGCTTCCCTGAGATGGATGCTCAAGCCTTGCTAACCAGTCTCCTTTCTTCTGTTGTGGGTGGAGATTCCTGAGTACCCCCAGAATGCTGCCTACAGAGCCTCTGGCTGCAGGGCAGGCAGCAAAGGCAAGTGAGAAGTAACAAAGACCACCCTAGCCATCAGAAACTGTGGACAAGAGCCAAAGGTTTAAACTGCTGTGTCTCACTGGGATAACGATGTCCGGTCTTCCATGTGCCTGTCTGTGAACTTGACAGATAAAGACAGGCAGCTGCTTTGCAAGTGTGGCTGTGAGCACTGCGCATGCTCTGCCGGTGAGCCCCTCTGCCCAGGACACCATCCTTAGGTTAGAGACTCAGCTAAGTCTAAGTAGGCCTGAGTGCTCACTGGCCTGTTCCAACTTAGGAAAGGCCTTCTGCCATATGCATTTCAGTGATGCAATTATTATTATTATTATTAATTATTATTATTAGTATGCCTTGGAGTCCTGTAGTAGCCTCTGTCTCATCCTCCCAATTCTGCCTGCTTGCTGGGGGGGNGGGGGGGGGGGAGCAGCAGCAGACAATATGTAAATGAACATATTGTATCTCCGTTTGTAAATAACAATGTCACTTTATAGAGCAGACTGGTTTTCTTAGTCATCATGAGGGGATCCTGGCATCCTCGGGGGGGGGGGGTTGTTTATTCCTTTGGAGATTTTTGTGGTTGTTTGATTTTGAGATAGGTTTTCAATTTATAGACCACACTGGCCTTAAAGTCATGGCAATCCTCTTGTTTCAGCCTCTCAAATGGCACAGTTACAATCAGGAGCCACATTTTCTCCTGAACCCATGTGAGGAATGAAACACAGGACCTCACTGTACCAGGCAAATGACCTACCATGGACCATAGAGTTACTGGATTCTGATACCCGACCATCTGTGACTGGGAACAATCCAGCCACCACCCAGTCTTTCCTTAGTCACCATGAACACCCTCACCCAGGAAGTCCAAAGACCTTCCTCCCAAAAGGGTTAGATTTCTTGAGGGAACTCTTAATAACCCCCTCCCCCCACTTGGTGTCCCGCTTCCTGCTGCTGTGGGAGCTTCCTAGCCTCAGGTCAAACTGTGCATCCACTCCTCTTTGTGCTCACACAAAGAGGTCTTTTTGGCCTGTTAGATTGCCTCCTGGTTTGGGCTCTCCGAAGCAAAGTGTGTATGAAGGGGGGGGGGTGCAGTGTTCGCTATTGGGTATGCAGGGAAGCATAAGTGAGGAGGGGGGTGTGGTAAAGAAAGACTTGTCATCTCTAAGCAAGTCCTATAGTCACACTGACCGGGGTCAAACTGAAGTCACTCTGAACTGTAGCTTCAGAAAAGGATATGGCCTTCATTTTCCTCTACAGCAAGCCATAAAGATTCCTCTGGGAGGGGTGTCCTTCAGAGACTGGGGCTGACAAATAGCCTTGGTCACCAGAGAGTGGTGACTGGGGCTGTGATGCACCTGAACAAACACTTTAGAGTAACCCTTATCTGCCATTGGCTTGTCCGCTGGGCTGCACATCCATTTGTCTAAGCAGCATCCATAGAACTGACAGCTCTGAGCCAGACAGCCATTCATCCCGACAGCTCGGAGCTAAGTCACTGACTTTCTTATTCCCTTCATTTTCTAAAACAATTAAAATCAAAAAATAAATCCTATTTCATTTATTTATTGCTGCGAGGGGAGCGTGGGTATGTGTCTGTACTACCTCACCCGGTTAGCCTTGATTTCAAGACCCTCCTGCTTCAGCCTCCCCAAGCACCAGATGACAGCTAACTCACTGTTCTTTGTCTAAACTAT
The DNA here is from genome assembly GCF_900095145.1 of Mus pahari. Lineage (NCBI taxonomy): Eukaryota > Metazoa > Chordata > Mammalia > Rodentia > Muridae > Mus > Mus pahari. Next base: position 102,947,965 of record NC_034590.1, read on the forward strand.
ATTAAAACATTAAGCTTCCAACAGCTCTTTGAATTTACCTGCTGAAGATCCTCTCGTGTGTGCAAACTTAGTGGGGCTCTTAGTCTTCTGTTAATTTTCGACTACCTGGATGCTGGTATCTAGCCAAGAGCCACATACACACTGAGGGATAGATCTCTCTGTGTCTCTCTGTCTCTCTGGCTCCCTCTCTCCTTTTCTCCCTGTCTCTCTCTCTGTCTCTCTCTCTGTCTCTCTCTCTCTCTGTCTCTCTCTCTCTCTCTCTCTCTCTCTTTCTCCTTCCCTTCCTCTTACCTCCCTCCCTCTCTCTCAACACACACTCATGGAGACACAAAGACAGAGAAGAAACAAGACAGGGAAGACAGAAAAGCCAATGGAGGCTGCATACTGCCAGGGACCTCTGAAGATCTTTTCGGAACCTGTCTAGAACTGACCAGGAGAAGGTAAGATCCCTGGGTGTGTAAGCACCAAGTCTGGTCCCTTGATTACACATGGTCCTGGTGTGTCATGGCCCTGAGGTTCCTTAGCTGCCTGCTAGAAGGCCAAGTGTAGGCTGAGGAGGCTAGAGCAGGCAGAGAGATGGCTTGTGGGGTGGAAGCAGAAGCCGGGCCCTCCAGGTGCACGCAGTCCTCGCCCACTGCCCTCTGCTATAGGCAAACCTCATTTGAAATCACTGGCTCCCAGCTCCGTGCAGGTGTCCCCCTGGCTGTGTTCTGTTTGCCTCTTCACATCATTTCATGCACTGAATGGCCACCCCTAAGTGCATACTGAGTACCTCAGAAAAGCACTGATACAAATTCTGGATGGGGGAGGAGAAGCCAGGACAGATAGCCCTGCTCCTAAGGAGTTCTGTGTAGCTCCCCTTTGGGCACATCCTTTGTCTTGAAGGTCACTCGTAGACCCCTGTGGTGTAACTAGGCCACTTTTCCACTTAGTGTTTATCTCTCCTGCTCTTACCAATACTTGACACAGAATAAAATCCCCTAGGAAACTCCAATTGAGGAACTGCCTCCATCAGATTGGTGGTATGTTCATGGGGATGTTCTCTTATTTTCTAATTGATGCAGAAGAGCTCTGCCTGCTGTGGGCAAGACTATCCCTAGGCAAGTGACCCTGAGATGTATAAGAAAGCTATCTTAGCCACAGGGAACAAACCGGGAAGTAGCACTCCTCCATGGCTTGTGCTTGAGTTCCTGTCCTGACTTCCCTCAATGATGGACTGTGATTTGGAAGTGTAAGCACAATAAACTCTTTCCATCACAAATTGCTTTGGTCATGGTGTTAATTACAGTAATAGAAAGCAAATAGGATCCCTACTCCCTAACCCCCAGCTCCAGGTACAGAGAAAACGGAAGGCCCCAGGCAGGAAGAAATTTGACCAACCGCACAGCCTGGAGAGGTCTCCCCTCCTCATTTCCCCAGTGCCTAGGAAATCCATAACAGACTATGTATGGAGACTGTGTATGGAGTTCCGGAAGTCATCTCTAGGAGCCTCTTTCCCTTGTTCTATGACAAGCCTAGGTCACAAGGCCTAGTATGACCCCATTCACAGAGAAAGAAACAGATACCAAAGGGCCAAGACACTGGCTCAGGGCCACACTCCTAGAATATGGCAGAGAAAGAATGGAGCCTACCTAGCTACTGGGCTAAGATATAGCCCTGGAGCATTAAGCTCAGACTTGCCTCCTTTCACACTGCTCTGGATCTTGTCCCAGTCCACATTTCCAATTTCTGGGCCTCGTTTCAAGGGTTGTGGTCTCTCTCCTGCACCATCAGCTTTACTTTCACCATCTCCTCTCACTCACTCAGACCACAGTGACCCACCTTTCCCCTTACCCCACAGCATGATTTCCGCTAGGCATTTTCTGTCTTTATCTCTCTATACCATTGGCTTTAAATAGATGCTTATGCAAAATGAACAAACAAAGAGATGCACAAATAAACAACTATACACAGTCTTACAAGGAAAAATTCCCCACCACTGCACTGCCTTCCTCTCTCAGGGAACCTGCAAGACCTCACATGGTCACATCTGTCTCTGTCTGAGGTCCTGAGATCTGGGTTAGGCTCTCATGCCCCACCACTCCACAATGACAAATGAATTGTGTCTGATGACACTTGAGCACATCATGGTTGGAGGATTACTGCCCCATATATACCAGGTAAGCGATCTTCTTGCAAGCTATTAGCCTTCAAATTATACCTAGGGCTTGTGCCTTTGAAACCGCTCACACATACAAAGGAAAAGTAAGTGTTATATTTGGCATGAGATAGTGCTTAGGTCTTCACCTGTCTTGGCTTGCTGTGTGATAATTCCCCTTTTCATCCAGGCTGTTGTTAAAGTCGCCAAACAGAACAATAGCAGGAGCCACGGAGGCGGAAGCCACAGATGCGTGCTCTGATGAGCTTCTGCTGACATCTCGGAGAGCAATGATCTGCTTCCTCCACTCCTACTTTTTGGAACAAGGAAACCTTATTTAGCAGGCAGAGCTGCTTCTCAGAGAAATGTGGATGAGCGCATGCTTTCCCCCCTTCTGTGAAAATGCTCAGTTTTTCACATTCCGGGTAATTAATAACTCCAGTACTTTCTGTTTATGTGCCAGTGTGGCATTTACACAGCCCTGCATGTTCTTTAGCACATTTGACTTGAACAACACGACAGAAGTGGGCAGGATATCCAATGTATCACTCCTTCTACTGATACCTCATGGGGGCCCAGTGCCAGGCTGGGTGCCATGGGAACACAGAAGAGAGTTTGGCAAGGATGCTGCCACTCTGAGGTCCCTCCTGGGCTTCTGGAGGAGATAAACCCCAAGGAACAAGCTACAAAGCACCAAGTTGTGTGACATGAGCTTACACAGTCCTTGAAGCCAAGGACCGTGGTCATCACTTATATCCTCTGTGCCAAGTAGAAGACCTAACAGGATTCCCAGCACTAAATAAATATTGGACAGCAAAGTCAGACAAGTACATCGGACATTGAAGACAGGGTTAAGGATTGGAGGGTCACATCTAAATTATTCCAGAACACCAAAATCCCTTGAAGGTAGACACATTGGACTAGATCTCATGGACCAGTAGTACTTCATATGATCTCTTTGGAAAGCTTGACAGGTCAAGTGTAAATTCTTGGCATCCTTGGAGAGTTAAGTGACATTGTAAGAATGTCAGTCTGTACAGAGGACAGCTTGACAAAAGACTTGCTCTACCTCAAAGGCTCAGCCTCATTCCGTATTAACTTCAAGGTAGTGTCTCATTTGTTTTTACCTTATCTGTTTTATAGTTTGGGTGCTGAATGTCCCCCATAAACTCAACTGCTGACGGCTTGTTCCCCAGATGGCACTGCAGAGAGATAGTAGGACATTTGAAGGGCGGTGCTTACCAGACGTCATTAAGGGTATGCCATTGAAGGAGACTGAAGTATCTGGCTTTTCTTCTTTCTCACTTTCATTTGTTGACCCAATAGGTGGCCCCAGCAATGGGCTGCTTCAGTCTGGGATAGAACTTCCAAAACTCTGAGCCAAAAATAAACCTTTCCTCATTTCAGGGCAGGGAGCATGGGGGAATAAAGAGAGTGGGAGAAAACCCGAATCCTGCCAGAGTTTCGGTGCTCTGGGCGGGTGGACACGAAAGGTCTACTGCATGCTTTCCACGGGGCCCTGGTGGGTGTCTGGCTGTGGAAAGCCACGGACCCCAGCTCCACGGGTGGTAGACAAGGGGTAGTCCTAGTTAACAGGTTCTCAGTCTCGGGCATCTCACACTGGATACCTCGGAAGAGCTGAGAGCAAGCGGGAGCTTTCCGGCTGGAGGGTTAGACAGGGCTCGTTAGAGGAAAGCCTATCCTATCGTTCAAGCATGGTGGGCCTTGATGAGCAGAGACAGTCTATGGTTTTAGAGCTTTATTGTAGAAAGGCAGAGAGAAAGCGAGAAGGTAGGAGAGAGATGCTGGCCATGACCATGTGGAGAGAAGGGGGAAGGGAGAGAGAGAAGGAGAGCTAGAAATGAGAGTAAGAAAGGTGAGAGCTAAGGAGGGTGAGGAGGGGCCAAGCAGCCCCTCTTATAGTGGGCTGGACTATCAGGTAACTGTGGGGAGGAGCATACCTGGTTATAGTCAGGTAATCCTGGGGGTGGAGTCTAGCCAGAATGCCAGGAGCTTGGGACATTGTCTGTGTGACTTATAGTCACAGAATTACGGAGTTGGGGGGTCTCTGTGGAGGCAGGCACCTGTCTCAGGGAATGTGGCTAGGTGTTCCATCCCTTGTAGAGTTTTCTACTGGGTCGCTGGAGCAAGCCTCATTCAACCAAAATAGGCTGCCTATCACGACCCCACACCTCTTTGTAAGGTAATTGTCAAAAGTATTGCATTACAGTGAGAGGAAGCGCACATATTTCATTAAAATAAAGCAATACGGTCTCATTATAAATAATTTGGAGGCCAATGAGATGGATCAGTGGGAGAAAGCACTTGCCAAGCAAGCCCAACAGCCTGGGTTTCATCCCTGGAATCCAAGATGGACTGAGAACCAACTCACAAAAGTTGTTCTCTGACCTCTCTATACATGCTAGCATAGGTATATGTACACACACACACACACACACACACACACACTAAATACAACAAACATAGATAAGTAAAAATGTGGCAAGTAGAAAACATTGAAAGCTTATGGGAAATTCAACTCTAACTCCACTATCTACTGGCAGTCATGATTGCTAGTTTGGATACATTTCCTTATAGACTTTTCATATCTGTATTTTAATATCAACAAACATTAATACACCATTTGGAGTCCTTTTTCGCTGTCATTAAAACATCTGAAGAGGAAATAACTTTTTTTTTTTTTAGTGTGGCGCAATGATGGAGTGCTTGCTTAGCATACAAGAAGCCCTACTCCCAATATTGAAAAAAGAGAAAAGCAAACAAATACAATCTTCTTTTAAAGTTTAAAATGACACTGTTGGGTTGTGCTCTAGCTCAGATTTCCATCATGTTTGACATTTGGATTGTTCTAATCTTAGGTGAACCTAATTCAAGCTGGACAGAGACCCCAAGAATACTTACCAGGTGTTGGGTTGTGGTGGGATAGATTCCTGTGAAGAGAAACCAGCAAAAATGGCATCAAAAGTCTTAGATTTGCATGAACAAGTTACTTTCAAGGGTGTCCTCTCCAGGTTAGAGGCATGCTAGTCCAGGTCTTTTAGTTACATCCACTGCAGAACACACTATCCCCAGGAACTGGAAGTGAGCCATCCTGATGTCCCTCACAGTTTTGTGACTCATGGCTTAGCTAGCCGGTTTTTCTGTCATGAGAAGGTAGAGTAGAGTTTGATGGGAGTGTTAAGACAACAGCTAATGAGCCATCCCAAATTTATGTCCCATATGCTCAGCACAGAGTCACCAGGGAGGCTAAACCCCAAGAACACTCTGGCTTTCTTGAGTGCTTTTGGGAGTTTGTCCCTAGGTCTCTGCCCCAGGATGGCCAGACTTCTCCCAGAGCAGTTCATGCTACCACAAGTGAGCCCTGAGTTGCAGAGGCAGGAAGTGGAATCTCCCAGTCTCACAAGGGCAAGTACAACTTCCCCCCAGACTCTGTGTAGACACAGAGCCCACCCAAGTTCAAGGGTGGCTGAGACTTTTTCTTGATGGAAGAAGTGTCAAATACTTACTGCGTCGGTATTGGATGTTATAAAACTGTCTAGTCCCTAACTCATTTGAAGCTGAGATATGGTGAGTCGGTATACTGATTCCAGTCTTAAACTTTCCCATAAGTTCTTGCTCATCTGAATACTGTGCCCCCCCCCAACACCCTGAGTCCTGTTCTTTGGTTGTCATCCAAATCTGCTACCACTGAGAGATGCTGGATAGGCCATTCAAATTTAGAGCCCCTCTTCCTCTTCAGAATCCAGAGCATGGCCATTGTCTAAGCCTGTGAGAGCTCCTCAGATGTCCCAGTGAGGGACAGAATCTAAAGTGCTTATTTAGCACCAGACCTGAGCCGTAACACTCAGCACACACTCTTCCTTATCCTGTCTGTCCAAATCCTCCCTATAGGCTCAGGGGCGGGGGGGCGGGGCGGAGCACATAGTAAGGAGGGGCTGAGTCCTAGGGCGTCGGTGTCATGAGGCCACTTCAGCCAAGCAGAAAGCCAGGCATCTCCCGTCTCTATTCAATGCCAGTTTAAAGCCCTGGCACCTCTGCTCAAGGGCAAGAAGATGCTGCATGTGAGTGGGCAGCATGCCGAGCTATGTGGGAATGAGATCAGGCAGCCGGGGCCTCATGTGTGTCCTGCCGTGTTTGTTAAACAAACCGTTCCCAGCTGGGGAGCATGGAAACAGCTGTCAATCCTGCTCTTACAAGCCTGTGGTAACAGGAGACCTGCAGTCATTCATCCAGCTCTGAGAAGCATTGCCTTTCTGACCTTCAGTTTTTTAAAGGCACAGTCCACCACCACCACCACCACCACCACCACTACTACCACAACCACCATCATCACCATCGCCACCATCACCCCAAATGCAGAGAAGGTGCTGACATTGATTTATTGCCCATTCCTGGTATGGAAATAAATGTTATTCCACAAAATAACACGGACCTGCACCCGGTGACTAGAACTGACTTCCTCCTCTTGTCTAAAAGGAACACTCTGCCCTGTTGTCATCAGCATTAGTGACTCTTTCTCCCTTTGAGTGGAGGGGGTTACGTCCACCCAGCCACATGTTCCCCTCCTGAGTCCAACCTCAAAGCTGGAGGTTTCCCCAGGCTGGTAGCTTCTTTGAGTGATGCCTTGGACCACAAGAAGATGAAGGACAGCCTCACCAGTCCTGGGAAGGCACCCCAGCATGTTCCAGCTAGACAATGGACTGGGAGGAACGGCAGGCACATATCAGATGTGACAGAGAGGCAGAGGGCAGGTGACAGACAGGAACTCAGAAGGCCAGGGCCTCTTCAACATCCCTGAACAATGTAACCTAAGTTTTGAAAGTATTCATTTCTACATCTGCCAATGGTGATAAAATGTGTGCCTTGTTTGCCTCAAGGGAATGTGAGAATGTGGGACCACATAAGCAACATCTCCTTGTTGCAGAGACAGGGCATGGGACTCCTCCAGTATGGCTCAAATGACCAGGGATCTGTGCATTCAGAGCATCAGGCAGGTGCTCAGTGTGGTGTAGACAGACCTAAGTCTGTGTGTGTGTGTGTGTCCTTCTGTCCGTCTGTCTGTAGTTTGCATGTGAATGGGTACACATACATATTCACACACACACACACACACACACACACACACACACCAGAGAGGATGTTAAGTATTCTCTTCCATCACTCTCCACCTTATTCTCTCAAGACAGGGTCTCTCCCTGACCCTAGAGCTTGTCAGCTTTTTGGTAGGTTAGCAGCCATAAGAGCCATCAATCTTCCTGTGTCTGTCCCCTGCCTGACTTCCCTGCATCTCAAGTCCCGGTGCTACAGGTATATGCACCCACATCCCATTTTTAGGTATGTTCTAGGAGGTCCAAATTCTGGTCCTCATGCTTACACAAGCAGTTTTACTCATCAAACCAACTCCCCAGGCCCTGAGACTTTTAAGTCCCTTCCTTTTGCATTGAGGTACTTGGGAATTTTTAAAGGACCCTAGTCACTAGGCATCAATTCTGTAAATTTCTCACAAGGCCTAGATGCTAGTTTATTTAAATCCACAACCCAAATTGGTTTTTGTTTGTTTGTTTGTTTGTTTGTTTATATCTCTCTGCACAGAATAAAGCTGGACGGAGGCTCTTTGCCCTCTAGGCTGCTGCGGAGGCAGGTGCACATCCCAGGTGACTTGCAGGTGCACGTGGGTTGGTGCCAAGTGCTGGGTTGCAGCAAGGCCTTTCCAAGCTGTTGCCTTTGGCTGGGTCATGCTTCCTGCCTCCCTACACTTTGTGTCATTGAGCTTAATTGCAGAAGCATGGGCTTAGGAAGCCCCTTCATTGAACTTGATGATCCACGAGCCAGGCATGAGGAACTCTTTTTTTTTTTTTTTTATGGGCACTAATGCAGAAGCATCATACTACTTGCATGCCTCACAAACTGGGCCTCCTTGTCACCCCCCAGAACTTAATGTTCCCCATGAACAGGAGACTATTGCTACCACTTCTTCATATAGACACTGCACTCCTGGAGTCTGTGGTGTGGGTTTAACCTTCATTGGGTTCTAGAGCCTGGGTTCTGGCATCTACCATCCCAGGCTTGAAGGACTGTGGCATGCCTCAGTGGGTATGTGTCCTGAGCTGATGCAACTCTTCTGTCAGTCTTTAAGGCACCCCCCACCCCCAGCCAGGGCTGCTTACATAAGACATCTACCCTGTAAATGGTCTTACTAGTTCTTCCTAAGTTATGCAGAGGTATCAAGACAGGCAGTCTGTACATGATGCTCTCAGAGTGAAGAAGGAGTCTTCCTCCTACTAAAATCAATCCCAGATAACTCTTTATGTATGGATGTTTTTCCTGAATATGTTTGTATACTACATGCTTGCTTGGTGCCTGAGGAGATCAGAAATGGGCATCAGATCCCTTGGGACTAGAGTTACAAGTGGCTTTGAGCTGCCATGCTAGGAATCAAACCTGCGGGTTTTTGCGGGGGGGGGGGGGGGGAGGGGGAGGTTTTGAGCTGGGTTTCCTGTTAACACAGCTGGTCTCACAAACCCTCTTCAGTCAGGTCCTTCCGGGTCTGGTGTTTCTAGCACAGGTGACTTATGAATGACTTACAAAGGAGCCCAAGGCGAAGCAGGGACAGAGCAGGGGAAAGAGCCCCAAGCAGAGTAAAATCTCAGTTTCAGCCTCTTTCTTTCCCCATGGTGGGGATGGCGAGGTGGCACCAGGAACATGAATACAATGAGGCTAACAGTGGGATCCCTTCTCCTGTGTCCCATCAAAGCTCTGATCCCTGAGAAATGTGGTCTCTCAGCTCTTTGGGCCCCAAGATTTAGAGCCCGCAGACACGACTCTGCAGGACCACAGTGCAGGAGTGGGCTGGAGAAAAGGGACCAAGAAGCAGGGTATCTAAGAGACACTCCTTTGCTGCCTGAGGGGACAGGGAGGCTATGAGGGCTGGGCGAGAGGGTTGTGTTGTACTTTGAGGCTCTGCGCCCTTCCCTTCTCTTCCTTTCCCTTCTCCCTTTACTTCTTTCATTCCTTTCTCTGTCTGTCTGTCTGTCTTTTTAAAAATGAGTCCTCATTATATATCTTAGGCTAGCCTGGAACTTTTAATCCTCCAACCTCATCCCTGTGAGTGCTGGGATTGTGCCCCCATGCCTTTCACTAACAAGGGCCTGGCTCCTGCTTTCTCCTGTAGCTCAGAGAGTGTAATGACTTACAAGGATCACAGCTGCACTGAAACAGAGGGGCCCCACTGCCCAGTGCTGAACCTCTGCTGGTGGGTGGTGTCCATCAGTCCTTGCTCAAGTAAACGTCATCACACCCAACAGGGAAGGGACATTCGGTCACCTTTTCACCTCACCAGGACAATGGACAGAGATCTTAAGAGGCAAACTTCAGAGAGTTGGGAAGTTAACGGAGAGGACACATTCCTCCTTTGCAATGTGCTGATTTCCAGGAATGATTATGTTTTAGAAAAGCATTTACCACTATACTCATGGACACTGTGGTCAAAATATCTAGAGAGGATGTGTTGTTACCTTCTCATTTCCTACTGCTTTCAACATACAGAAAGAAACATTTTTTTTCTCCAGAAAAAAAAAAAAAAAGGTAAGTGGAAAAAGAAAAAGAAGGCCATTGACAAATGAGACCACTGACTAATTTCATAAGTGTTTACAGCAAATGCAGTCTTGCCAGAAACTTTGGAGGGCTGCCAGGGGGTCTGACACGGAGCATGGGTTGTGGGGGCACACATAAAAGACATCTTAAAACTCAAAAGGAAGAAAGGATAGCCAGGGAGGGCAGAGATGAGGAATGCATAAAAAGATATTATTCCCACAACTGCAGATTGCGGGGCTCAAGCCAGTCCTCCCACACAGGGAAGAACAAAGCTCTTGTTTTTTTAGCCACTGAAGAACATAGGAAGGGGATGTTGGCAGAACTTCTTCATACTAAAACACAATTAAGTTATAAGGAGCTTTCAGAGAAATTTCCACAGTACGGGACCTTCCTCCCCCATCAGCAGGCCTCTGAGCCCTGTATGGAGCTGGAAGACAGAAACACACTCATGTGCATCTCTTTACTGCATTCACTCACTCATTCATTTATTCATCTGTCAAGTATTTAGTGAATCAACTCCACAGGTCAGGCGAAGTGGTCTTATGAACCCTGAAGAAGAAAAAAATCTGTGTGTGTGTTTGTTTTTCATTGCTGAAGCAAAAATATCTGAAGAAAAGCAGGAGAAAGTTCCAAGTCCCATGGTTTCATCCATAATCGGCTGGCTCCGCTACATTCACACCTATGATCAAGCAGAAATAGGGAAATTTGTTCACACTGGAGGAGAGAGAGGGAGAGGGAGGAGGAGGAGGAGGAGGAGGAGGAGGAGGAGGAGGAGGAGGAGGAGGAGAGAGAGCTGGGACATGCTTTTTCTTCCTTTTATATACATACTTCCTCTAACCAAGCCCCAGTCTACCACCACTCCTTAATTAGGACAGAGCCTTCAAGGTCCAACCAAAGAATCTAAGACCTGGACTTAGGATTTCCTAGGCAGCAGCCACCAACTTGACAAGAACACATTTTTTTTTTTTTTTTTTAATGTGCCACCAAAACACTGACTCCTGGGTCTCTAATTTCTCTTCCCAGATGTGATCTAGGAAGACCACGTCTATGTGGGCGCTGAAGTCCTTTAAAGTATCAATTGCCATTATTATCCTCAAGTTCCAGAACAAAGATGAGACAGGCACACGTCTTACTTTGCCCAACTTGAAGGCAATAGGTTACGCAGCCTCCCGCCCACAGGGTCATCTGCAAAAGACAGAAGTGTGAGTTGGTTACCAGAGCCCTGATGGAAGCCTTCTTCAGATGAAGTAAGCTTCCATCTTTTACTAGCTCTGCCCAGAAGTTCCTCTGACTCACAGCGCTGTCTCTCCAAGGCTGCAGCCAGCTTTGTGAAAACCCTGAGGGCGCATGGGCAACTCTTCACCATGTGGTTTCTCAGAGAGGAAGAAAGAGAGTGTCTTGTGCTCTGTCATGACTGCAGAGCCCTGGCACCTGAGGAGATGGTGTTCCCAACTCCCCACGGACACAGGAAGGAAGAGCCATGCCTTGAGGAAGCGTTGAAATGGCTGCTTCGGCAAGCTGAGAGCTGGACAGGGCAAGTCACATGGCTTTGCCCTAAGCCCATGAGTAAGAGCAGTGCCCTAGAAGACAAGGTGACTCCATGCAGCCCTCTCTTCAGCTCTCAGTGCTACAGGGTAGGGATGTGGGCTAGCCTCCGCTGGACTCCCTTCTGTTGATCCTAGCTAGGAAACTGTGTTCGAGGTCACCTGGCAGGTTGCCTGAAGGTTCGCATTCCTGTCTGGTAGTTGACTGATCGCCGACTGACTAGGATAGCTGGCCACGCATTTCTTACCTCCCAGTAGACTGGCTTGAGTCTGGCTTTACGTGTGGGTGGCTTGGCTGCAGGGACAGCAAGACAGGCAGCTGCCATGTGTAAGTACTTCTCAAGCCCTCACTTGTGGGTTTGCTAACATCCCGGTGCTCAAAGGGAAGCCCGAGGTCAGTCTGGCAGGGAACTATCACAGTGGGTAGATAGAGGGGGTCAAGTAAATTATGGTTGTTATTGTAATCTGCCACAAGCACCTCGCCCAAGGCGCACAATCAATGCACAGCAGATCCTCTGTGGTCCTCGGGGCTGACAGGCCTGTGGCAAACACTGCCTTACATGCCCCTAATGTGTTCCAGACACACTGATCACTCCCTGCGTGGCCTTGGAAACCGTCTGGTCCTCATCAGACCCCCAAGTTCCTCTGAACCCTGGAGCCTCCTGTCTCAGCAGCTAGATAGAAATAAATGTGCAAATGTATTTGTACAACCTTTAAGGAAACAATGGAAATGACTCAGAAGCAAAATTGGCTTTCAGGGGAAAAAAAAAAATCCATGCATGTGCGGTTCCTGGATGATCCTGTGCCAGCAGTTCTGTCTGGTGAAGCCATGGCTGGTAGTTCCCTGGCTTCCCGGCACAGCCAAGCAACAATTTGCAGGGTGTTGCTTGACTTGGGTTCCCCAAAAGGATCGAGGAGCCCCTTGGGTACCCAGATCTCAGCAAATGAGCTTTAGTCATGTCTACACAGTAGGATCAGCTCACCAGTCTTGCATCACATACCTGGAAAAGGGCAAAAATCTATTTTCCAAATCAGAGAGGGCGGAGAATGGGGAAAATGTGTTCTTTGTTATTGCAATTAGTCACGCTCTGGAATATCCTGGGGAAAGTCTGCTCTCCAGTTATTATTGACACAGTAAAGGGGAGGAGGTTACAAAGAAACCTGTGGGCTCCATTAATTAACCTCTCTGTTATTTTTATTTCTTTATGCATTTTCCTGACAGACCGAAGATCACAAAGTCATGCCCTGTTAGAACTGTGGGTGTCCTTACATTGACAGAGCCTGCTTCCCAGACACAGGAGGATGGTGGACAGTCAACCTTTGAGGAAGCGATGTAAATGTGAACTATGCAGAGGAGGGGGAGGAAGGGTCATATGTCTCAAAGTCCCGTTGCTTATTAAGATGGTCATTCCTCTCTGTTCTACTAGCTTCAAAAACTGTTCATATCCTCTTCCAGAAAGCCTACCTAGATGGATTTCTCCCTCTGTGTTAATGTGTAGCCTTTCAAGGACCTCTGGTAAATCTAAATTATTCTGTCCAGATCTCCACTGTGAGCATTTTCTAATTACGTGTGTGTGTGTGTGTGTGTGTGTGTGTGTGTGTGTGTTCTTACACTATGTAAAACCTCAGGTTGTAAGGCTTGGTAGCAGGTGCTAACTCCCACTAAGCCATCTGCCCATCACCCCTTTATCCCCTCCTTAGAACCAAAGCAATCATCATTTATACAGAGCCACTCACAGCTTCTGTGCTCATTGATGACTGCCACCAGCCTCAGGGACTAGACATTCCCAAGGTTAAGTGTTCTTGTCCTTCCCCCAGGGGCAGCCAGTGATTGGCCAAGTTCATGTCATCTCCCTCAATTCGGGGAGAGTGCAGAGGGTGCTGTGGGGACCAGACACCTCTTCTACACCCCTCTGCTAAATCCTCCACTTTCCACGACGGACCCCTAGGAAGTTTTGTTCTCATGTAAATGTCACTCACCTCCTGATCTTCTGGGGGCGGGGATAGTGGTGGTTGTGTGACCTGGAATACTTCTTGGCAGCTCCCAGGGTTTGTATGTTTGAAACTGGGTGCTCTGAGCATGAGTTTACTGTGTACACATTCTAAAATCTACAGGGATAAAAGGCAAGAAGACCATCACTTAAAATTGCCCACGGTTTTCTGTTTGGCACAGGAAGAAGTCATCCGTGTTCCCAGGAACAGGCTACATCTCTGTCTGAGTGTGGGAGTGACATGTAAATAGCATTGTTGTCCTGAAAGGAGAGTCCCAAGCCTGCTTGGGATAGAGAAAGTGAGGCCACACTTTTCTCTTGAGCACAGTTTGTTGATGGCCAAGGATGTCTTCACTAGGTGTGATGGCTACTTTTGCTTATCAGCTTGGCTCCATCTGGAAACAACTACTGAGAACGAAGGGCACGCCTGTGAGGGATGATTACTTAATTTGAAGTAGGAAGATCCATTTCTAATCTGGATCTTGAAGCAAAAAGACCCATACCTTTGATGCAGATTTTTAGAGCTGGTCTTCACCTCTAATCTGGGCCACACCTTCTGCTGGAAGCCTGAAAGACATGGAAAAAAAGAAGTTTTGTGCCTGCTTGGTCTCACCTTGCTAGTAAGTCCATTCCTTCACTGACATTAAAGCTACCTCTTCAGGATTCCAGTGTAGACTGAAGGCCAGCTAAGATGCCCAGCCTTGGGGATTGAGCAACTACTGGATTCTTGGACTTTCCATTCCCAGCCAGCCATTGTTAAATTAGCTAGACTGCAACCTGTATGTCATTATAATAAATTCCTTTCACACACACACACACACANANAGAGAGAGAGAGAGAGAGAGAGAGAGAGAGAGAGAGAGAGAGAGAGAGATTCAGTATATAAGTTCTGTTACCCATGAGAAACCTAATACACTGGGTAAGGAGTTCCATAGTAGAGGAGACTACAAGGATCCCATCAGAAATCAAGTGTGGGTAATTCCAGTACTGTGTCAAGGTCGTTGCGTAATGGTTTATATCCATTTGGGAGAGATTGTGCCAGAGTGAGGGGCTTCCATGAGCGGGATCAATCTGGAGTTAGAGGAATAGGATGAAGGCTGTCACTCACTCCTTTGATGAGGTAGCTGCCCTTTCAGAGTGATAACTCTAAGTAGACAGCTGAGAAGGACCCTAGGGAATTCCATGGCCAATATGCTCTACATGATGGTTTCCAATATAATTTACACAGTTCCCTCATCCATGCCATGTCTCTGATGTCACCTCCACGCTGTGTGTCCACCATCATAGCCTAGTCTCCACTAATCCTTTTAAGACTAAGGGGTGGGTGCTGAGTCCAGTTAGTATATATAAGAAGAGATCCAGCCATCTAAGGACCAGAGTTGTGTAGGGCACTGTCCCTGAAGTGGTCTTGGGCCCCAACACTGTGCTTTGAGTCTCTCAGAGAATGTGGGTCTATTGACTCTGTTACAGGACTAATATACTATGGATTTCACCAATGTGGGGACAGTGCAGAAGGGTGCTGTGGGGCTCAGACACCTCCACTACAACCCTCTGCTAAATTTGTACTTCTGTGAGGCTCCAAATTCCATGAGGGATCCCCAGGAAGTTTGGTTCTCATCTAAATGTCACTCACTTCCTGGTCCTCTGGGCCCCTAACTCATTGCTTGACTGGCATTCGCATTGCCTGGGGCAATGTCTTGACATCATGAGACCTGAGGATAAGGATGTATGAGAGAGAGTTTCTAGTGTTTCTGAGTAAGTGTTCCTAAGGACCCAGATCTCCAAATCCATGGCCAGGCTCTTCCCATCTGTTCACCCCTCACTGTTAGGGAGCTACAAACACCTTCACCAGAGCTTTTAGTCATCTCCTGGAGCATACTGAGTGGGCTTCCATTAGTCAAAGACACATTTCTGAGCAGCAGTGGTCAGCAATGCCCAGTCCATGTGCACTGTGGTGGACAGAACTCTAAGAGGCCCCTCCCTCACTAGCAGAATCCCTTCTTCTTGGATGTGAGCTGTCACTCCAGTGGTCTTGACTTGGCTCCATGGATTTACCACTGTGACTACAGTTACTGACCGGCAGCTCTTAAAACAAGATATGATCCAGGTGAGTGTGACAATTAGAGGGCTTCCCCCCCACACACACACACAGCTGACTGTAGAAAGAGAAACAGAAACTCTAAGGCATGAAGAGGATTCGGTGTGCTGCTGTTGGTTTAGAAGAGGGGAGAACTCCATGCAAAGTCTGGAAATGGTCCTATAGAGACTGAGAGCAACCCCCTCGAAGGTGCATGAACTCTGGTCCTTCAACTGGAAGGGACCTAGTTAATGCCAGAGACCTGAGTGAACGTGCATGTAGACTCTTTTTTGGGATCTGTGGATAAAAGCTGAGCCAACTGTTGTTAGACTCTAAAGATTACCCAGCTAAGCACGGGGGTTTGTGACCTAAGGAGCTGTCAGATAAAAAGTGAGTGTTGTTTAAAGCCATTAAACTTAAGGAAATCTGTTGCCCAGTAGTAGATGGATTTAATCTTTGAAAACTCTATGCAGTGTGGAACACTGGGGCTAATTCTACTTTTACTTCCTATTGACTGTGTACACACCCTTGGAGCAACTGTTTTCTCACCATCTAGAAGTTGATTATGATCCCTACCTTGCAAAGCTGTTCCAGTTACTGGAGTCTGAGGTCTTGAATTGGAAGACCCCATTCCTTATAAGATAGCTGCTCTTGAGGGAGATGTTTTAGTCTGCTCCTCAGTTATCTGCTCTATGAAGATGAAATCATGCTTCTACCCATTTTATGGTGTGTGTGCCTGTGCGCCTGTGTCTGTATCTGTGTGTGTCTGTGTATAAGTGTCTATATGTGTGTCTGTGTAAGTGTATGTCATACACACACACATACACACATACACACATGCGCACGCTCATTTGTGGTATCAGGAGTCTCCCTCAATCTCTCTCCATCCTATTTTTTGAGACAGAGTCACTGAACCTGGAGATAGCTGGTTAGCTGGACCAGCTGTTGAATGAGCTCCAGGGATCCTCTTGTCTCTGCCTTTCCAGTACTGGAATTGCAGGGCTACAATACTACATCCTGCTTTTTATCATGGATTCTGGAGAACTGAACTCTGTTCCTCATGGCCAATGAACCATCTCCCCAGCCCTTACCACTGATTTTCACTAATCTTTTGCAGCAAGGACACATGTAGGCTAACCTTGAACTCATGACTCTCATCTAAGAGAGGATGAATTTGGTTTCTTTATCCTCCCACCTGGTGTTAAAGGCATGTGCCACCAAGCCCAGTTTATGACCATTGTAAAACCCATATCAAATGAGATTGTGAAACAGGGCACAAAACTGTTGCTTGCTTTGTATACCACCTGCTTTGCACAAGCCATGGGTGTATGCCTCCGAGAACAGCCATCAAGGACCACTTCCCACAAGCATGTCAAGAGCAATCATCTGTGTAGGTTAAGGTCCTCTCTTTAGATGTATGTTACACTTGCACAGAAAACCGTCTATATGCTACACTTAGCTTCTGGTTAACAGAGCGTCCCCATGTACCATTTTTGTGGGAGCAGTGGTGAGGTCGTGGAAGCTCAGCCCAGGTTCCAGGCTCTGCTATTGTTCAGGAAGGATCCTTCTCCAGAGAGCCTTTACCACCGAAAGACCTTTTGTGATAAGAGGCTGTCAGATCAGAAGCTGTGTTGTCGTTGACTTTCCCCCTCAGATCCCCCCTGCATTGTCACATAGGAAAAGCTCCTAATTAGCACGGAGGAGGGCTGTAAATTACGAGAGAACGCGTCATGCGCCACAGGAGGAAGTCACAGAGCCAGCTGAAGGCACTGCCCCGGATGCTAGGGTCTCCCACTCAGTTGGACCATATCTGGGTACCAGTGTCCTGAATGGTAATTCCTGGGTACCCCTTTGCAGGTTCCTCCATGTTCTCTAATAGATGGCTGAAGCTTTCCACCAAGCATTTTATTTTAAATGACAGTTATTTCTATTAATGGGTGGGCTCTGTCAGTTTCTTGACCCCAGGCGGGAAAGATGTCTCTCTGTTCAAATGGCAGTCATCACTTCTGTGAAGTGATGCATGCAAAGGAGGCAGCCAGCGCGTGGCTCCTCATGAAGGGCTGTCACTCAAGTTGACATCTCCATGTCGGAGCATTTTCTCAAAGTTTTCTCCATGTGACCTGCAAGTTAAAGATCAGAGGCTCCCTTAATCCAAGCCATCCACGTGTCAGTCATCCTTACTGGAAAATGAAGGTTACAAATAACCCAGAGCTACTATTTATACTTCCTGCCTGGCCCATCTTTCACCTGTCAATCTTTCTTTCTCCTTCTGGGTACAGGAAGGCTCTGCCCGGGTTAGACAGGGGATTGGCCACTCCCACTGCTCACCTTTGGTGATGTTTTATGGAATAGCTATGCCCTCTGGTCTCTGAGCTTTTTCGACTAACGAAAGGAAAGGTTTTGTTTTCTTTCCCATTGTTTTCCTCTTTGCTTCTCTTCCTTTCCTTTTTCTTTCTTTCCTTCCTGCTTTCTCTTTTTCCTTCTGCCACCCCTTCCCCTTTCCTCATCCTTTTTTATTCCCATCTCCTTTCTTCTATCACATCTCTTTCCTCTTCCTTCCACTCACATCCTCCTCTCTCCTTTCTCCTCTCCTTCCTTCTTTTCTTTCACCCCCCCTTCTTCACTCCTTCCCTTTCCCTGATATCGCCCCATGAGGATTCAGAGGTGAGCATCCCTGCCCAGGACCTTTCTGTGGCTGGCTACTTGCCAGAGGTCCCTCAGTAAACAGCCCTCACTCAGCTGCCCGTCTAAACCCTAAGCAAATGCCACACCCTCTCCTGCCCTGGCAGAGCTATTTGCTTCAGAGGATTCCTGTCTCTGACAGGACTTTGCATCTTCACTGGGACGGCATCCCTTCTCCACCCAGCACCTTTGTTTCCTTTGACTTTCCCCCTGAGCATCTTTCCCGGTACAGGACATAAACGTCCACCCTGTGTACATATCCTGTTTATTTGATCCATATTACAGGCACTTGTGTGTTCCAGGCTCTGGAGAGGCCCTGTGACTAACAAGGCAGTCACATACCTGCTAGTGAGAGGTGAGAGAGGTCCACTAGGAAAAAGACACAACAAATATCTAGCGACACTTATTTACCCCTGGTTGTGATGCTTGTCACAGAGGAAGGGATTAGGGCAATCAACACAGACTTTTGTGTGCCCCACTTCTCAAGAGGTAACAGTGATCTTTAAAGGTCACTCCTGGAGAGGCATGTTCTTGTTTTCATACCCTTCCCACCTGGGCACAGGTCCCCCACCCCAGGGTCTGCAGACTTCTCTTTAGATGTGCTATGGTTGCACATATGGGAAGCAGTGCAGAAGACTTGACTGTGTGGTGCCGTCTTTCAGGACCAGGGAGTCCAGATATGTTTGTAGCCTCATCTGAAGCATTTTTTGTTCAGCCTCAAGCATGTTCTCGAGTGTTTGACTCTAGCTGAGGTATGAGTGCATTTTCTAGCCTCCCTTCCAGATGGGCTCTGTGGCCCACCAGCCCTGGCTCATCCGCTGTCACAGTCCATTTTAAGGAAGGTTTGAGCTCGAAGCTCAGAGGTACCTGCTCAGGACCAGAGCAAAATAATGAAAGTCAAACCACAAATGTAGTAGGCTTTATCTACTCCACCAGACTCCATTTACTGGTTTTGTCAAGCCAAGTTTCTTTTGGGCAACATGGGAGGTGATGTTCAGAAAATACCATCTGAAGCTTTGCACATACAAATGTCAGCCATTTCCCACAGCTTGTGATGGTTTGAAATGCCCTCATGGAGAGTGTGACAGCTACCACAGACCCACGGGAAACAGTGGTGAGGGTCTCTGCATTCATGGGGCTGGAAAGAGTCTCAGCTTTAGTCAGGGCAAAAGGAGGAGGGAGTTGGCCTTCTCACCTCACCCCTCACCTCTAGTGACCAGCTGCCACGGAGAAAGGAGATGCTTGAGGGTAAACTGAGGCAGTCAGGCTGAGTTAGAGAGAGTGCTGTGGTGCCTTTCTGTGCGCTTTGGTGCCTTCCAATGAGGCTCTGGAAAGTTAACACTCTTGTCAACGTTAGGAAGCTCTTTATCAGAATTTTTCTTCTGGTCATTTCATAGAATTAACACAAATGTGGAAGTTTGCAGAGGCTCTGTTGTGGCGACCTGGGTGGCTAGGTGCGGTGAGGGAATGGCATATTTAATATGAAAGATTCGCTGCAAGGAAAATAGGAGTCCTTTAGGAGCAAAACTACTGTTAACTTTTCAACTGTAACAGCAAGTGAAAGTCAGACAATTAAATGGGGAGCCGTGCACAAATGTCACATGCTGAGGAGATCAAAGGCGACTGCAGTCTCTGATAAAGATCAAGAGAGACAACTTGGATTTTTATAGCATTTTCTAACAAATGGCTAAAGTGGGGGGAAAAAAGAAAGGAAGAAAGAAAAACACAGTGGGTAATTTGATTTCTCAATATGCCTGCAGACTGCCCCAAGATGTTGCAGAGATCAAAGGCTAGCCTTGGCAACAAAATGCCACCCGGAATGGCATGTTCTTTGTTTTCATTATTATTTCAGGAGGGGTAATTTGTACTTCAGCCCATGTATCAAATCTGGAAGTTAATGTGCAAGTGTCAAGAGAGGTCAGTCTGCTGACTAGGCAGCTGAGGAATACAGTGCTTGGGTCCCACAGGTTGGTCACACAGCATCTCAGACTCTCCCATGCCAGAAGCCACCCTGCTCACACAGGTCTAACACTGTGCAGCGCTGTGTCTCATTACTGTCCCTGGTACTTTTCCAGAAACATCCTCTTTGAATTACCTCTGTGCAGGCAGTCTATGTGCATGCATGTGCGTAAACTATTAGAGTGTACAGCATATTGGTAAATTGTGTGTTGTTTAAGCAGGGTAGATGGCTCCTATTTCAGACTCAAATATGTTTGTCTCAAAGTATCCTCCGAACACCTCTGTCCTGGGTCAGGCCCCCTGGCTCTGCTACAGGGAGACAGAAAAAGCAAGGAACTATGAGTGGGAAAGGTAGCCTGTCCCCTAGAGCAGCCAGAAAGGTAAAGCATCTCTAAAAAAATATTACTGCTGCTCATCCCTGAGAAATGGCAAGCTGTGAGCTCATCCTTGGAGAGAAAGCTCCATTGGGAGCCCCAGATGACAGCTTCAGCTTCCCCAGCTGCTTTCTGCTGTGTGTTCTAATTCCTCTATTGGATGCTGTAACCTTCATTTGTTCTCTGATTCAGGCTACTCCAGCCAATCCTGCTGGAGGTTGCAGACCCCTGTTTTGGTGATTTGTAGCTGTCTATCTGCTGCCTCTCTCTATCTGCTACTTGCTATTTGCTCTTTACGTTTGTTTGTTAAATACTCAGTAACCTCATTCAACAGTATAGCTGTCATAGGTCACTCTCCAGCCCACACAGAACAACTAGATACATACCAACTATACACAAAGAACGAGATACCCGTCCTGATCAACATAAATGCATAGACCTCTGATGGTCATAGATAAATAAGGGACCTACACGAGGATCTTCAGCTTTCTTCTGGAATTTGGCACAATGTAGTGAGTGACATCATTTATAAAGACTAAGCTGGGTTTTTTTCTATTTCTCACATTTTAATCACCATTATATTATTTATTGTTGTTTTTTGTATAATTTACCAATTCATCTAGGTAGCCATCAAGAGGCATAATAATATAGTTAATGTTTTACACAAGCAATTATCCTTCAAATGGAAGTTAGTAAATGGATGACAAATGAATCCAAGAATGTTTTGGCAGGTGTCTGTGGGGAGCTGAGATGGGATCAAACCCATGGAAACCAAGCAAGGTATTCTGGCTGGGGAATTGATGGTGTGTTTGAAAAGCTTAATAAACACTGAAATTGTTTATATTGTTTATCCCAGAAAGGTGGGTAGGGAAGTTTAATCAGATATCAAGTGGCTGGAAATTAAATGAAATAGATCAGAAATATAGTTCCTGTACTCAGGATATTTATTTCCCAGCAGCCCTCAGCTACACCAGAGAATAATGCTCAATCTCGTGTAAGATGTCCAGCAAACAAAAGAGTGCCACTTACAGCTGTTGACTGGGCTCCACTTGGATGTGATCTAGAGTCGTGGTAGCATCACTGGCTCCCCTCTGGCTGCAGTCCTGGACAGGGCACCTGAGTGAGCTGACATTTCCACTAAGTTCACCCTCCCCGGGTTCTTCTGTGGGACTTCTGTTCTTTACTGTTAGTATTCTCACGTGCTCCTTTTTCTAAATGTTACTCAGTCCTAAATGCCTTTTCTTTGTCTTTTTAAGATTGATTGATTGATTGATTGATTGATTGATTTTTAATGTGTGTGAGTACACTGTAGCTGTCTTCAGACTCACCAGAAGAAGGTATCAAATTCCATTACAGATGGTTGTGAGCCACCATGTAGTTGCTGGGAATTGACCTCAGGACCTCTGGAAGAGCAGTCAGTGCTCTTAACCACTGAGCCATCTCTCCAGCCCACTCTGTGGGTCATGGAGACATCAGGTTCTGCACTTTTATGCCCTGGGCCATCTCATGGGCTCCTACTCTTAGTTCTTAAGAGACATCACTACTGTTTTCCACAGAAGCTGCCTCAGTTTACAATCCCATCAATGGTAAGCACTCACTCTAAGATCTCCATGTTGTTGCCAGCACTTGCTCCTTCGCTCACTCACTGGCTATAAGACTTGCGCTTGCCCTTTTTCCTGATTCTTGGCAGTGGGGCATCTCAGCATGTATATCGGTTCTACGTCATCTTTAAGAAATGATCTATTAGATAGTGATTGATGAGTGCCCAAACTTAAATAGGACATGCATATCGACCCTGCCCAGTGAATATCTCAGAAGAGGGAACACGAGGAGCATAAGGAGGAGTCCAGTGGAGCACTGTCTTCTGCTCATGCCATGGTCGCCCAACTCTGGAACTCAGAGCTTCTGTCTCTCTCTTTCTCTGCTTCCTGCCGGCTGTGAGGTGAGTGGTTCTGGTCCTTGATGCCTTCCTGCTTCTGTGATGTACTAGTTCACCACAGGTCCATAGCAATGGAGCCAGCCAGCCATGGACTGAAACATCTGTGTACACCAGCCGGGATCATTTTTGCTACATGTGCACTGTTTCTCTCAGGCGTTTGTCACAGTGGCAAGCCCAGATTGTAGGAGCTTCCATGACTTTAGGAGAAAAGAAGGGTTCTAGTATATGCTTTTTTAAAGCAGTTTATTAGGATAGATTTCACATGCCATACAATTCATCCATATAAATAAGTCCAGTATATTAAGTTGTTAATCTAAGTGTGGTGGGATGTGAGTAGCGTTAAATTTACCTTTTAGTCCACATTAAACTGCTGCCTGCATGATTTTTTATAAATCAGAGATCAATCAGGGTGCCCATCTGCCTACAGCTCTGCACAGTCTTCTGAAGATAGCCTCCTTTGCTGGTTGAATGTTAGGCGGGCAGTGTCAGAGCCCTGCACTCTGGACCTGCCATACACACCACCGCAGCTAGAGGGAGCAAATGCCTCCTGGTGTTTGGAGTGCTCCTGCCAGCCCAGGTAGATGGCCACGTGCTCTTCAGGGGTTGCTTTTAAGAAGCTAATGGGGTCTCCAAATGTGCCCCTCTTTCACAAGTTAACCACCAGTTATGTGGCATTACAGATTGTCAAGTTAAGTATTGGGGTTATGTTCATCAATTCATTCCTGTGGTTCAAACATCAGTAGAAAACCTTCTCTCCCTTTTTACTCCATCCAAGAGATGCACATCCTTCTCAGCAGGAAGCCAAGATTAGTAACTTCTTTTTTGTTGTTATTTCTTTAAATGATGCCTTCTCTCTTAAGACTGTGTGTGTGTGTGTGTGTGTGTGTGTGTGTACACGCACGCAGAACTCTTAGAGGCCAGAAGAGGGTACCAAACCCTCCTGAGACAGAGTAACAGGAGATTTTAAGCCACCTGACATTGGTGCTGAAAACTAAACTGATCATCTGCAAGAACACAGACGCTCTTAAGCATTGAGCCATTTCTCTTGTTGTCACCTCTGTCTCCTCAAAGACATAACACTTAGGAGTCATGTCTTGTCACTTAGACAAGACATAAGCACTTAGGAGTCACTATGGATGTCCATTCGACTCCTACTGCTCTGATCACAGTGGTAGCATATCCTTCTGCATTGTTCTGTGTCTCCTGTTTTCCACTTAACAATACATCAGGAGAGTTTTGTGATAGGGTTTTGATCAGCATGAATAATATGAAATCAAGGCTCTAATGGGAGTAATTTTGCAGAGCTTTTAGCTCTTACTTGATGACTGGTATATGAGTCATTTACAATCAGAATCTGTGGTGTACCACAGTTCCCAGCCTGAATCACTAGGATCATTTAGGTGGGAAAAGACCCTGTTTCCACCTGAACTATCCAGGCAATTGTGCTTAATTAGAGTAGATCTAAAAATACCTGGCCCTTCCCCACTTCCCACTTTGAATCCTGATGCCAACTTATTTTCAAAACCAGCAGAGCTGTGTCATGGGTCCAATTGATTTATACACATTTCAAATGCAAGACAGTCATTGAGAGGAAGAAAGAAAGAAAGAAAGAAAGAAAGAAAGAAAGAAAGAAAGAAAGAAAGAAAGAAAGAAAGAAAGGGCTCTATGAGGGGACATTTTGTATTCTAGAGCACAATAGAACATCCTAGAACATGATAGAACATTCTGATGAGCATCTGAAACATGGAGTCCACCCAGACATGCAAGGTGGTGACAACCCAGAGTCACTGGATTGGTTCCTCTATGAGAAACAGCATTGTTAGCCAAAGGTCAAAGGACCACCATTTAGAAGGTCATTGGTGGTTCAGGAAATGCAACTGGACTTAAAAAACATCACTTTGACACCATAGTCCAGCCTTTCATAAACAGAGTGTGACTGATACCTGAGCAGTGCCCAGGATGCATGGGCTTTGTTCCATTCTGGAGTGTGAGTCTGTGTGTGTGCAGATGAGCAGCGTTGTCTTAGTCAGGGTTTCTATTCCTGCACAAGCATCGTGACCAAGAAGCAGTTGGGGAGGAAAGGGTTTATTCAGCTTACACTTCCACATTGCTGTTCATCACCAAGGAAGTCAGGGCTGGAACTCAAGCAGGTCAGGGAGCAGGAGCTGATGCAGAGGCCATAGAGGGATGCTTTTTACTGGCTTGCTTCCCCTGGCTTGCTCAGCTTGCTCTCTTATAGAACCCAAGACTACCAGCCCAGTGATGGCACCACCCACAAGGGGACCTCCCCCCTTGATCACTAATTGAGAAAATGCCTTACAGCGGGACCTCATGGAGGCATTTCCCCAACTGAAGCTCCTTTCTCTGTGATAACTCCAACTTGTATCAAGTTGACATACAAAACCAGCCAGTACAAGCACGCATGTGGAACCAGAGGTCAATGTTGTATGGTTTCCTCCCATTCTCTACTTTATTGTTGGAGGCCGGATCTCTCATTGAGCCACCCGGCCAGTGGAGCTCATCTAGACTAGCTGGCCAGCCAACCCCAGGGATCCTGTTGCCTCCATCTCCCCAACCCTGGGATTGTAGGTGTGCATTGATACAGTTGACTGTTTAATTGTGGGACCTAGGGATCTGAACTCGGTTCCTTGCGCTTGTTTGGGAAACAGTTCACCAAGTCAAATCTAGCAGCGGTTTTGTTTTCCTGTGACAATACCTAGTGTGCTCCAGAATTTTCCTGCCTTTCAGTTCTTTAACTGGCAGAGAAAGGGACCCAATCAAGCCCTCCCCGCTAGACTGTATCACTTCCACCCGAGATGGATGGAGTCTGCTTCTTTCTTCCATCTTACCCTGTATTTCTTCTATTCTTTGCCTGGCAACCTCAAGAACCCACAGAATTTTAATATCTTCCCCAGATGTCCCACAATTGTGCCAACTTGGTATTTGAAAACCACCCTGTTTCATTTCCTAATCCCATTAAACAGATTTATGACTGCACATTTCCTCAAGAGCAGAGCTTGCAGGGGACTTAGCCAGGGAGAAAAGTGAGTTGAATCACCAGGAAGTCTCTGGTGCAACACAACTCTTGAAGCTTAACGGAGAGAGGCTGTTTGAGTTTCCTTGTAGGCTTGGAGATGACTTCATCTGTGCAGCCACCTGCCTCAAAGCCCTGACAGGGCTTGAGTACACTGGGGCTTTTGAGCGCATTGTTAGGGAGAAGGGTAGCGTGGCAGGAGGCTGTTATTTAATAACCAGTTGCCTTCCAGGCTGGAGAGTTAATCACTGCCATTAAATAGGGAGCGCACCAGGTGAGAGGAGAACGTTCCTGAAAGTTTGGAAGTCAAAGGCTAATGGGCTGGCGCAAAGGACGCTTGACAACAACGCTGCCTTGAGTTTCAGTTCTTTGTCTTCTTGAGTTTCAGTTCTTTGTCTTCTTGCTTATGAAGGTTCCCCTCCCCCCCCACCACCAAATGGAAATCCAAACAAAACAACTAGATACTCAGAGAGTGGCCCTTTCTAGCTTTTATCTGTCCATCATGTCTGGTTTGTTTTTTCAATAAGCCTGTATAATTTTTGTAATTAGGAAAAGCAACTGACACTTTTTTTGAAAACAAAAGAAAACAGTTTGTGTTTTCACAAACGTCCCTGGCGAACCACGGGAGCTGGTGTTCAAGGATGTTTATCTGACTGCCATAAACAGTAGCAGATTCTAGCACTGATTTCTGACTTTAGGAAACCAAAGACCTGTTCCAACTAAGACAGTGGAATCAAAGACAACAGAGGGTAGGGGGCAAACAAACAGCTCCCCCCTCTCTGTCCATGCTTGCTCAACATTTGTCTTTCTCAGCATTGGGTTTCTCAGAAGTCACTGCCTGCGCTCTGCTGAAAACCAGTTGTGACTTTGAAGAGGCAGAGGCATGATGTTGGGGTGAGAGTGGGGTGCTTCCTGGAAGGGTAGCTTCTGAGATCCTTGCTCTATGGCTCTGCCACTCAGTGTGGCTGTCTTAACCACCTAGGGGAGCTTGGCAAACCATTGATGCCCGGCTCTACCCCCTAGAGTTTCTAATGTCACTATTCTGGAAGCTGGCCAGGGGGGCTTCTGTTGTGCCACAGATCTAAAACTTTCTTGGGGATCTTCCCTGTTTCCACCCCCCCCTGCATTGGCCAAGCAACTGCTTAAGCTGTGAGAAGTCCCTCTGGCAGCATCCAGCCAGTCTCCTAGGAGATTTCTCTTGCTACCCTCCTTCATGCCAAGCTATCTCTGAATAGAGCTGGTTGAGAATGAGCCACGAGGCTTTGAGATATTTCAGCTGCGGACATCTGAGTTCCTAAAATCCTGTATCCTCATTAAAAGCAGAGTCCTAAAGGAATTCAGCTGTTCTAAATACCCTCTCCATATTCTCCTCTCTGATCGGTCAGTCAGCACCACATCTAAGCAGA
>NC_034590.1:102974802-103038580 GCF_900095145.1 Mus pahari
GGGTTTGAGCTGGGCTTGCACTGGTTGGGGAAGTTATGATAAGCAAACCATTAAGTAAGCTCCTCCTCCTCCTCCTGCTCCTCCTGCTCCTCCTCCTCCTCCTTCTCCTCCTCCTCCTCCTCCTCCTTTAGAAAAGAAGTATTAGGGACTGGAGAGATGGCTCAGCAGTTAAGAGCATTGACTGTTCTGTTCCCAGCACCCATATGGCAGCTCACAACCCTCTATAACTCGAGTTACAGGGGAATTCTAGGGGATCCTACACTCTCTTCTGGGCACCAGGCATACGCACGATACACAGACATACATGCAGGCAAAATACCAATACATATAAAATAAAAATAAATCTTAAAAAAAACACATTAGTTTTTCACGGGTGTCATTGATCCCTCTAAAGTTATTTGTTGTGCCTTGCCCACTAACATCCCCACCTCATATTAAGGCGGCATATAAGCCCCAATTCTAACAGCCTCTTTGGCAATACTTGTGCTTCTATATGTGATTAAATTTGTGTCTTTCTTGCTAACTTGTCTTTCCTCTGGTCAATTTGCGAACTTTAAATGCTAAACCCAAAACCACACTGGAAAGGATTTCCTTCCGGGCACCAGGTATGACCACAGCCTGCTGGTGCTTGCAGAATATTGTGTGAGGTCCCCAATACTGCCTAGAACAGACTTACTGTACCCCTGGAAACTCAAAACCATGCCCCACAGTCCTGCTTGAAGCCTTGTCGCAAATCTGAGTAGCAGGGCTTTCTCCCTCTTCTCTGGGAATCTTTCAGTCTTCAAGAAGTCTCCCTGGGCAGAAGGCTGATTCCCTTTTCTCCTGAATGTTTCAACGTGCCCAGCCGATAGCCTCGGCACTTTGCTCCAAATATTTTGTCTGAATAATGAGCTAGTAGATTAAAAACCTTTCCCAAATCTCTAACCACCAAATTTAAAAGTATTGTAGGGCTGGAATTTACAGTGGCCCCCGGCAAGGAGAGCTCTGTCCTGGGTCCTGAATTTCCCAGAGCGCTACATGGCTTCAATTCACAGGGAGAATGTTTCTAAAAGCATGCACAGTATTCTACCACTGGGGACCGGACAGGTAGTATGGCATTATGCCACCTGCAACCCTAAATATCCCCTCTGGAAAAACACAGCTGGGGTACAAGGGAACTCATCTCAGCATCTCTTGCTCTGTCCCTCCAAACAAAAAGTAAGAGAACCCAGGTAGACTAGTGGGCTGTCCCTGCACATGTAAGAAACAGGTAGGCAAGTTGTATGCAGAAGTGCTTAGGTAAGGTAAATGACTAACTTTACATGTAAATTTGTCCTTCTTCATTCTACAAACACAGCACATTCTTGCATCACAAAGCATTCCTTCTTTGTAGCTCTAAAATTCTACTTTCTTCTGTGTCTTCATGGCCTAGCTTGTGACTTGGAGAAACCAAAGAATTACTACATTATTTATCATGGCTGCATCTTGTATGCGAACATTCTGCAACAGTTTAACAGTTCACATTACTCTCAAATTTATGCATATGTGGATCTAGATACAAGGCGAATGAAGCCTGTGTCTGCCTCTATGTCAGTTAGGGTTCTCATTTTTGAGACAAAATATCTGTCAAGAAGCCACTAAGGGAAAGATTTCTTTTGGCTTATGGTTTGGGGGGTTCAGTCCATCGTGGTGAGGTCCCCAGTCACATTCCAGTCACAAAAAGAAGCAGCAATCAAACATGAATTGGGTTGAGCTTGAAGATTCTCCAGGCAAGTCTGTGAGATGGCTCAGTAGGTAAGGCACTTGTCACCAAGCTTGGCAACTTGAGTCCCATCCTTGGACCCATACGGTGGAAGGAGAACGTTGACTCACACAGGTTGCCCTTTGGCCTTCACACACAATAAGTAATAAACAAATAATTGTAATTTTAAACCTCAAAGCACACCTCAGTGACCCACCCCCCTCCTTCAGCAAGGTTCTGCCTCTTAAAAGTTGCAACACTTGGGCATCAAGTGTTCAAACACATGAGCCCCTGTGAGACATTTCACTCTCAAGCCACATCAGTGGTTGTATGCTCATCAAGTGATAGAACTGGTGATTCTTTTTTTCTCAAACTATTTAATAAAATGTAGTTAAAATTTAAAGATTAAATGAAATTTTTATTGAAGAAAATGTACTTCTTAATTTTAGTTTGATTTTAATTTTAACATTCTACTTAGTGTTTTAAAGTTAATTTGGGGGCTGGATATGTAGCTTAGTGGCAGAGTATGCATGGGTTCAAAACCCATCACATTAAAACAAATTAAAAGCTACTTTAAAACATGTTGTTTCTGTGGCATAGCTTTTATACCATATATACTTTCACATTGTTAAATTTTAAACTTGTTTACTTTAAATACAATTACATCCCATTTTTAATCTTTAAACCATCCCATACCAGAGAAAATAGTATGTTAAAATTATGGTACAAATTTGTTTTAGGTGAAGCACAGTAAAGAAAATGGGTGGAATTTGAAAGGAAGAAGGACTCCTTAAATAAGTGGTTAGTGTGGAATTTTTAAAGCTAGAAACAATGGTCCTACAGAAGGCACGGTCTACACGGAGCATGCAAGTAAGACAGTACAGACTCTCCATTTACCAAGGTTTTAATTACTGATCAAAACAATCAAAATGAAGAACATTATTCTCGTGAAATCTGCAACTTGAAGAGGTCAGCTGAAGCCCCCACAGTACTCACGATCTGAAGAGTCAATTAGTGATGAAAGCAAAGAGCTGGAGGAAGATGAGCATTCCTAACAAGTGTGCAATTCAGCAGCCACTGGGACTCAGGCCTGTGCCTTAGGAGATGAGGAGGGAGCCTTGATGAATTCATCAATTCCAGTGGGAAAGGTGAGATCCCAGGAACTTTGCTCAACTTGGATCATCCCCAAATGGCTCTGGGCACACCCCATAGACAGACTGTGAGTTCCATCACTCACAATCTGATTCAAATTGGCAAAGACAATCTTTCACCCGTACCATGTAGGAACTTACGCTTTCTCTTTATACTGTCAGTCTGCTGATGGAGAAAAGAGCGAGAATCAGGTTTTCTCATTTGGAACATCCCAGGCATAGTTCATAGTCTGACTTGTTAGAATATGTAGTCCCAACTTGTCACAAGATGAGGCATGCAAGCATAAAGGATAGCTTTTGGATAAAAAACAAAGAGGGAACATCTTAATTAAGCATACTGCAGATTTGACCTTAGAACCTCTCTTGGCATACAATGAGAATGGAAGCTAAGTTCAAATGATTAGAACGATTAAGATCCAACAGGAGTTAGAAGAATCAACAGAAGACCCCATCAAAAGATGAATGGGTAAAATGTGTAATTAATTTTTAATTTGAACTATCATGTTCATACTTCTTTTATTTCTATTCTTAGTCATGGAGTAACACTATCAAAAGCTCCCAAAGGGGATAAGCTATATAAATGTGAGTGCTTGACTTTTTAAAAAATGACTTGTTATTTTTATGTGTGTGTGAGTGTGTGTGTGTGTGTGTGTGTGTGTGTGTAGATGCCAAAGAGGCCAGAGGCCAGAAGAGGGCGTTTCATCCTCTGGAGCCAGTCTTACAGGTTGTTGTGAGCTACCTGGGAACCCAGCTTGTGCCTTCTGGAGGAGCAGGAATTTTTTTTAACCACTGGCCCATCTCTCTAACCACTGTATTCTACTTTTTTAAACATTTAAAAGTATGCTTTAAAATGTTAAAAAGGACATTCTGAGAGGGAAGCAAAGACTGGACTGTAAAAAAAAAGTAATACAAAAAATAGAAAGAAAGAAAAGAAAGAAAGAAAGAAAGAAAGAAAGAAAGAAAGAAAGAAAGAAAGAAAGAAAGAAAGAAGCAAGTTGGAGGGGTCAAGGACACCACAAAAAGTCCTGCAGAGTCAACTAACCTGAGACCATGGGAACTCACAGAGCCTGAGTCACCTACCAGGGAGCATGTGGGAGCTGGACCTAGATGCCCTGCACAGTGGTAGCAAATGTGCAGCTTGGTCTTCATGTGGATCCCCTAACAAGTGGAATGGCTGGAGGCTGTCTCAATCTCTGTTTCCTTCCTTAGGATCCCCTTCCCCCTAACTGGACAGCCTGCTTGAGCCTCAGTGAGAGGGGATGTGCCAGTCTTGCTGGGACTAGATGCCTCAGGGTAGGATGGTACCCATGTGGGCCTTGCCCTCTCTGAGAAGAAAGGGAAGGGGCAATGATGAAAGGGATTTGTAAGGATGGGACTGGGGAGAGAGGAGGGAGGGGGCTGTGATGGAGCTGTAACATAAATAAAAAAATAAAAGTAAAGAAATTTAGGCCTTGGTGTGCTGGAATGCTAATGTGAAACTATAAGCAAAATAAAATGGAACATCTATAAACTAAAAAACTGTAAAAAGGAAAGTCTTTTTTAAAAAAACACCTATGTAAAATGTGTAGCATTCCAATAATGGTTTTGAAAAAAAAAGCCAGACAGGAAACAAAAAGAATTAGTGAGCGTGAAGAAGGCTGTCATTTAAAATACAGCTCCCAAGTTAGTCTCAATAGGGAGTAGTTTCTGCCCGGGCTTGAAAATTCTGAAGTAAACATAGGAAATACAGATTTATAGCATAAGTCCACCATTTTTGAATTATGTATGTCTGTTTTATTATTCATTAATCTATCATGGAGATACCAATGAAATGCTCAGAAATAATTAAATCTGGTCATCTTTGAAATTTTTCCAATTCCCTCTTCTGTAAAAACTGTTATCAAATGTATTTTAAGATATTTTTATTTGTGGGACAGCCTTACTTTGTAGCTCTTGCTTTCTGGGGAACTCATAAAGATGCGCCTGT
Source organism: Mus pahari (assembly GCF_900095145.1). NCBI lineage: Eukaryota > Metazoa > Chordata > Mammalia > Rodentia > Muridae > Mus > Mus pahari. The sequence goes on from NC_034590.1 coordinate 102,979,640, forward strand.
CTCTGTGCCTTCCCGGTGCTTGGGTCAGAAGCGTGTGTCACAGTACTTTGACAGCACATTCACTTAGCATAAGTTGTTAATAGATAATCTTCTTGAGACAAGGTCTTGACTAGCCAAGCTGGCCTGGAACTAATCCTCCTGCCACCACTTCCCCGGCATGGAAATCAGGGGTACAAGCCATCACACCTGATTCATGTTTGATTTTCTAACATGTCATTTAAACATTTAAATATTGTTTCTAAGAAGACACAATTCTTGAGATAGAAGAACTGGACATCTTAAGTAATAACTTCTTAAATTAATATTGAAAAGTTGGATATGCCGTATAAAGGCCTCTACCTGCAACTTGTCCAGGACCCTCTAAACCTTAAGAGAAGCCCTTCATGACCCAGTGACAGACACTGAATCATTGAATATTGCAGGAGGTATGGTGGTCCTTGTGCTTGCAGATAAGCACTAGGGGGACCTGGAATATTAATCAATCACAGTATTATTCCTTCAAAGGGAGGGATACATAACTTGTTATCTACCCAGAAGGCCAGTAGCAGATGTGGTTACTAGCCTGTGACCTCTGCACTGTCTGTGTGGTGAGAGACCACGTCTGATCTTCCCAGACACTCATCATAAGCTTGTTTTTCCTCAATCAATTTACAGAAGCCATCTTTATGGGAGGGGCCACATGTTCCTTACAAGGAGTTGTGATGTACTCGTGCCCAGTCTTTACTTAGCTTACTTTGTTCCTCAAGGATACTTAAGTGAGTTTTATTGTGCACATGGGATTGAGTTAATTATCACCAGGGAAGTTTTCACCAAATTAGGTTGTGCTTAAATATGTCTAAAACTACTTGCTGTCAGACTCCCAAAGTTTGAACCAACACCACCTACTTAGTCATGCTGAACCAAACTGCCCTCTTGCCTCCCACTGATGGTTATTCTGCTGGGTTGTGGTGGTCACACCATAATTGGTGTCCAGTATGGGGCTATTTATCATCCATTGTGGTAAAATTTTCCACTGATATCAGATCATTGACTCTTGATTTTTTAAAGAAAGAGCAGAGAATGTAGAATGTTTCTTATCATCAGGATGCAAAGGAATTGAGTATAATAATGTAATATCCCTGAGGAACCATATTAGGAGTGGGGAATCCCTGGTTGAAGTGCACCTATAGTTTTTATAACAGAATCTGTGCCCCCGAGAGCATTTTAACAGTCCAAGTTTATTCTTTGCCCTTTTATGAATTGCAGAAATGGGGGAGTTCCAAGGACTAATGGAAGGTTCTATATCTCCTGCATGCAAAGCTGGGCCTGTTTTAATTTTTCCCCCAGGAAGAAGCCATTGATCTCAAGTCATCGGAGACCTATTGTAGCTTTAAAGGCTGTGTGGATGGTCCTTCACCAATGACTTCGATGGGGACCGGGGTTATATTTTATAACTTGTATCATAATTATCAGATAATACTGCACTTGTGATACCAAGTATTTCCTTTCTTCTCTCTTCTGTTGGTTTCAGCTCAGCTGCCAGGAGGTAGGAGAAATGGGGAGGGGGAGAGGACACTCGGTTTTGAGCCTTCCCAACAGAACCTGGGTGCTGGAGGTGCTGTGCATCCGCCATAGTGTCTAGCTGGGGTGAGCACTGGGTATGGCTTTCTCTGGAGGGAGGATTCCCCTCCCTGCCAAAGTGGATGGGACTGAGGACCATAATGAACAGGAAGGGAAGATGGAGACAATGGTGAGCAAACAGCTCTTCTGCTCTTCCATTCTATGTCACGTGTAGCAAACAAGATTGCCCTAAACCCAGACTCATGGCTTGTCTCTGCTCAAGAACTTCCGCTTGGCCCCTTCTCTCAATGGTAGACACTGTACTGGCACCCCAGGCTGCAGGCCTTACGTGTGGGATCCTGACCCCTCCGTAGCTTTTCACAACTTCTACTTTCCCCACAACTGTTTAGAGGTTGTCCTCTTTGTGTCCTGCACCCAGGGCTTTGAACACAGTTTCCTCTGCCAAGAATGTCATTCCTGTTGCCCCTGCACACCACTCCCCTCCTCTCTTCCATTTCTCTGATATTATCTCCTCTTGGTGCTCCCAGAGGACTCCCAACTCCCTTCTTTCTGGTATTTGTCCTCCACTATACTGAAATTCCTGGAGGTGGAAGCAGCATGCTCAGTGCTACATTGCCATTGTGCCAGGCATGGTGCCAGCGTGTGCCACATGCTTGGAACATGTTTTTGAATAGATGCATGGAAGCATGGATAGATGCATGGATGATTGGTGAGTAGATGAATGCATACATGCATAGATAGATAGATGCTCAGATCAGTCATTGGCATCTTACTTTTCTATTGCTGTGATAAGACACAGCAAGACAACTTATAAAAGAAATCATTTAATTGGGTTTATCATTCCAGAGAGTTAGAGTCCATGATGACAGAGTAAAATCATGGTGGCAGGGACAATGGAGAACTCACATCTCAAACTGTAAGCAGAAGTCAGGGAGAACTCAGTGAATGACACAAATCGAAAAGCTTTTTCCTCCTGTGACCCACCTCCTCCAACAAGGTCAGAGACTCCCAAATCCTTCCCAAACAATTCTACCAACTGAGCACCTAGTATGCAAACATATGAGCGTATGGGGCCATTTTCATTCAAACCACCAAAGATAGGCAGATTGATGCTTCCGTTTTCATGCCTTAATTCACTAATTCCTGCTGGATCAGAGCCTGCCCCTCGTCCCAGTTTCAGCCTGAACCCATCTCTCAAGCCACAAAGGTAGAAATCGTCCTATGTCTCAGATAACTCAATAGGTCACTCAATACATCGATACATATTGATAACTCAATACATCACTCAGTACAACTGACTTCCTATGATCTTTGGCCTGCCCCAACCCTGGGCCAATGTCTTAGTTCCTAAGTCCCTTGAGATTATTTCTGTTTCTTCAACGCCTCTGTATAGCCCAAGGTAGAGTCAAACTAGCACAAAGTTGGGAGACATACTAGCGGAGTGCAATGAAGAAATGCATGTGTGGTCACTGTATTTTATTCTGTAGACAATTGTGGCATCTTCATGTGGTCTTTTGTAGTTGCATTTCACTGACTGAACTTCATGCCTGTCAGGTTCTGTTACCCTTTGGAATTTCTAATCAAGTGATACACACTTAGATATTCAAATAACTACAGTAGATGCTTCTGCAGGATAGAATGAGCGGCCCCACCTGACTCGCAGGGTTTATGTATTTACTCAGAGAATGAAACAACAAGGCAAACACATCCTACTTCCTCGAGGGAGAAACAGAAAGAACAGACTGCTAGATGGACCAGTCTCCCTGCCTGTGAGACTTCCCTAAAGCACCTGCCCCCTTGAAGACAGATAGAATCCCCCAGATAGCTTGAACTGAGTCTGATAGGGAAACCATGAACACAGAAGTCCTCTTTATTCTCTTGGTGAATTTTCCATTCCCAATAGTCAAAAAATACACTAAGTGAAACTTTCTGGGGATCATGAGTTTTAAATTGCTCAGGATTCTGAGTAATGTGATGAATTCTTGTGCTGTCTGGCTCAGTCCTGCCTGGGTTATGACTCATCCATTATCTGGAGAATCCATACTGCATGTTCCACCTGCCTGTGAGTCACTTGGTGACTGTCTGGGCTATTAGACTGACTGTCACAGCGTCACCAAGGGTGACAAAATAACCCTTGTTCTGTTCAAAATGTCCAAGACCAGTGGGGTAGCATTTAATATCTGTCATAGAGAGAGGCCACAAGGCACTTCCTTTAAGTAAAATGGTCAATGTGCAATATTTAACAGGGGGTCAGAGAGATGGCTCACTGATTAAGAGTCCTTTCTGTTCTTGCAGAGGACCCAAGTTCGGTTCTCAGCAACCACATCAGATGGCTAACAACCATCTGTAACTCCAGTTCCAGGGGGATCTGATGCTCTCTATTGGCTTCTATGGCTACTGCATAAGTACTTACATTCAGGCAAAATAGTCTTATGCATAAAAAGTAAAATTAAATATTTTAAAAAAGATATTTAATAGGAAAGAAAGAGAACTCATGTTAATGCCACTTCCATTATAGTGTGTTGTATAATTGTTCTGTGTCTAATTCATTAATTATACTCTATCATGGGCCTATGCATAGGATCAACTGTGTGTTTGTGTGTGTGTGTATATGTGTGTATGTGTGTGTATATATATATATATATATATATGTATATATATGTATAAGTATATATGTGTGTATGTATATATGTGTATATATGTGTGTATTATATATATGTATATATGATATATATTAGGTTCTGATGGAGACATATATGTATAATATATAACATGTATATTAATGCATGTATACATACATATCATCCATAATACATGTGAGATATATTAGGTTCTGTGATAGTTAATCTCAACTGTCACTTGACACTATTTAGACTTGCCAAAGAGCCACCTATGGCGACATTTCCCGAGAAATTTAACTGGAGAGAGAAGACCTGTCCCAGGTATGAGTGGAACTGGTACATATGCTGGGGCCCTAGACTGAGTAGAAAGAACACAGAAAGCTGAGCACCAGCCAGCACTCATCTCTGTGCTCCCTGACCATGGACACAATGTGACCAGCTGCCTCACACTCCTGCCACCATGTCTTCCTAACCATGATGGCCTATATCCCTTAAACTATGAGCCTAAGATGACCCCTTCCTGCCTCAAATGCAAAGGAAAGGTTTGGTGTAATTGTGCTGTGTCATGTGCTCGCCTCTGAGCTGTGACCGTGATGTCATTATGGTCTCACTTTGGCCATATCGGTATCCATCTCTGTCAGTAAAAGTAGGGGAACAGTAAGAAGCCGGCAGCAGCAGAAATCCAGGCCAAAGCAGGGCAGAAGGCTCCTTAGAGAGCCTGTGGTCTGTGCTATATGCTCTCATGGACATTATGTTCTTCCTCATCACAGTCCCCAAAGCAACTGGGTAGATATGTACCAAGACTTCTGAAACAATGACCCAAATAACCCTTTTCTCTTTCACATTATTTCTCTCAAGTATTCTGTCTCTGCAGTGGAAGGTTGACTAGCCCAACTTCTAAGTTCTCACAGATATATAGAAGCCCACTGAGACTATGGGTCTGGTTAGTTTGGGTGTGTGGTAGTTTTTATTTGCAAATTCTTGTGGTAGTTTGAATGGAAAACAGGTTCTAAGTAGTGGCATTATTAGGAGGTGTGGCTTTGTTGGAGTAGGTGTGGCCTTGTTGGAGGAAGTGTCTCATTAAGGATGATGGGCTTTGAGGTCTCAGAAGCTCAAGCCAGACTCACTGTCTCTTCCTGCTGCCTACAGATGCAGATGTAGAACTCTCAGCTACCCCTCAGGCATGTCATCATGTCTTCATGTCACCATGCTTCCTGCCATGCTGACAATGGCTAAACCTCTGAACTATGAGCCAGTCCTAATTAGACATCTTCCTTTATCAAGAGTTGTTGTCTCTTCACAGTAATAAAGCCCTAACTAAGACAATTCTTTACAACAAAATTTTAATTTAAAAAATGTTCTCAGGACAATAAATATCTTCTACAAATGTTAATTATTTTAAATCATGAAAAATGTTTAAAATGATAGAGTAAAACTCACCACTTGTAATCCATCCATCTTCAAACAATATTATTCATACAATATTGTTCATAAGGAACATTACCTCCAGCTACTTTTCCTGAGCACACACACACACATGTTTTGCATTTAATGTGGTCCTAGTATGCTATGTAGACATGTTTTTAATCTGCTCTTTTTATTTAAAGCTATAGCAGAAAGACTTTTCTTGTTTCCTTGGACTCTGGTTTTTTTTTCAACTTTGTAATGATTCTTTGTGAATTTTACATCATGCACCCCAATCCTACTCATCTCCCCGTCCCCTTATATCTGACTTTTACCCTTGCAACATCCCCCTGAAAATATAATAAAAGATAAAAGTAAAACACAAAAGCCATCTTATTGTAGGAGCTGTAGTGTGTCATAGCATGCCCCACAGTATAGCCTTTGTCCACATATCTTTACCTGAAAATGTTCATTGCATTGAGTCATTGGTCTGGTTTGAGGCCTCTGGATTCTGCTACAATATCAATACTGGATCTTCACCAGGATTCCTCTTGGATATCCTATTGTTGCTCTGTGTCATGGAGATCCTGCAGCTTTGGATCTACAGGGCTGGCCTCTTCATGAACTCCAGCAATTCACAGATGAGGTAGATGTTGTGGTGAGCCAACTTATGCCCTGGATCTGGGGCCCAGGTGGTAGCTAAACCAGTCAGCCCTCCAGCTCTCCCACACCCACACCACCAGAACATGCTCTTCAGCACTGCCTCGGCTAGCTCACCTGATAAGGAGCAAGGCCAGTTCTCCTGCTCTCATGCTCTTGGGGGCTGGCTCCCCCAGGGTCAACTCAGCTCAACTCTACTTCCTGGGAGAGGTTCAGGGTCTGCTCTCTAGAGTGCTGAAGCCAGTGAGAGGTGGGGCTAGTTCTCCCAGGATGCACAGGGTAGGGCTGGGGCCAGCTTTCCCAAGTGCTGAAGCTGATGAGGGGTGGGACCACCTGTGCACAGCTCTCAAACATCAACATGACTCCAGGTGGCAGACCCGACTAGGGATGTCTGCATGACCTTTGGTGGTAACAGACCCTAGCTGCTGCAGGACCACTGAACCAGAATGGCCTTTGGGAGCAGCAGGGACCAGGACTTCATCATGGCCTCAGATGGCATCAGTGGTTATGCACATTAGGCTGGCCCTCACTACCCTCGTGTCTCCAATTCCGTATCTCTGCATCATACACATTCTTCTGCTTCTCTTTCTCTACCATCTCTCCCTGAATTGCTTCTTCATCTTAGTGGTGCCCAGGACATCCGGAGAATAATCCACAAAGTCAAACAAACTGGCCCAGAGCTGCTTAATTGAAATTCACATTCAACTCAAATTCTGGTCTAGCTCAATGTGACTACTACAGATGAAGAAGATAAATCCCTCGTCACACAAGGAAAGTGAGTGGGTAGCTTGTTCTGACACAGAAATGGCATGTCAACTAGAATTAAATTGTCTCCGGCTAACAGAACTAGATCCTCTGCTGTTCTCAGACTTGGGTTTATGTTTTCCCCAAGGTGGCAGGGACAAGACTAGAACACTCTCAGTGACACAGGAAGCCATTTCCACCCCCAAGCCAAGCCAAGTTCTGGGTTTCCTCAGCTTCCTGTGGACCCAGGCTCCGGTCTGCCACCCACTTCTTCTTCTTTTTTTTTTTTTAAGATTTTATTTGTTTGTTTGTTTGTTTATTATATGTAAGTATGCTGCAGCTGTCTTCAGACACACCAGAAGAGGGCATCAGATCTCATTACAAATGGTTGTGAGCCACCACGTGGTTGCTGGGAATTGAACTCAGGACCTCTGGAAGAGCAGTCAGTGCTCCTAACCACTGAGCCATCTCTCCATCCCCCTGCTGCCCACTTCTTATTCTTTACCTCGTCCCATCAGGCTGCAGGCACTGCCAGCACTACCTTTAGAACTTCTTTGGTTACAACTGCTATAAACCACGCTCTTCATTCTCCTGGATCACTGTGTCCCCAGTCATTATCTCTACTAGACTAGAGCAACCTTTCAAAACCAGAGTGTCATGTGCTAGGTCCTCTCATCCAGACCTTCAACATCTTCCTGACATACAGAGACCACCATCTCTATATTCCACCATGGCCCACCACCCTACAATGGAGTGTCCATCTTTTAAAGTTTTTTTTTGGACACTGTCTCACTTCATAACCCAAGTTGACATCAAACTCACTAAGTTGCCCAGGCTGGCCTCAAACTCACAACAACTTCCTCGCTCTGACAGCAAGGGTCGGCGTCACTGAAGCCCGCCCAGTGGCTGGGCGTGGGCTGGAAAGGGTACCATATCCACCTCTGGTAACCAACTCCCACCGGGCATGAACAGTTGGTTCATCCATGGCCTATCAGAACCTTGTATAAAGGACTCCAGACACGTTTGGATTGCATTTCCTGGAGAAAGGCCACTGACGAGGATGGATTACAACCAAATACAACCAAACAGGGATTGACAAATGAGGCAGAGTGTCCCAAGGGCATCTATGTCCAGGCATCTGTTGCTTGGAGCTGCCTGGGCTGTGCTGCATCCTCTCCAAGACAGCCTCCCATGCTCCAAGTCTGAATTTTTCCCCATCTCCCCATCTTCCCTTCTCCCCTCTCACCAGCCTCCTCAGGCTCTTCTACCAAACCGGACACAGCCCTAGACCAGAGAGCTTAGGTTCCCAGGGGCGACTCAAAGCAGAGGGGAGGCAGGTGATGGAGAGACTCTCATGAAGCTGCAAGGGGAGAAGACTGAGCTCCTGGTGGCTGGACAAGTGATCACATTTGTGCTAGTGATTAAAAAAAAAAAAGTATCCTGGGATTTCACAATTAAAACACCATTCCTAAGTGTGTGGTAGGATGGGCACCGCCTCCCGATGGCTCAATATTATTAGATTAGCCAGATGATGGCTAACATGACCCAGCGTTGTTCTTGAGAAATAATTAACTCCCGAAGTGGACCCAAGCTCCGTGGAATACAAGCCCATCTCTTTTTATAACTTTTAAATTTGGAAGCTTAATTATCCACTGAGAAATTGTCACTTTGGCACTTTCAGTCCATTTGGCTATATATTGACATTATTAAAATGCTGTCCTGGTCTCTATGCAAATTGCCCTTTAAAAAAATAATCTATCTCCTAGCAACCCAAAGTGAAATAAACCTTGAAGAATGACATTGTAAGGAACCTTCGGATTCCTAATCCCACTAATTCCTAGGGTTTGTTTGTTGATTGTCAGAATGAATGAATGGTTCTGTGCATACAAGTGCATACCGCTGGCTAACTCACTAAATGGAATCGGGTTTTGATATGTGTATAATGTACTGCATTCACGTGTATGTGCATGTGTGTGTAGAGTCCCAAAATTGATGTCAGGTATCTTGCTCCATCATTCTCCACTTTATTTATTGGGCTAAGGTCTCTTGCTAAACTCCAGCTTGCTGATTTCTGCCAGTTGAGCTAGCCAGCTTGCCCTGGGGGTGCCCTGAGTATGTCACTTGTGCTGGGATTGCAGGTGCCCCCCCCCCACATTTGCCTGCTTTCAGGAGGATCTAGGGATATGAACTCCCATCTTTATACTTGTGTGGCTAATTGCTTTATTTACAGAACCATCTTATCTTCTCTAAACTGACTTTTTAATAGGCTCATGAAATAATCAAGAGAAAGTTGTGCCTTTGACCTGCAGTTTGGACCTGCAAACATGCACCCAGCAGAATAAAATAATCAAACTTGAAGTTCTCTGTGTGTCTTTGAAACACATGCTCACCCCTTGTTGTGTCGGGAAGGTCATCTTCTCTTCCTAAGACCATAGGCTGAAGGACTGGCAGAGACCATAGGACTGGAGCTAATTAATTCCCAACAACAGACAAGGTGAGCCAAACTAGTGCTTCATCCCACATTAGGAAGAAGGAAGCCTGAGGGGGAGGAGGGATGGCTTTCAGCTATGAATGACAACCTGAGCTGTATCGCAAGGAACTACACAATAGGAAGAGAGAATCAACTCTGCAGGGTTGTGCTGGACTTCCTACTCCTTCCATGGATAGATAGATGATAGATAGATAGCTAGCTAGATAGATAGATAGATAATAGATGGATAGGTGATGGATAGATAGATAATAGATGGATAGATGATTGATAGATGATTGATAGATGATAGATAGATAGATAGATAGATAGATAGATAGATAGATAGATAGAAAGATAGATAGAATTTTAAAAAGAAAGTTAATCTACAATGTGCTTGACTTTCCAAGAAGAAAGTAAGGTAGTTAAATACACTGAGGGCAACAGATCCAGTTCTTAACGATGACATAACTATGGAAGAAGCCCCATCTGAGAGATGGGGTTGTCTCTTTGGTCTTCCAGGAACGACAGAGAAGCAGCTGGCAGGACACAGGTAAAATGAGACTCTAGGAAAGAGAGCTAAGAAGCCTTCTTGGGTTTGGAAGGGTAGACCAGTCAGGTAAAATGGCACACAGAGAAAGGAATTTCTACAGAGCTGGCAGTTCATTGTAAGACCAGGCTCCTAAGTAGATATTTTGTATATAGTTAAGAAAAGAAAGTTACTTTGCTAAGCAAGCAGGTTTTTACCTCAGTTTATGCCTCTCGTGTCTTTATTAGTATAAATATTAGATAATTCAAACAGTTATGCACAACAGTTAAGACCTGAGTTGCAGGGTTGGTGGTGCCCCATAGGGTACGACTCCATTTCACAGGGTATTACTCCATCCCACCTCTGCCTTAGGGGCACTTAGTGGTAGGCAGAAGGGGCTGTACATCTCTGCTTATCGTTCATGAGTCCAGTTGTTGGCAGTTGGTTAAATGTGCCCCCTCCTGGCTGCCCTCAGTGTACTATGGCTTCCAGTGTCCCAGAGATCCAGATCCAGGGAGACTCCCTGCTTGCCCCTGAACAGTGTGTCACCCTGCCTTGCTTGTCCAAGTGGAAGCTCAGACACATAAAGGCTCCCTCCTGGTACTACCTCATTAGCTATTTGAATTTCAACAAAATTTTAGGAGATACATTGAGACCTTCCAAAGAGTTATTATTTTTAAGCTCCAGATAAGCTTATTTTTGTATTAAAAAGTCATCTGTCATTTTTTACAGTCCAAATATGACAGAATCTGATACCTGGCCAAAAAAAAAAGTTACCAACGCAAACATTCAAGTCATTGTTACTGCTTCACAGACTCGGGAAGAGAGATTCTAGTGGGTTCTTTGCAGGGTTCAAAGGCATTCTTCAGAGCCCCATAGGCTGGCCTCTTCTCTGCTGTTCCCCTAGTCCAATGGAGTCTGGGATCTGCCCAAGCCTGTGACTGTGAGCAGTAGACATGGTGAAAATGACCACACGTGAACTGAGGTCTCAAGAGGTCACGAAGCTACCATTCCAGGCCTCTTGGAATATTGTACCACATAGCAAAGCCCACATGGGACCAGGGACAGAAAGGACACCACGAAGAGTCAGCAGATACTCAGGACCACCTTCCAGCCACACCAAAAACAGCAGACTAGACACAAAGCCTTTTCAGCAGGGCCCATGAACAATCCAGGTAAGACCAGTCGGATTTCCTGCTGAGCCAACCCAGGTAGCTGACCCACAGAACTATTGTCAACAACAGCAACAAGGTATTTTTAATCCTTTTGGTTTGGGTATTTTTTTTTATGAGATACTGATACAAATATGTTTTTCTGAAATGAAAATAATTCCAAAATAAAAGTATAATCAATTAAAAAACGTCAGCTGCAATCGCATCTCCTGATTACCTCCAAAATCTTTCACACATGTGCACACACGAAGGATGGGTTACGGAACCGCTCAAAAAGTTGCTCTACTTCACAGACTAAACGTTTCTCTCCAGTTCTGTTCCCACAAGTCATTTTAATGAGCTGGATTTCTCCCCTCCTGTAGATTGGAGAGAAAAGGTTCCCACAGTAGAGCTGGCCTACCTGTGCTACACTGAGAGGATACAGCACAGCATGAGGTGGGAGCTAGGGAGGTCAACAGAGCTGGAGCTGGAGTGGGGAGGGCTTGCATCTGTGTTCCTTCCCCGAGGCCTGGCACTGAGGCTGCACACAGACAATTATCTTCTCTGGTGGAAATTGGCTTCATGTATGATTGTTTGTGAGGATCAAAACCTAAGTTAGCAAAGCAGAAATACTTATAAGAGCACTGCCTGAAGCCCTCAGAAGATGCAAATAGCAGCCGTACATCCAAATGATCACTGCTGCCTCTCTACTCCTGATTAGAAAGGGGGAAAAAACTGAGGCTTGAACTACTGCAAATAGTTATTGACATCCTCCGTCCATCCCTCCATCCCTTCGTCCTTCTGTCCCTCTATCCCTCATCCTTTGAGATACCCCCTCAGCACTCTTTTTAATCTTTGAGATAGGGTCTCCTTACATTGCCTAGGCTAGCTTTAAACTCATTCTGTAGCCCAAACAGGGCTTGAATTTGCCACTAGCCTATCTCAGCCTCCCAAGCAGCTAGAATTACAGACTTATGCTACCAGGACCAGTCTTATCATAAGACACCACAGTTCCCAAGCCACTCTAAGTTTTTGCCACTTAGTTCTGTCTTCAACAAAAAGGAACCAGCAAGGCCCAAAAGGGAAGGTGTCTCAAGTGACATGAATTTGTCATAAAGATCTCTCCCATCAAGGGTAGTTGGTAATTACCTGGACCCCTCACACTTTGTGTGTGTGTGCTGGGAAACCCCACCCACTGAGAGATACTCTGATGTCTGCCCTGGTTAAGGTAATCAATGGCAGGCTGGATGCCTTTGCTATCTGAGCATATGCACTGGAGAGCCCCACTGAGGTTCTACCTGGTTCTCCAGATGGTCTGACTTACTTAAGTCACGAGGAAACCCGTGTTCCCTATAGCAGAGCAAATCTCAGCCTTAACCTTGACTGTGTACCTGTGATTCACATGCATGCACATGGGGCTGCCACAGTAAAGGGAAATACCTCTCACATTCGGAGCATCCGCTAGCAAGCACATTCCTGCGGATCTTGTTTGCTCAGCTCATGCCAACTTAGCTGTTCTCAAACCAGCACCCGCTTGCCGTCATGAGCATCATTAAAGCCTAACAGAGAGGACAGATTTTTGCATTCACAAGTCAGCAAGATTTCCAAGATTCCATTCCTGAGCAGGGCCAGGGCTCATCAACAATCTCACAAACTGACAGTTATAATTAAGTCCTGAGAAACGACTGCTCCGCACAATAGAGCTGTAAGTGCCCCACATTGAAGGTGCTATTGTTTTCTTTTTGTTTACAAACATGTACAACGGTGAGATGTGGATGATCTCAGAGCTCAGAAAATAGTGGTCCTCCAACCTGCCTGAACACTGGTTGGTTTTTCTGGCTCCTGAACAAATGCTGAACTTTAGAAAGCTTGTGACTTGAGCATCCTAATTCCTAATGGGGAAAAAAATCTTTGGTGGAGAGCTAGCAAAAGGGAAGCAACAATAGGGATGGCAGATAGAGACTGTCCACATGAAGCCAGGTGGGCATCAGGCTGTCCCCAGATACCTCCCATAGTCTTTGAAGGTGCTTACATCTTGATAATGATTTCACTTTAACTACAAACTCACAAGCACCATGCTTCTTTCCCCGAATGGATGAATATAGCTATTTAAATGGTGTGTTTTCACTGTTTCTCCTGTGGAAATTTGGAAAGAAGATGAAGTATTGTGTCTTAATCAAGGTTTCTATTCCTGCACAAACATCATGACCAAGAAGCAAGTTGGGGAGGAAAGGATTTATTCAGCTTACATTTCCATATTGCTGTTCATCACTAAAAAAAGTCAGGACTGGAACTCAAGCAGGTCATGAAGCAGGAGCTGATGCAGAGACCATGGAGGGATGTTACTGACTTGCTTCCCCTGGTTTGCTCAGCTTGCTCTCTTTTAGAACCAAGACTACCGGCCCAGGGATGGCACCATCCACAATGGGCTCTCCCCCTCTTTGAGCACTAATTGAGAAAATGCCTTACAGCTGAATCTCATGAAGGCAGTTCCTCACCTGAAGCTCCTTTCTCTGTGATAACTCCAGCTCGTGTCAAGTTGACACACAAAACCAGCCAGTACACATTGGCTTCTTACTCCTGTGGTCATGTGACATAGACACACAGGGCTTCCCTCTCAAGTCTATCATCAAGTCAACACCACCTAAGTGTTCTCTAATACAATTGCCTCTCTTACCACCTAATTGAAAATGCCATCTGACCCCATAGGTTGAGGCTCAGTATCCCTGAACTGCACTCTACTGTAGCTGTAATTTGGGAGTTCCACATCCCCCATTTTTGGGGTGTAGTGTAGTTGTTACAGCAGGATTTTGGGAGAACATTGGCTTAGCTTCACCCATTCATGACAAAGGCTGTTAGTGAGGGTGTACATGTGCAGCTATATGGAAGAGAAACATAGAGCAAGGCATGGAATAAGCCCTTGGAGCGTCTGTCTTCTAAGCACAATTTCCTTCAGGGACATCCCAGCAGCCCAGGAGCTCTCAGACACATGTCCTTCTCAGGGTTTATGGAAACTCTTCTAGATCTGCCTGATAGATGATAACATTGGTATCCACCCAACTTTCCATCACCCCGACTCCCCAGGCTGAAAGTGCTCTTGGCTTCTTCTTCAATTGCTGTAATAAAATACTTTGAGAAAAGCAATTCAGGGAAGAAAAGGTTTATTACAGCTCATAGTTAAGGGTATGGTTCATCATGATGGCTGGAGCTTGAAGCAGCTGGTCACATCACATCCACATATCAAAAAATAAATGCATGCTGTTGCTCAGCTCCCTTTCTCCACTTATACAGTCAAGGATCCCAGCTTAGGGAATGGCGCTGCTCACAGTGGGCAGGTCCTGACACCTCACCACAATCAAGAAAATGTCCCATAGGCATTCCCAAAGGGCCATTACCAGGCAACTCTAGAGTCTGTCAATTGACAACACTACCACAGAGAGAGCAGGCCAGAATTACTTGGGAAAAAAATCACAATCGGCAAATAACAGTAAAGGGAGCAGAAGGAAGGAAATTACAAAAATGAGTAAGAAATAAACAGAATGAAAGAATAGGGAGATGTCACACCTTTAAAAAGTAAAGAAACATAAATCCTCTTTGATTGAAGGAGAGATAAAAGGAAAAAAGAAAAGTCAGCCACTATGCTATATTTAAAACAGGATGTGCAATCCTAGAAACAACTGGGATTTTAAAAATCAAAAGAATGCATTGATGTAAAACACTGTTCAACAAAGCACAATGCTTAAAAGCAAGTTAAATTGATAGTCTGTAGAAATATAAAGTACAAAGAGTGGATTGGAAAATCAAAATAGACCCTGTACATCCATGGATCAGGCAGAATGTTCTCAAGAAAGGAGTCTGGCTCCACTACCTTGACAGGTGAGTTTTGCCAGACCTTTGAATCAAAAATAGATCACCCTTCTCTTAAATAAACCCTTCTCCCTCCAAAATAAACAAAGAGGGAAAGTTCCAGGACTTGTTAAAATGTTGATATCAAAACCAAACAGGAACATTCTAGAAAATGAAGATGGCTGGCCAATCTTCTGCTCCAGTCTCCCTGCCGTTGTTTCCTCTTTTGTGTTGCTCTTCCTTGCTTCCACGGAGACCCTGCTTAGGGTGCAACTTATGTCACTGCCATGGTAACAGGTCCTTGTCTGCTCCCCAGGTCCCTCATGCTTTCTCACTGACTCCTGTGTTGCTTCTTGTGTACCCCTCCTTCTGTGTAGAGCACAGAGTGACCCTGCTTCAGGGCCTCTGCCCTGGCTGCCTCAGGGCCTCTGCCCTGGCTGCGTGTCCCACGCTTCCCTCCAGTTCTCATCAAGTGTCACTCATCCCCATTTCCTTCCCCAAATTACTTTCCCACATAGTGAGTAACCTTGTCTGTAAGTATTTATTGTCCGCGTATTATTGTCTCTGCCTTAGAATATAAATTCTGTAAGTCAGTGACTTTATCTTGTCTCCTGATGAACTCCAAGATCTTAGAACAATGCCTGACTTATTATTATTGCCTCAAGTTATTTGTTAAGTAAAGTAGGAAACCTCACTTATAATCTTAGATACCAAGATCTTGATTAAAATATTAACTATCTGGATCCAACAATTACTTAAAAATAACAACAGGGTCATGAATGGGTGACATTTATTCCTGGAATAAAAGGTAGGTTCAACACCAAACAAAATAAAACAACAAAATGAAACATCTCATATTGATGGGCTTGCGAAAGTTACAGGTTAAATAAAACAGTCTCCCAACCCAGAGACCTGTGAAGACATTATGCACAAAGTGAACTTGACAGTTGTGATTAATGATGTTGACACGTAAGTGTGATCCTGGACCAACCAGGTGGGTCCAAATTTCTCACAAAGATCCCTTTGGAAGAAGATTAGCATCAGAGAAGGAGAAATGAGATCATAGGCAGGGATGATTAGGGAGGGAAAGGGGAAAAGAGGAGAGAGAGAAAGATTGAGCTTTGATGATACTGAACTGTTGGCTTTGAAGATGGAGAAAGTGACCATGAGCCAGAATAAATGCTGGCAACTCTAGAAATGAAAAAGGCATGAAGATGTGATCTTCCACAACCTCCAAAAGGGACACAGCAGGACTGACTCTTGATTTTAAACCTTGTGACCTCCCATAATACTGGGAGATTAAGAGTTCCTAAGTCAGTGCTGATTGGTTAGAAGAGCAATGGGAAGCTGACAGGGTTAATAAAGATGTACACAGCCTTGGTTGGGACCTGCCCTTTTGTGATTGGCAAACCATGCGATCCTGTGTAGCATCAACACTAGAAATGACAAAGGCTTGCTGGCCACTTAGAAAGTGACGTCACCCCATGCGAGTGACACCGAGGCCAGTGTTTTCTGTCTTTTCTCCTGCCTGTTTTGGGTTTGCACATAGCTCAGCAGCCAGTTTACAGTTCTCTCTAGGAAAGCACAGGTCTTGAGAAGATCCGTCCTTAGGAATCATGGGAAGCCCACCTCTCCCCAAACCAACAGAGGTCAGAACTGATCACCTGTCATTGAACTGGCCTAACTTTTGTGCTGAGAAAATAAATTTAAAAAAAAAAAAAAGCATGTGTATACTCCTTGGTACATCTTTTAACTCCATATTTTGCTGATCAATAGAGTTTGCTTACAGGTTCTTAGCAAACCCAATAGTTGCATTATAGGAAATCAAGTCCAGCCAGGAAGAGTACTTGGGCACTGTTATATCACTGGGCATGCTCCGAATTGTCTCAAGAAAAACACACATTACTTGGACTAAATTGAATCTTTGCTAGGAAATAATCCAACACCAAGCTGTCTTGGAAACTCTATCATCATTGGAGTGCAACAGTGCTTTCTTTGGTTCTGTTAATAAACCATCCACAAAACAGCTAAATGTGAAATTAACCATGTCCAGTGTGTTTTTCCAAAATGGAAAGATTCCCCCCATGGACCTTTCTTATCCATGTCTCCTCCCCTTCCCTCTTCTCCTTCCTAAAAAGTCACTCACTAGAAGGTTAGAAGGGGTCATCCTCCTGAACCTTTCCTGTGAAAATAACAAGCAAGCCATGGTCGTGTTATAAAATATAGCCACATTAAAGATTTGGTGAATGGAAAAGAAGAATACCACCCACAGCCCCAGCAAACAGAAACAGTGGGTGGGAGATGCCCACATCATGGCCCCTGAAAAAGGTGTCTTGAACTCTATCTCCACGGGTAACCATGGAGACTCATGGCCCTGTCCTTCAGGACAAGCTGAGGACAGCTGATGTGAATGACAAGCCACCATACCTCCCTGGAAGGGCAGCATCCGGTTTGATATGAGCTCATTAGTCTGTTTCTGCCCCCTTTGTGCCCTCTCTGTTGGACATTTCCCTGTATCCAACAACCTGATAAAAAACTTTGATCGGTGATTTTACCTCAGAGTGAAAGAGCATTTTGTTGTGCTTCTACATACATTTATAGCCCCACATTTGGGATGGGTGTTGACTGGAAGCTTTAGACATGTGAATCCCTGTGGTAGGCTGTACATTACTTCAGTTGTTTAAATTACTTAAAATTAAGGGGAAGGAGCCAGACAAGGGAACACACACAGCAATTTCAGCATTTAAGAGGCGGAGGCAGGAGGATCAGAAGTTCAAGGATATTCTTGGTTACAGAACAAATCTGAGGTAAGCCTGGGCTACATGATATTCTGTCGCAATAGAAACAAAAATCAATAAGGAAAAGGAAAGAGTTCCATTCTGTGCTCATAATCCATACTTGTAGTACGCTTTTACAGCAACTGAGTCCCTTCCCAGAACCACCAAGCAATTCACTGAGGTTCTAGCACAGCCCTCTCCATCATGGTCTTTGAGTTACAGACCTCAGCATGGTAAGCCTCCCATGTTTAAGCTAACCACAAACCATTCTTTCTAATACAACATGAAATTTTTTGTGTGCACAAAGCCCTGTATATGAAAAGGGACAAAGATTTGGTTGTAAATGTGAGCTGCTGAATCCATGGCCTGTTTCTCTCCGGGTCTTCTCTAGAACTGCACCAACAGAAGCCTGGCTCAGTGGCCTCTGCAAGCAGGAGCAGTTGCTAAGGAACACCATATATTCATGGAGTCCAAAAGCAATTATGCTTCAGCTCTCCTGTTTGGCCAGATGAGCTGGCATATGTGATTTTTATGGTTTGGATACGAGTTACCCTGAAAAGCTTTGTGTGCTGAAGCCTTGGTCTTCATCTGGTGATGGGGGGGGGTGACTCATCAGGAGGCTGACCCAATCAATGAGCAAACCCACTTATGGATTCAGTTGATGATATTTATTGGGAAGAGAGGGGCTGGGACAGGTCACTGGGGACATGGTATATTCACTTTCTCTCACTGAGTCTCTCCTTCTGTCCCACCTGTTTCTGCCATGAGCTTCTCTCACCATAATCCAGGAACAAGAGTCAGGGACCATGGCTGAAAGTTTTGAAACAGAAAACCACAGCAAGTCCTCCCTTGTATTGTTTTTCTCAATAACACCATCACAGAAATAAACAGCTGCCTGACTAGTGCAGATTCTTGAGCTCTGTGGATGAAGCAGACGACTGGAAGACACCGAACCTCCTCTTGGTATCTAAGCATGCTGCTATCTGCTAACTCCCACGTCCTAGTGTTTTGGAGTTTAGCATTCTGTCAATACCAACAGCTAAGGCAACTCTATGTGTTCTTTGTGCAAGGAACTCCTAGTTAGTAGTAGATGAGGACGGGAAGGACTTCCTGTGACTTGCTGGAGATACGTGACCAGAAGTGCTGCTGATGTCAGGTGTTCACTTCAAAGATCCACTCTCTGCCAATCTCTAAGCAGTGTGAACCCAAAAATGGCTAGCTAAGAAAGATGATTGATTGCCTGTTTGTCTGAGGGGCAGGCACAGAAGAACAATGCAGATCTTCGTGTTTGTCCTTGTGAAGGGTATTAGCTAGACATTAGCTGTAATGTGAATCGCAGCACTTATTTCTGGCTGAAATATTTACCTGTGTATGATGGTGCTCACCAGCTTGCCAGCTTGGTTTGGGAAATGCTGGGAGAAGATGGTGATCATTGGAAGGTGAGCCATGGTCCTGGGGCATTTGGAGCATGGCACAGCTATAAGCCCTTCGGGGGGGGGGCGAGGGGTGTCTGAGAACTTAGATCTGCTGGAGTGTGGGAGGACAATGCTTTGGGCAGTCAGAGGCTGAGTAAGCCTCAGTGTGATGTTTCCTTAGGGCCCTCACTAGACAGTGTCCAAGAGCAGCAGCTGACCTCTAGGAGTCTGAGATCTGTCCTTGTTCCTGCCCTTGTCCTTCTGCAGGAGACTTGAGGCATACATCCTAGAGCTGCATCCGTGTCACCTGTGGAAGGTGACCAGATTCCTGCAAGACCAGGGCAGTGTTGGAGGCAGGACGGTCTTTAAAGGGACTGTTTGTTCTTGCCTCTCACTGTGGCTCAGCTTGCTTACCCATCAAAGAGAAGGGTAAGGGGGTTCCAAGTAGAGAGGTCCCACTGAAACTGGTGACAATTTCATGCTGGGGAATGGGGGTTAGCCCAGCACACGTCTCCTGCCTGGTATGTCTAGAAAGGGTTTATGCCTTTATCATGATATTTCAAGAGCCAATCATTTGCTCCTGGCAGGGTCCCTAAAAGGTAGGAATGACTCCAGAGTAGCAGAAAGAGAACAAAAAGAAATGGAGACCATACTTCATGAGCAGTTTCCACCTCAGATAAGTGCCCTGCCCTTTTCTCCCCTCTGTTTCCAAGCTGGGGAAGACAGGTTTGTTGTTTAAAAATGAAATTCCCCTGTGTTACAGGCCAGCCTCAAACTCTGACCTCTAGGGATTCCCTCCAGCTCAAGCCTTGACCTAGCCAGGACTATAGGTACCAGGGCCACTACACCTGGCTCCAGGGAGGATCCCCACCTCCTTCCAGCACCCTTCCCTCCCCACTTTCATGCCTTTAGGAGCTGGGGAAGCCACAGCCAATTCCTTTTCCCCAGGATACACAACCTCATGGTATACCCCACACCAGGGCATCATGTGACTGACTGGTGTTTGACTCATTCATTCCCCAAACACCTGTGAGTGCCAGCTTTGTTCTGCTGCTGATGTCACTAGATGGGAAAGAGAGGAAAGAACGAAGAGAAGGGGAAGGGAAAGGATGGAGTGAGTCTGGGAGGAGGCTCAGCTGTTCCTGCAGGTTCTGAAACTCCTAGTTATATCAACTTGATATAAAGAATTCTATCTCCCCTTGGGAAAAAAATAGCACTTTCATCCTGTGGTGGTTTGATGTAGAATGCCCCCCATACACTCATTTGTTTTTAATTCCTCTAGAATGGTGAGCCCCAATGAAAGGCTTCTTTTTTTGAAAGTTGCTTTGCTGCAGCAAAAGAAGTGTAACTAAGACAGACGTTGGTATGGGGAGTGAGTCTATTGCTATGACAAGCCTGATGCATGCTGGCCTTGGAGGGGCTATGGAAGACTCTAGGACTTTGGACTGAGAAAGTGGTTGGATGTTGTGAGCAGGGGTTAATGATCTGTCCTAGTAGGAGCTTGGGAGATGGTAGGGCTGGGAACAGAATGGACCATGGAGGCCCATTCCCAGAGGTTTCAGAGGAACAACACTTCAGAGGAGATGAAGGTGAGGGCTTCCCTACTGTGTACATGAATATTTACTTGATTAAATCAACACACAATAAAATCTTTAAATATCAATAGCAAGCAAGCAAGCAAACAAATGAGTCACTGGGCAGTAGCGAATGGGCCTACCTTTGCTTCAGTCCAGGCTTCTCCCAGACCCTTAAAAAGTACCTGCTGATGTCCATAAGACCAAGGTCTGTATGGGAGAATTGGTAAGCAGTGGGGAAAGCCCAGTGTTTATAAAAACTATGTTCTGTAAAACTCAGCATGATATGATATGGGGCAGGGAGAGACTAGTAGTGTTCCAGTGAAAACAGATGCTAGAGTTGAATGAATATTGAGGCTAAAGCAGCAAGGTGGGTAATGTTGAGGAAGGTATGGCTTACAGCTGGGTATAAAACAGCCAAGCTGAACAGGCAATGGGAAGAACAGGGATCTGGGGAAAACCATAAAACTTGTCTGCTCAGATTCTGGTGGCTCTCATGATGCCATCCCAATTACCCAGGATCATGCAAAAGTCATCGTTTCCCTTTCCCCTAGTAAACTTTTCAATTCGTGAGTAATTTGCTTTCATAATGTGTTAGGGTTGCTACTGTTGTGATGAAACACCATGACAAAAAGCAACTTGGGGAGGAAAGGGTTTACTTCTCCTTACAAATCTTAGGTCACATGTCTATCTCTGGGGGAAGTCAAGGCAGGAACTCAAGGGGAACCTGGAGGCAGGAGCTAGTGCAGAGACTGTGGGGGCATACTGATTACTGGTGTGCTCTTTATGGCTTGCTCAGCCTGCTTCTTTATAGCACCGAAGACTAAGAGTGGCACCACACTTATTTGTGAATGCAGTTAACACAGACGGAACCAAGTTAGAATGGCTTCTAGGAAAGCTTTTCCATTATTCTAGGGAAGGAGGCCAGCATGCCTACCTTGGGGGTGGGTCAGGAGAGAAGAAAAAGAAATGGCCTCTCAGCTCTGCCTGGCCCTCTCCAGGTGGTTCTTGTTTTCTTTTGCTTTTGCATCGGCTAAAATAAGCTTTGACTGCTTGCTTGGTCTACCTGTGTCCTGATGTGGACATGAGGCAGGTGCCATGGTTGAGGTCATATGGAGAGTACAGAAGAATGCCTCTCCCATCCCTCACAATAGAAACTCAGTCAGGTCCTAGCTCTGCTGGACAGGGAGTGGTGTCTACTCCATACCTCAACTGCCCCTCTAAGCACGAGATTATTTAATTTTTCTTCCCAGGTTGGTTATAGACTCTATAAGGTTAAGACCAGGTCTTTCCCCAGTTACTCTCAATCTAGCAAATGTTATAAGCTTCAATACTTTTTTAAAATATACAAAGAAACTTATGACTAAAGGAAGGAAGGAAGGAAGGAAGGAAGGAAGGAAGGAAGGAAGGAAGGAAGGAAACTCTCTGGGATGATTTGCCTATTTTTATTTTATGACAGAGTTTCTACCTACCTTTTTCCTAATTTATTAAAAAAAAAATCTGTGGATTTAAAAAGTACATTTTGGCTGTCTTAGAGTTTTACTGCTGTGAAAAGACACCATGACCAAGGCAAGTCTTATTAGGACAACATTTAATGGGGCTGGCTCACAGGTTCGGAGATTCAGTCCATTATCAACAAGGTGGGAGCAAGGCAGCATCTAGGCAGGCATGGTGCTGGAGGAGCTGAGAGTTCTATATCTTCATATGAAGGCTGCTAGTAGAAGACTGACTTTCAGGCAGCTAGGATGAGGGTCTTAAGCCCACACCCACCATGACACAACTACTCTAACAAGGCCACACCTCCTAATAGTGCCATTCCCTGGCCAAGCATATACAAACCATCACATTGACCATTGAAATGGCTCAGTGGGAAAAAGTGTCTGCCACCAAGCCTGATGACCCAAGTTTTATTCCCAGGACTTGTATGGTGGAAAAAGAGAACTGACTCCTGACTCTTGTGATCTATACACACACACACACACACACACACACACACACACACACACACACGAACACACACACACACACANACACACACACACACACATACACACACACGAACACACACATACACACAAACACACACATACACACACATACATGAAGCAAATGTAGTACAGAATGTGTGTGTGTGTGTGTGTGTGTGTGTGTGTGTGTTTCCTTTATTCATCTACAAAGCCCTCACCACCTCCTGTATGCTATGGCACTGGGGCGTTTGCTAGGCTTTCGAACACTGCTAACTGGGAACAGCCTCAGACTGTATCAGCACTCTGAAATTGATTTATAGAATCCCAAAGTTAGGAAAGACAGAGACAGAACATCTTAACCAAGCAACATGGTAGAATTTTTCCCCATACAACGAACTATATTCAGAAATAACATGTCAATAGATTCTTAGGTTCTCAAACACCCCTACAAAAAAAACCTAAAGTCTGGACCACTTCCTCCCACCTGTCTGTCCAAACAGGTAATTATACTTTGTGTATTAAAGTCCTGTATTTTTGACCTATCCAGTGGTGGTGGGGAGGCAGTTTAACCTTTAAACCGAGTCATGTATACGATTTTCCTCCTAGAAAGATGAATTTATGTTATCCTGTCAAATCAGTAGCAACCTGACCTTTAAAAACATCAGTGTTTCTGGGGAAAATATTATAGCTGGGATGCCTACCGCTGCAAACAGTATTAGCTGTTCCTACCCAGTGCTGAGCCGTGCTGTGCTGTAGCTTATCAAAATGGGCGGTTGGAAGTCAGCAGGGACCAAGCGCTCCTGACACACTCTACAGGGTATGAAGAACAATGTAAAGGCACTGGAATTGGCAGCTAGATTCCTCTATTACTGTTCCTAAGATAACAGCTAAGGTGAGTCATTTCCCACCCCCTCCTACTCCAAATTATTTCAAATTCTGAAGGGACCCTATTTATTTCATTGGTAGCTAGCAATTTACTTAGCTGAAGATCATTATATTTATGTGTCTGTGAAATCCTCACAATAATTACACATCGGAGTGCTCTCAGATGTGCTATGTATATTCTCATTAGTCCTATATTTGCAAGGATATTATCACTTTTTTTGTAGCAACCTTCATGATGTACGGTTAAAGCGCCTTACTAGATGTGAACTTTGGTCCTCGTGGTTCCCTTCCATAGCAAATTTATGAAACAGCAGGACAGCCTGATTCGCATGCAAATGCTTATGGAACGCTGCGAAGTTGTCTTAATTTCTCTTCTCTCTCCATCACTTCAGTGCCTCAGCCCTGGAAGATATTGTATTGGACAGCAGGGAGAACAAACCTAGCTGAGCTATGAAATTACTAGAGGAGCTTACCAAAAAAGTTCCATAACGGGAAATATTTATAAGGCAGGGCGCTTCCTTCTGAGCGATGAAGTTGTGCAAAGAGGGGGAGGAGGCAGAGTTTGTCATTCTCAGTGTCCTCAGGCAAGTGTCCCTGGCTGAGCTTCGGGTAATTCCAAGGCTGGTTGGTTTATCTGAAAGGTCTATTTTGTGATTTTGAAGTCAGAGATTATGAAAGGGAACAGCCCGGTGGTTTTGCTCATTTCTGCCTTCCCGTGTTTATTGCAGAAGAGCTCGCTATTATAGACACGGTGATTCTCAGAACAACTCTACCCTTGATAGCAAAAAAAAAAAAAAAAAAAAAAAAAAAAAAAAAAAAAAAAAAAGGATTCTCTTTCCTGAGCAATTCTTCTGAGGTAACAGGATTATTTGTGTGCAGAAGAACATAGCAGAACGTTCAAGCCCTCACCTGGAGGTTTGTAGTGCTCTGGCTAGTGTGTTAGATCTCTTTATTGTAAAGGTCATTGACTAGTACATAGCTCTCATTCAAATGGTAAACCCCCTGAGAATGTGGATGGCACCTGCTCATACACACCTTCATCTCCTCAACACCCAGTTCTGTGCCTGGCACAGAGTAGGTGCTCTCAAGTCCCTACTGAATGCATGTAATAATGGTTGATACTATCAGTCAGTTTGGCAATCTGCAATTACCAAGGAGACAGGCCTCTGGATACACCTGTGGTGATTACATAATTGAGATAGGAAGACTTGCCTGCTGGGGGTGGGGTCATTCCCCACTGAGATACAGAACTGTATAGAAACGTGAGCTGATCACGAGAACTCATGCATTAATTCAGTTCTTTCTTCTGTTGACTGGATGTGATGTCAACAGCTGCTTGAAGTTCCCACCACCTTGACTGCCCCACATCATAGACTGTAACCTGGAACTGTGAGCCAAAACTTTCTCCCTAGAGTTGCTTTGGTCAGGGTATTTTATCACAGTAACAGGAAAAGACACTAAATAACAATATGCCATTGAGGGTACCCTCTGAGCCAGCTGTCTCATTCATAAACCCATCTCATATTTGACATTCCTAATGCTAAGTCATATGTGTTTCCCATATTAGATTAAAGTCAGAGGGAGAAGCCAAATTTCTTTACCACTCAGATATCACACTCCTTTTATCCATGAAATTACATTCTATTCAGCATCTACCAGGGGCAGGGAACTGTGCCAGACCCCGGAGCAGCCATGAAGAACAGAACAGTCATATGGATCAGGGTCCTTGAAGATCTCATAGTTTAATGGGGAAAGGGAAGAGCCTTTTATTGCAAACCCCTAGGAGATCACAGAGAGAGATTTGAGGATAGAAAAATAGACTAGAAACACATTCACAACGAAGGGAGAGGAGTGTCTGCCTCCTGCTCCTATTGATGTATGATCCACCATCTAAAGCTTGCTCCCTTAAGAGGAGTTCTATGGAGTTCATTGGTCTATCTCTCCATGGTGATGTGTTGTGGTTAGGATACAAAGCCCACCCTGCAAAGGCTTAGATGCTTTCTGGTGGGCTTTTAGGAAGTTGCTGGATCATGAGGGTTCTGACTTCATCAATAGAGGATTAATTCACAGATGGAGTCTTAATTTAATGACATTATGGAGTGTGGAACCAGGAAGTGAGGCCTGATTGGAAGAAACAGTTCATTGTGTAGGCAAGAAGGACACTGAATTTATTTTTTCTTAAGTCAGTTGTCCTCTCTCTCTCTCTCTCTCTCTCTCTCTCTCCCCTTCCCTCCTGCCCTTCCTCCTCCACTCCCTCTTTCCCTCCTACTCTGCGCTAGCACATGCTCCATTCATAATGCTGACTCACTACACAGCCACAGGAGCAGTGAAGTCAGATGACCATGTGCAGTGGTTTGTATAGAAAAGGCCCGAATAGACTCATGTGCCTGAATGCTTAGCCCACAGGGAGTGACATTATTAGGAGGTGTGGCCTTGTCGGAGTGGGCGTGGCCTTATTTGAAGAAGCCTACCACTGTGGGGGTGGGCTTTGAGGTCTCCCTATGGTTGAAGCTATGCTCAGTGTGACACACAGTCTCCTTCTGCGGCTTGCAGATCTAAGCTCCTTTGCTAGCACCATGTCTGTCTGGATGCCACCATGTTTCCTGCCATGACAATAATGAATACACCTCTGAAACTGTAAGCCATCCCCAAATTAAATGTTTTCCTTTATTTAAATTGCCATGGTTATGTTGTCTCTTCACAACAATAAAACCCGAAGACACCATGGATTGAAACTTTAATAACCCTGAGACAAACCCTTTTTTCCCCTTCCAAATTGATTGTGTTGGGTATTCTGTTAGCAATGCAGAGTTACCATATCCCGTGCCTTCACTGAGGCTCCGCATTTGTTAAAATGCATCAAATTACACATCAAATGGCATACTATTTATGTTGCGGGAAAAATTAACATTATAAAATAACCAAGCATATAGGGTGAAGACAAGAGCTGCTTGTGCTTATAGATATCTCTGGAGGGGTAATCTGGGACTTGAGCAGGAATGAGCCACAGGCGGGAAGTAACCATATGATGGAGGGTTTAAGTCTCATTCTTGGGTACTGAGGACTGACGAAGACAGCGAAAACAGGCGATTTAGATTATTTCAACCTCTCTCTTCTGCAGATCCCTTGCTGTGCCAAACAGTGCCCCCTCAGCTGTGGGTGCTGGGCATGCATTAAGGTAAAGTTCACATAGCCCTGCCCTGTTAGCATTGCTAAGTGGGAATACAGAATATAAACAGTAAACACCACTAACGAGTAGATGAATGGTATGTGTGAGGCAGTGCATGATTAGAATAGAGATCTTAAGAAGGATGAGAGGGGGTTGGGGATATTCTCTGTGAAGCTGTTTGCTGGCTGTGATGGTCTTGATAATCTGTTTTGCCAGTCTGGTGATGGAAATGGCTTTAATTACATTTCCCTGATTGCTAGTGAGCTGAGTGTCTCATACGATGTGTGGCCAAGATTGCTATCTGGTTCCCAACTGCTCTCCCTTTTCTCCAGCACAGTTTGACTCCATCTCTCAGCCCCTCTTCAGTTAGTTATGGCCTTAGGGCTCCAACCAATGGATATTAACAGAAGCTCTACATACTTTCTTGTTCTAGCCTGTGAAAACCTCCCCAGGACAATCCTCTTTCCCTTTTTCAACTACCAAGTTTCCTAGTGCAGCTTAGCAATGTTTCAGAGCCCCCAGCCAGGACCCCAAAGGCGTGAAGTACAGAACCTAATACTACCCTCAACAGCCTAGAATGCCTGTCCTATTTATTTAAGCAAGGGACTTATTATCGGGTCTGTAGCAGCAACCTTATCTGTGCTACTGCTGTGACCAAGGATCTGACAGAAACAGCTTAAGGACATTAGATAAGAGGAGTACCATCCATTGGCATAGGGAATTTTTTCCCATAATACAATGCCCTCTAGTCTAATTCCCTGCAAAATCGTTCCCGTCTGAAGCGCAGTGATCCCTGACTTCATCTTCACCTGCTTCTGATCTTCCAAGTCCCCAGCAGCAGTGGTTGTGAAGTTCAGCCTTCAGCACTCTAGTGCTATCTCACAAGCAGCTCCAGGCTCTTCCACTCCTCCCATATATAAGTTCCAAAGTCCAACAGACCACATAGCCACAAGCCTACTTCTCTCAGCTACTTTTCTTGTTGCTGTGGCAAAGTCACTGACAAAAGCCAACTTACAGCAGGAAGGATTTCTTTTCCCTCATAGTATGGAGGAATGCAGTCCATTGTGGTGGGAAAGCATGGTGACAGAAATGGCTTGGTCCTGTCACTGACCACTAAGCAAAGCATGGGGACTTCCAGCATTCTTCTGACCTTCTCTTTCCCTCTCTTCATTTAGTCTGGAACTTCAGCTCATTAAGTCTTCCTGCCCCACCCTCTGTCAGAATCATCTTTCCCTCTTAGTTAAACCTCTCTGGAAATGCCCACCAGGAAGTGTATCTTCTGGGTGATTCTAAGCCAGCTCAGCTAGCAATGGAGACTAGCCATCCCATCTTCCTAAGCAATGTAATGTGTCTATTGTCCATTTAGTTTCTCTTCTCTGAGGACCCTTCACTGGGCTTAGTCTAAGGTGCTGATTTGACTCTTTATTTATTTACCCATAAAACTCCTTTATATCCTTGTTACTAAAAATGTGGTCCATGGAGCAGCAGCAGCAATTCACACATCCACTTGTGAATCCCATACGGGCTAAGGTGGAGGATGTGCCGCCTCAAATGTCCTGAGACAATTCTTTCTTTTTCAGAGTGCCTTGAACTCATTGATTGTGCTACTTTCCAGGTGTTTGAAGTACTCATTTCATATTCACACATGGATATAATGTGTTTGAATCCAATCCACCCCATTCCCTCCCTCCGACTCCTGAACAGAATTTGTCAGTCATAAACTCCCAGCAGTTGGGATTGCATGCACAAAATTTACTGGTTTTTTTTTTTTAATCCTCCAGGCTTAGTATATCTTGTCACTGAAGACATTGTCCTGTCTAAAGTCATGTGGTCATCATGTCATTTTTTTTTCCTTCTAGAACATTTAGTTTTTCTCTTTGCCTATTGTTCTTGCACCTGGAATCCAATTGTCAGGAGTGATATTCTGTTTTATTCTCTCACGTGGATAATGATGATCCTGAGCCTCGCATCGACTTCTCCACCCATTCTCTGATCTGTAATGTGAGCCCAGTCCCAGACAGTCTATCAAGTTTCCACACATGACTGGTTTATATCTTTGGCCACTCAGTTTGAATTTTCCATCTGTGTAAACCGTGTTCCCTCCAATTGACTGTATATGGTGACCATTCTCCCACATCATTAAGTGTCCTCAATGATGTAAATGTTAATGTCTGCCTATTGCTCCCTCCCATTTCATTCTGTCAGTTACAATGGTCTCAGTGTTACTCCATTGTGAGAGATGCTGAAGTGAGTAACCCTCACCATCCTCTGAACGTTGGTTTCCCAAAGCTTAGATTCTTTGAGTGAAATTACCAAGTAAGAATACTTCTAAAGCATTTGATGGACACTGTCAAATTGCCTTCTAAGAAAGTTACACCGAGTTAAAGTCCCACCAAACTCTCTGCTGATTTCATCAGCAAAAGGAAATAAAGAAAGAAAAGCACACAATTGTTGTAATTCGTGTCTTGATTACCACTGAAGGCAATTTTTTTCTGCTTACTGGCCTTCTGTATTGACTTCTTTGGGCATGCGTGTGAGACTTTCCTGTCTTCCATCCATTTTATTTTGAGAGATTTATTGATGGACAAAGCTCTTTGTATGCGGAATTTGCAACTCTTGCTTTTGTTTGTTGCAAGGATTTTTTTTTCTGGTTTTATTTGCTTGTTTTTACAGTTTGCATTCTGCCTTTTGCTTTTGCTGGTAGCAAAATACAGATGCTTTCAGTGGTAATAAGGTCACATCCAGCAGGGCTTCCTTTAAAGAAATTTTATTACATTTTAATTTTTATTCACTGTTCTTGTATGTGCCCATGTCGTGTATGCCACAGCATGAGTGTGGAGGTCAAACGACAACTGCAGTGAGTTGGTTATCTCCTTCTGCCACATGGATCCTTGGTAGAGAACTCAGTTATTGGGCCTGGTGACAAGTGCCTTCAATTGCTGAGCCAGCTTGCCACTCCCTGGAGTGCTTCCTTTAGTATCATGGTTTAAAAAAAAAAAAAGGAAAGAAGGAAGGGAGGGAGGAAAGAAAGAAGCCCTATTCTCACACACAGCTATTCCTCTTTTTTCTTTCTGTTTCTTTGCCTCGAACCCCAGCCTCCAGCCAGCAGAGGTGGGGAAAAGACGACACGTCTGCCAAGGCAGGGTTTGAGCAGCTTCCGCAGCTTCCCGCTGCAGCTTCCTTTATTCTCCTTTATTCTCCCGCAGCTTCCTTTATTCCCCCTCAGCTTTATTCCGTTTATTATGGGGATCGCCCAATTTATCCACTTCCACCCTCTGCACTCGACTCTCATCACTCTTCATCATCCAATCAGCATTCAGCATGCTCTATACACAAGCCATACACGCAGATAGGGTGGGTATTGATAGGTCAGTGACTCAATATCATGCTGTATGACGCTATGCGTCAGGCGGGCAGTGCATGATCATTCAGGTGCGTGTGATCATTCAGGTGTGCATGATCAGGTTTTTGGTAAACAAGCAAGGAATCACGGGTCTTGGCAATGAGCCAGGGCGCCTTAGCTGCCTCACCAGCCACCACTTCCCATATTTCTTTAGATGTTGGTTTCTTTAACTGATTTCTTAGTTTCATTTGGCTCTTAGTGATACATTGTACCTTTCCCAACTTTCCCTTGCCTTGATCCCCTGTGACTCTCTAGAGCATCAGTTACATCTCTCGCTAGCACTTCACACAATGTCCAAGTTTTCCAGATATTCAAGTCTTTCATTAAGAATCATGTCCTGCTATATCAGGAAGCCCCATGGAGGTAGATGCTCTGCTTCTTCTAGCTTTTGTACTCCAGCATGCATCCGGGTGCAAGACACCTGCCTCTGCACCTGGGCTCCCACGCAGAACACCTGAGGACTTCTGTTTCCACCAGCCCTTGCTACAGCTGTTTAGCTCAGCTAGGACACACATAGACAGAAGTGTATATACTCAGACACGTGAGAGCTAACATATAGTGTGCACATAGAAACGTATATAGGCATATGCTTGAGTAAACACACTGCAAGCATATGTCAGTAAGCACATATGCATGTATGTACACACATGTGTAGAATCTTCTATAGTTGTACAGTGGCAGCCCAGCTACTCCTTGGTGAGTTTGCCTCAGGCAGGGATCTGCTACCATCACTGACCATCCTGTCCTCCCATCTGCAGCAGGTTTGGGGGGCAACCTTCCCGGGCTTAGCAGCCATCAAGCACAATATTTAAAAGAAATTGAATTTCTTTTACTTCTACTAATATAACTTGAGACGTTTTTAAAATTTGTTTATGGTATTAGCTAAAACTGTCAGAGCATGTGGGGCGTCTATAATCAGGAGAAAAAGAAAGAAGAAAGGAAGGAAGGAAGCAAGAAAACTGCATTAAACTAAAGTAAGAGATAGCAACATTCTGCCCAAATTGTGAGCTTTGGCAACTGAAAATGTAAAAAGTTGCCTGAATTGTCTCCTAACACTCTCTCAAGATTGGTTTTCCTCAGGGAGTTCCTAGCCGACTGCAACAGCCCCTGGCCTAGCTGGCTCTGGTCTCACAGTGCACCAAGGCAATGAATCTAGTGTTGGGGTCGGAAGTAAAGGTCACAGCCCTGCATATCCCTCTTATGAGTGGGATAGCGACAGCTGCCCAGTGCTTGCCAGTTGCTAGCTATCAGGAAAGCCAGGACCTCTACCCCTGAACCGGTACCCTGACTTGAACAAGTTACTGTCTGTCTATGGTCTCACTGCTGCACTTTCCAATGGAGCTAACTGCTCAGCTCTACAGCCTGGGCTACTGCTGGGGCCCTTCAGGAAATCTGTGTCCTGCCTTCCAGCCCATCCAGGTTCCTCAGGTTAGAGAGAATATAAACCAAGTGATGACTTCAATAGAGCCTCACTTGTCTCCCCTGCATGAGAGCGCTAAGGGGATCATTTTCGTGGTGGTCCCACACTGACTGAGTCGAATGGCATAGCTCACAGAAAGAGAATAAGCCATAAAATATGATGATCCCATCACAGAGCAGAAGGCCCAAGACATTCAGTGCCAAGGAAGAGCAAAAGCTCCAAAGAGGCAAGAGCAGCACTTGGAAAGCTGAGGCAGGAGATTCACCAGGAGTGTGAGGCCAATCTAGGCCATATGGTGAGCTCCAGTTCCAGGCATGTTTGGGCTAGCAGTATGAGACTCTGTCTCAAGAAGGAAGAGGAAGAAGAGGAGGGGAAAGAAGGGGGAGGAGGAGGAAGAAGAGGAAGAGGAGGAAGAGGAGAAGAGTTGCACCAGCTATGGATGTCTAACAGAGGCTGAGACAAGGGTTCAAAACCTCCAAAGTGTATGAGCACCCTTACTAGACATCTACCAGTCATCTTCATCCCAACGCCACATACTACCTCTGACATGCCTTAGCATCAGAGTGGATCATAACCATACCATCTGCTTCCAGAACAGACTTTAAGTTTAGAAGGTTTATTTACAACTCTCTCTGTATGTGTGTGTGTGTGTGTGTGTGTGTGAGAGAGAGAGAGAGAGAGAGAGAGAGAGAGAGAGAGAGAGAGAGAGAGATTTCAGGTGCCCAGGGCCCAAAGGTGTGTCAGATCCTGTGCCCGCCCTCACCTCCCTGCCTCCAAATCTGGAGTCAAAGGCAGTTGTGAGCCACCTAGTATTGGTGCTGGGAACTAAATGCAGGTCCTCTGCAAGAGCAGCATGGGCTCTTAACTGCTGAGCCATCTCCCTAGCCCCAGGGACTTTAACTTTAAATCATCAGATAGAGATATAATATTTTTCTTTTTTGAAATCATAGGTTTTCTATTTACAAAAACAACAAATGCACATTTTAGAACATTTTATAAGCTACAGACTGGCAAAGAAAGTCCATAATAACCTCGCTGAGCAGAAGCCACAGGCCACTTTTGGTGGACTCCTCTGTGATTTCTATGTCATTTCTACAAAACCGATCTTACCAAAGGTATATATTATTAAATATCCTTCTGATTTTTCATAACTACAAAGATTTCACCTTGTCCCCAAGCATCCATTGCTTTGGCAGATATTTAGCTGCAGGCTCTGAGCTGTTGTATACAATACACATCTTTTGCCCTAAGTCTTTGACTCAGTATTTTGTCAGTCCCCTGGGCTAATCGTCATTTGTTCAGAAAATAGAAATTCTTCGAGGGCTACTAGCGTTGACTGTCACATTACCTTACAGAAATGTACTTACTGGTGCTGGCAAGATGGCTCACTTGGTAAAGAGCTTGCCTTGCAAGCATGAAGACACGAGTTCAAATCACAGAACCCATGGAAAAAAGGTCAAGTGTGGTGGAACAAACTTGTAATCCCTATGACTGGGAAGTAGAGACAAGCAGATTCCTGAGATCACTGGCCAACCAGCCTTGCTTAGTTGGCTAGTTCCAGGCCCTGCCTCAAAAAACAAACAAACAACAACAACAACAACAACAGGTCAATCACATGTTAGTGCAGGTTCCATGAGTGCAATTGTATAACACAAAATAGACTTGATTGAAAACTGAAAGAAGACTCAAAGTTGGTGGATATGGAAGTAAGGGTAGGTATGGGGGTTGGGGGATGAACATGATAAAAATTCATTGTATGGCCGACCAGTAGTGGAGTGTGCCTTTAATCCTATCACTTGGGTGATAGAGGCAGGCAGAGCTCTGTGGGTTCATGGTCTACAGAATGAGTTCCAGAACAGTCAGAGCTACACAAAGAAGCCTTGTCACAAACAAACAAACGAAATAACAAAAAAATTCATTGTATGACATTTTCATAAATTTTAAAAACTAAAACCAAACCAATACTCAAACTAGTAGATAGAAAGAAATAATTAAAATCAGGGCAAAATTTTTTTTAAAAAGTATGACATCCAAGAAATTGCATCCAAGCTTGTCCTCTGACAGCATCATGCATGAACACACACTTGCACATGCACATGCATGCTCATATGAACCTACACATACATGAACATATATACACATGAGCACATACATATAGAAAGAAATGTACCAAATCTATCTGAAGTTATCCAACTCAACAAATCCTCCCCAACACTAAGTATTTAAATTGTGACACTGCACTCTTTACTTATTTTGTGGTGGGCAGTAGGCCCCATAGCTTCTGTAGGCTCTCCTTGGGATACCAGTGAAGCTGAACATCTCTTCATTGGGTTACTGCCCATTTGTAGTTTATCTTCTGTAGATTTTCTTCCCTTCTTTCACTGACTGCTCCTTGGTTTTCTCTGACATCCAGGGAAGGTGTGTTTAGCCTCCATTTGTTTGACACTAACTGTGACTGTAGAGAATGAGGATCAGACAGAGACAGAGGGGAGCCCATAGCATGCGAGAGCCCATGCATTACCTGGCTGCCAGTGGCCATTCCTGCAAGAAGGCAAGTATACACTCTTTCTTTTAGTTGTGAAAAAAAGTTTTTCTCTTACCATTTTGTATATGTGTAGTGCTTGAGATAGAGCCTGTGGCCTTGTGCATGCCTGGCAAGTGCAACCGCTAAGCTACAGTCCCCATCTTAACAGCCTCTCAAGATCCACTTCAACAGTGCATCCACATTGCTGTGTAGCCTGTACTTAGAACTGTTTCATCCTGTAAAAGTGAACTTCTGTCCCCATGGCAACAAAGCTTTAAATGTTACCCTCTTTGGGTGCCTCTGACCAGCCTTCTACTGCCTATCCCTGCGGACTTGGCTACTCCAGGAACTTGGTACATGTGGAGGCACACAGAGATGTTACTTCACTTAACATGGTGTCCTCAAAATTCTTCCATGTTTGAAGTGTCAGAATGTCCTTCCTTGTTAAGGCTGAGCAATAATCCTTTACAATGCAGACCACATTTTACTCACCTGTTCACCTATAAAAACTTCATAACATTTTCTTACCTTTTGGCGATAGACAAAGCTGCCATACCAATGGCCTCACGAGCATCTTCCGTGTATATATCCAAAAACCTCTCTTGGAATAAGCAGACTTCTGGAATCTCGTGGCAATTGTACTTTTAACTTTTGAGAGAAGCCTCATGCTCTTTTCCCTGGCAGATACGCCAGTTTTCATTCCCACAAATTGTGCACAAGGGGGTCAAGGTACCTGCTGCCGAGTCTAACAACCTGAGCTCAATCCCCAAAACCTACATGGTGGGAAAAAAGAGCTGGCTCCAAGAAGGTGTCCTCTGACCTCCACATATGCACCATGTGCACTCACATACACACACATGAACCCACATCCTCGCACACAGGTGCACATACACACTAATGAACACAAAACGACAGACTCACACACTAGCCCAGCACCCAACCAATCAGTGAAGTAAATAAATGGCTTTAATATGAACTCATCAATTTGACTGGCCAGCTTCACAATAGACAAGAAGGCTCTATGGGTCCCTGATCCATTCAGTCCTGTGCATATGTTGAGATAGTGAGGTGTAATCAAACAAGGCTGAAGTAAGTCTGGAAAGAAAAGCACTTTCAGTCCCTTCCAGTGCCCAGAGCCTTGCTGTGAATGTTGTATCAGCAAATATGTACCCAGGGATTTAGCAACACATTAAGAAAGGATTGGGTGTAAATTGCTTGGAATGGCTGTCTAGGCAGTATGAATCTACAATCACTTCTGTGCTTTGGGTCTGGAGGTCTGGGGATGTATTTACTGGGATCATCTTATTCTTGCCACAGAGTAGATGCACATATAAGAATCTACAGGGTTAATACATGTAGAAGTCAGAAGTTTTCTGCTTTGTTTTGTTTTGTTTTGTATTTTGGGACAGGTTCTCATGTAGGCCAGGCTACCAATCTGTTCTTGAAGTTACAATGTAGCTAAGGCTAATCTTAAACTCCTGATCCTCCTGCCTCAACCTCTTAAATGCTGGGATTAGAGATGTGTGACATCATGGCTGGCTCTGTGGGAGGCTTCCTCAGACATCTCTTTCTTTTCTTGCTGACAATTCTTTTGTTTTAAACTCACTTTACATCTGATCTCTGTCCCCTCTCCCAATGCCCTTCACAGTCCCTCTTCCATTCCCCCTTCTCCTCTGAAAGAGTGGAGGACTCACTAGGTATTCCCCTCCTCCCAGTCCCTCCCTAGCACATCTGATCTCTGCAGAGCTACGCACTTCTACCACTGAGGCCAGACAAGGCAGTTAGGGGAACAGACAGGCAATGGCATTAGGGATCGCCCCTGCTCCAGTTGTTTGAGATCCATGTGAAGAGTGAGCTGCACATCTGTTACATAAGGGGGGGTAGGTCCAGCCCATGAATGCTCTTTGGTTGGTGGTTCAGTCTCTTAGAGCCACCAAGGGTCCAGGTTAGATGACACTGTTGGTATTCCTATAGAGTTCCTATCCCCTTCGTGGCCCTTAATCCTTCCCCCCAACTCTTCCATAAAAGTCCCCAAGCTCTATCCAGTGTTTGTTTGGGGTCTCTGCATCTGTCTGAGTTAGCTGCTGGGTGGAGCCTCTCAAGAGGACAGCACATTAGGCTTCTATCTACAAGCACAACAAACTATCATTAATAGTGTCAGGAATTGGTGCTTGCCCATGGGATGAATCTCTAGTTGGACTAGTTATTGCTTGCCCATTCCCTCAGTCTCTGCTCCATCCCCCATCCCTATATTTCTTGTAGGCAGGATAAATTTGGGGTCAAAAGTTTTCTGGGTGGGTTAGTGTCCACGAGGCTCCTGTGTAGCTACAGTAGGTTGCCTCATAAGGTTCCATATCCCCAGTGCTGTGACTCTCAGCTAAGGTTACCCCCATTGATTCTTGAGAGCCTCCCCTATCCCTGATGACTAATGACTTCGAACGTTTTTTAAGTGTTTCTTGGCCATCCAAGATTCCTCTGTTGAGAATTGTTTCCCGCTAGACCCCATTTTTAATTGGGTTGTTTGGGGTTGTTGGTGTTTAACTTCCTGAGTTCTTTATAAATTTTGAATATTAGCCTTCTGTCAGATGTAGGGTTGGTGAAGATTCATTCCCAATCTGTAGGCAGCCATTTTGGCTGACAATTCTTGCATCATTGCTTTTGGAATTTTCACCAGTTCTTGTAGAGTCTCAGCAAACTATGCATGCCTAATGTCCTTCCCTTATCTGTACATTGTTAAGGGCTCAAAGAGGCAAGCTCATCTCAGTTCTCAGTGTTTGTCGAAGCAAACCACACGGAGCTGTTGAATATCCTGCTCTTCTCCAACGACCTCCCTGCAGTTCACTAATCATCCAATGGAAGCAAAGGCCAAGGACGTCTCTATGAACAGGGGCAGAGCAAGTGTGACTACATACTGGCAAGCTGTTTAGGGTCTGAAAATGGACAGATTTGATTCTCAATACTGTCCTGTAAGAGATCGGTGGTGCCAGGTGAGATGGGGTTGACCACTACTACTCAAGCTGGGTAACAGACAGAGGAATTTAACTGGCCCTAGGGCCTCCCCTGTTTTCCTTGAACCTTGTTCATGTGGGCTGAGCACAAGAAATGACTGTTCCCCAAATATTCATTAGGATAGAGTTCTGCACGTTTGTTTGTTTGTTTGTTTTTAAGTGTGAAAACACAGAAGAAATCATTGATTTTATAAGAACATTCTCTACCAGTCTTGGGGAAGTGGATGGCTCAGAGCATTTGAGGAGAGAGGCCAAAGGCAGAGGATCCCTCCAGCAAGCAAACACTGGGATCTAATGAACTCTACTTTTGTGTGTAGAGAGATAAGGAATAGGTCCAAAGGAAGGAGCAGAAACACTAGGAGTCCTAAAGGTCAAGGAGGTCACAGTACCTTGATGCTTGGATAAGAACAAACACAAGCAAAACCACAGTTTCCAGGACATCTGGCAAATATTTTAGATAGCAATAACATAGAATGTAAAGGTCCCACAGAAGTCATGCTGATCTTGCCCTCCCTTGTAGGATGTCAGCTCAGCATCCACTGAGCTCTTCTGATGTGGGCATCCAAATCTCCCAGCAAATGAGACCTGATGTGGTCAGATGGGTAGTGCCCCATTCAGTCCTGCTTCTAAACCCAGAGTTGCCATGGTACTAGCACCAAGTAAACTAACTCAACGACACTCAGGTAAAACCAAAGGAACTAGTTTTGATCTTCCTCAGCTATTTGGCTCTTTACTTTCAGTGAGGTCAGAGGGTTGCTGAAGGGTTTGGTAGAGAATAGAGTTGTCCACATTGATAGTAAAATCCAATTTCAGGTCACTGTGATGTCTTCACCCAACTTGGTTTAGTGCTCACTAGATCCCCACTCCCACTTGCAGGTTGGAAGGACTGTGCAGTCAAACTCTTGTGGTTCTTTTCTCTTTTAAAAATAAAAATGGAGGCTGTGGACGTAACTCAACTGGAAGACTGTTTGCCCAGGGCTCTGAGTTCATTCCCCAGCATCACAGAAACTGGGTGTTGTGGCTCACAATTGTAACCCCAGCTTTAGGTGGTGGGGATGATGAGGTTCTGAAGGTTATGGTCATTCTCAGCTATATAGTAGATGTGACATCAGCCTGGGATGGATAAGAAAGAGTGAGGCAGGATAAACTGGAAGGCTTAATACAGCAGTTATTACAAAATGTTAAAACTAGGACTTGGAGACACTGCTCTGTGACTGAGAGCACTGGCTACTCCTCAAGAGGATTCAGGTTCAATTCTCAGCTCTCACATGGTAGCTCACAACTGTCTGTAACTCCAGTTCTAGAGGGTGAGATTATCCCTTTCTGCCTCTGCATGTAACAGGCAAGCAAGCAGTGCACAGACTACAGGTAAAAGTAAATTAAATTGACAATTTAAAACATAAAACTAAATTTAACAGCTCTATTGAGGCATAATTTTCATAATGTACACATATATACACTGTAAACATAATGTGTGCATACTCGGAGGAAGACTCAGAACAGCGTGGCATCCCAGAGGTGCAGGGCTTTTAGAGATCCCAGCACTTGACCCAAATGCAGAAGCACTGGGGCCACAGAGAACCTCTATGTACACCCAAGGGCAGACATCTGCAGTGTGTGCTGTGCACGGCCCAGCCTCCTCAGCTAGCTCCCTGTGGTCATGCTGTACTAGACACTGCTGTGTGCTGCTCCATCCTCTTCTGGAAGGACGCACCACCCAGTGAAATTTCTGACACATTCCCAAGGTCTGCACTATAGCGACACTTCATCCAGGCCACTGACTTTTCCAGAGAGCCACACAGCCAAGGATGGACAGTGTCAAGTATGAAAGTTAGATTACATTGGTCCAACTCGGGGCAACTATCAAAGGCCATTAGAGCCCAGAGCTTCTATGGATTAGCTAGACTGTCTCTGAACACTACATACTTCTTCACTACCCTCCTATCCTATCCCCATCCTTCCCACAGGCTGGTCCCATAGCCTACCTGGTAACATTCTATAACCTGGGCCTCCACTTCAGGCTGTCCCTGGGACATGAACCATGGCTAGTTGACACTCTTCAGCTCTGTAGTCTTCATACCCCCCACCCACCCACCAGATTGATGGCTCTGAGTCCTCTAGATCAAAATGAGGCACCTACCTACACAGCAGCCATTACTGTCTGCTCTTCACAGGCACTGTGCTTACAAAGCTCTCCTGTGCTTACAGTCTTATCGGCTCATTTGTGTCTTTACTCTAATGACGTGGTCGAGTGCCAGCTCTAGGCAAGAGTGAAGAGATAAGAGAGAAAATACCTCTCCCTTCCTCTGCAAACTTATAGCCCAGCATACCAGGCTCATGATGTCTACCCCTTCAAGTTTCCCAGGTACTCTGGGCCACCATGCAGAGTTCACAGAAGCCATGAAGTAGAGCAGAGCATGGGGCAGTTGAGGAAAGTTTCTGGGGAGGAAGGCAGCTGTGTAGAATATGGAACTAGCGAGTGGAGAACTATCTGCACAATACGGAGCCATACAGTCATACACTGTCTCGAATCACTCTGCACACAGGGCAAGTGTCAGGAGATTCTATTGATCTGAGCCAGGTAGCAAAAGCAGGAAAAGTCCAATGGGCTCTGTTTCCCTCTAGGACCTCCTCCCTTCCTCTGCCTTCTTATTTGGAGACCACACAGTTAAGCTGGGCACACAGCCGGGGGTTGGGGCAGGGGTGGGGGCAACGTTGAAGGGAAGGAAGGAGGACCCCAAGTCGTTGGTGGGATTCCAGCTAAAGAATCTCTCAGTACTCTGCCCCAGTTCCTGCTTCATGCACTGGACTAACTTAAACTCTTCTTTGCAACTTTCCAAAGTTAACAGGATTTTCTAAAGTTTGTAACTTTGGTAGAAGAAGTTAAAGAAATAGATTTAAAAAACAAAACAAAACAAAACAAAACAAAGCATGTGTCAATGAGATGTTTGCCCTAGGTTGAATGTGGGACACAATGATGTAAGGGAGAGAGGCTGGGGCTGGGGTGCAAACTATAAAAGACTTAAGGGTGGGGTCAGGTGCACTTCTTCAGAACACATCTGGATAGAAGAACGATGGACATCGGATGTATTTCAAGATGCCACAAAGATAAAAATAGATCTTGACTATTTATCAAATTAATCACCCTATAATCTCAAGACAAATGGGATTCCTAGGGCAATATTCAGCTGGTAATTTAATACCCAAGTTTTTTGATCAATAAACCATTGGCCTGTTAGAATATTTAAGTCATGCTTAAAGTCATTCAGGAAGGAAAAAAAAACCTATTAACTTAAGTTCTTTGAAAGCATGCCTTTAATTCAAAATGTCATTTTCTATTTAAGCATTGCATTTTGCCTTACTCTAAAACAACCCTGATCTTAATTTTATTAAGAAAGATTAAAATGAATATTTGGTGTCAGAAATAACAAAGTTTATTGTCTTTTATTCAGCAAATATTTGGGTGTCTGTTATGTGCTACCACACTATAGAAGGAAAGAAGACAATATTCACATTGTGTTCGCAAGTGATCCAGGTCTGTGTGAGGCACTGGAGATAGGGTAAAACAGAGCCCTTGCATCTGTGGAAGTGAGCTTAGGGCCCTTTGAGTGCTCAGATGAGATAAGCAGCCTCTAGAACAGCAGTTCTCAGCCTTCCTAGAGCTGCGACCCTTTTATACAGTTCCTCATGTTGTGGTGCCCCTCAACCATAAAATTATTTTTGTTGCTACTGCGTAACTGTAATTTTGCTACTGCTATGAATTGTAATGCAAATATCTATTCTCCAATAGTCTTAGGTGACCCTTGTGAAAGGGTCTTTAGACCCCAAAAGGGTCAAGATTCACAGGTAGAGAAACAATGATCAGAAATATTAAAGCCACAGAGACTCTTCAAAGATTATTCAAATGAAAATTAAGAGTCCTATCCAGGGAAGATGAAGAAATTTTGACCAGGGAAGATGGCTTGGTCACAGAGAGCTAGCTTTCAATCATCAGGACCTGAATTTGACCCCTAGAACCTATATTGAAGAAGATGTGTCAGTATTCTATCAGACCACCATGTATTAGAGCTGGATTTCAACAACAACAGAAAAACAAAAAGCCTACAAACTCATGGAAACCGAACAACCCCCTACTGAATGACTGCTGGCCCAAGGCAGAAATGAAGAAAGTAAAGAGTTCCTAGAATTCAATGAAAATGAATGGACAGCATACTCAAACTCATGGGACATGATGAAATGCTAAAAGGAAAGCTCATAGCACTAAGTGCCTGCATGAAGAAACTGGAGAGATCTCA
The DNA here is from genome assembly GCF_900095145.1 of Mus pahari. NCBI lineage: Eukaryota > Metazoa > Chordata > Mammalia > Rodentia > Muridae > Mus > Mus pahari. Next base: position 103,021,059 of record NC_034590.1, read on the forward strand.
TTCTAGCAATTTAACAGCACACCTGAAAGCTCTAAAAAAAAAGAAGCAAACACACCCAAGAGGAGTAGATGGCAGGAAATAATCAAGGTGAGGGCTGAAATCAATCAATTAGAAACAAGGAGAACAATGCAAAGAATCAATGAAACAAAGAGTTGGTTCTTTGAGAAAATCAACAAGATAGACAAATCCTTATCCAAACTAAAAGACACAGAGAGAATATCCAAATTAACAAAATCTGAAATGAAAAGGGGGACAAACAACAGATACCAAGGAAATTCAAAAATCATTAGGTTATACTTCAAAAACTTGTACTCCACATAATTGGAAAGTCCAAAAGAAATGGACAATTTTCTCAATAGATACGACTTACCAAAGTTAAATCAAGATCAGATAAACCATTTAAATATAATCCCTAAGGAAATAGAAGGAGTCATTAAAAGTTTCCCAACCAAAAGAAGTCCAGGGCCAGGTAGTTTTGACAGAATTCTACCAGACTTTTAAGAAGAGCTAATGTCAATTCTTCTCAAATTATTCCACAAAAATACAAACAGAAGGAACATTGTCAAATTAATTTTATGAGGTCACAGTCACCCTGATACCCAAACCACACAAAAATTCAACAAAGAAAGAAAATTACAGATCAATTTCCCTCATGAACATTGATGCAAAACCATTCAATAAAATACATAAAAAACAAATCCAAGAACACATAAAAAAACATCATCCACCATGATCAAGTATGCTTCATCCCAGAAATGCAAGGATAATTCAACATATAAAAATCTGCCAATGTAATCTACCATATAAACAAACTGAAAGGAAAAAAAAATCACATGATCATCTTGTTAGATGCTGAAAAATATCTTGGGGGTAACTCTACCAAGCAAATGAAAGACATGTATAATAAAAATTTCAAGTCTTTGAAGAAGGAAATTGAAAAAGATATCAGAAGATAGAAAGATTTCTCATGCTCATGGCATGGTAGGATTAACACAGTAAAAATAGCCATCCTACCAAAGCAATCTACAGATTCAACTTAATCCCCATCAAAATTCCAATACAATCCTTTACAGACATTGAAAGAACAAAACTCAATTCACATGGAAAAACAAAAACCCAAGTTAGCTAAAAATAATCTTATACAATATAAAAATTTCTGGAGGTACCACCATCTCTGATTTCAAGCTGTACTACATGGTAATAGTAATTTTTTTAAAAAAAAACACATGGTATGGCATAAAAACAGACAGGTTGATCAATGGAATCAAATCAGAGACCCTGAAATAGATGCACAAACCTATGGACTCTTAATTTTTGACAAAGAAGCCAAAACCATATAATGAAAAAAAAAAAGCATCTTCAACAAATGGTGCTGCTCTAACTAGATGTCTGCATGTAGAAGAATGTGAAGAGATCTGTATTTATCAACCTGTACAAAACTCAAGTCCAAGTGGATCAAAGACCTCAACATAAAACCAGATACACTGAATCTGATAGAAGAGAAAGTGGGAAATATCCTTGAACACATTGGCACAGAGAACAACTTCCTGAACAGAACATCAGTAGCAAAGGCATTAAACTCAATTAATTTCAATATGAAAGTGGGACCTCATGAAACTGAAAAGCTTCTGTAAGGCAAAGGACATTGTCAATAGGACAAAACGGCAGCTCATGGAATGGGGAAATTTTTTCACCAACTCCACATCTGACAGAGGACTGATATCTAAAATATATATTTAAAAAACATAAGAAACTAGACATCAACAAACCAAATAAACCAATTTTAAAAGGGGTATAGATCTAAACAGAGAATTCTCAACAGAGGTATCTCTAATGGCCAAGAAGCACTTGAAGGAATGTTTAATATCCTTATCAAGGAAATGCAAATCCAAATGACTCTGAGATTCCATCTTACACCTGTCAAAAACACAAGTGGTAGCTCATGCTGGTGAGGATGTGGAGCAAGGGAACACTCCTCCACTGCTGGTGGGAGTGTGAAGTTACACAGCCACTTTGGAAATCAGTATGGCAATTTCCCAGAAACTGAGAATTGATCTTCCTCAAGACCCAGCTATAACACTCCTGGGCATATACCCAAAGGACTCTCCNTCCTACCACAAAGACATTTGCTCAACTATGTTCATAGCAGCTTTATTCATAATAGCCCAGAAGCTAGACTAGAAACAATCTAGATGTCCCTCAACTGAAGAATGGATAAAGAGAATGTGGTACATTTATACAATGAAGTAATACTCAGCAGTTAAAAAATATATATCATAAAATTTGCAGTCAAATGGATGGAACTAGAAAAAAAAATCATCCTGAATAAGGTAACACAGACCCAGAAAGACAAACATGGTATGTACTCACTTATGGGTGGATATTAACTGTAAAGTAAAGGATAACCACGCTACAATCCACAGACCCAGAAAGGCTAAGTAACAAGGAGGGCTTGGGGTGGGAAGCAAGGATCTCCCTGGGAAGGGAAATAGAATAGGTTTCGCCTGTGGACTGAGGATCAGTGGGTTGGGAACAGGAAGAATCATGTAGCAGGGGAGGGAAGGAGAAAAGACTGGATTTGGGTGGCATCTCAGGAGGGTGAGGTAGAAACCTAGTGCAAGGGGAACTCCATGGAATCTATGAAAGTGACACTAACCAAGACCTCTAGTAATGGGGGACATGGAGCGTGAACTGGTTCTCTTCTGTAACCAAGCAAGGCCTCGAGTGGAGGGATAGGGACACCAACCCAGCCACAAAACCTTTAACCTACAGTTTATCCTGAGGAACTCTAGCATAATTGTCATCAGAGAGACCTCTAACCAGCAGCACCTGAAGAGAAGAGATGCAGAATCCCACAGCCAGACACTAGGCAGAGCTCTGGGAGTCCTGTGGAGGAGAGGATAGAAGGATCAGAGGAACCAGAGGGGTCAAGGACACCACAAGAACATGGCCCACAGAATCCGTTGACCAGGACTCATGGGGGCTCACAGAAATCAGAAGCCTGTAGGGTTCTGATGGAGGGCCTCTGCATACAAGCTATGGCTGAGTAGCTCGGTGCGCTTGTGGGATTCTTAACAGTGGGGCTGTCTCTGACTCTTTTGCCTACTTTCGGGACCCTGTTCCTCCTACAGCGTTGCCTTGTCCAGCCTTGATGTGCTAGCATGTGCCTGGTCTTACTGTAGCTTGTTATGCAGAGTTTAATTCATGTCCATGGGAGGCCTGCTCTTTTCTGAGGAGGGTTGGATCTGGGGGAAAGGGGAGGTGGGAGGGAGAGACAAGTGGAAGGGAAGGGAGGGAAAACTATAGTTAGGATGTAATATATGAAAGAAGAATTTTAAAAATGTTTCATGTGTCACACATGATGGCACACTATTTATTTATTTATTTATTTATTATAAGTACACTGTAGCTGTCTTCAGACACTCCAGAAGAGGGGGTCGGATCTTGTTACAGATGGTTATGAGCCACCATGTGGTTGCTGGGATTTGAACTCCAGACCTTCAGAAGAGCAGTCGGGTGCTCTTACCCACTGAGCCATCTCACCAGCCTGATGGCACACACTTATAATGCCAATGCTGGCAGTTGAGTTAGGTGAATCCCTAGAACTTGCCAACCAACCAGTCCAAAGTCCTTGATAGACTCCTGACCAATGAGAGATCCTGTCTAAAAAAAAAAAAAAAAGAATCAGGTGGGGCTAGAGCTCAAATGAATTAGGTAGTGTCAACTCCTGTAGTATTTTGAACTGGTGATATGGCTCAGAGATGAAATGTTCCTGTTTGAGTTAGGTCCCCATGACCCACATGGTGAAAGGAGTAAGCTGACTCCTATTGGTTGTCCTCTGAGCCCTATACTCATGCTGTGGCATGCATGTATGTGTTAGGCTGTATACATACACACACATCCCTCATTATATAAATAATGTAATAAAAAAAAGAAGTAGAAAGACATAGACAGCTTATATGAAGAGCAATACCCAAGCTAACCTCTGACATCCTGCACACACAGAAGAAACTGTCCAGGCTAACACAAGTGACTTTCTTGTCATAATTTACTGCCTGTCCAAATTTAGTGGTTGTACACTTCTGGGTTAAATGTTATTCAAGTTATTGGTGCCTTTAAAAAAAAAAGTAATAATAAAACGTGTCTGAAACCATGCAACGATAAGAAACATTTGTCGTGCTGAAAGCAAACAAAGCTGCAAGCGCTCTGGTTTACGAGCGAAAACCAAGGAGCTGCCGCTATAAAAAACATCTGAAGTAGCGCGCTGGTCCTGGGAGGAAGCGAGGTTTGTGAGAGTTCCATTTGAAGTCACTGCATAAGGGGCCTGCTCAATGCAAGCAGCACAGCCATGCGTGTCTTGTCAGAAATGATTGCCAACCCGGCGCCTCAGACACGGAAGCATGGTTAATGTCCCACTACATCTTACCTGTTACTGCGGCCCTGGTATGGGCTGGTGGGCGCTTGCGCAAATCTTCAGAGCAAACAGAAAGCGACTGCTTTTCACGCAGCTGCCTCTGGAGTCTGTAGACCTCGTTGTCAACCCAGAGAGTGGGGTGGGAAGGCATCATCCACTCTGCGGTTTTTTCCTAGGGATAATAATCCAGACAAAATAGACTGCACCCTATGAGGAATCTTCCAGAAGGTCTTAGAGAGGTTGTGTGTTTGGAGTCAGCTGCTGAAGGAGACTTAGCATTTATCAACCGTGGTTGTCTTCAAAATCTTTTTTACAGAACAGTAAGTGAGGCAATAAATAGCAGCAATGCATAATCCTACTGTGTCTTCCTTGCCTTGTCTCGGTGAACCTTCCCTGGGAGAGCTGAGCTCAGGAACGGCAGTAGCCTTGGGAAAGGGTGGACCAGTTTCTGATCAATAGTTTTACACCAGCCATGGGTCTTTGTGCTTTACCTTTATGATTTTATTCAGTCCTTTTGGAAAAGAAAATAAAAGGTGATATCCATTTTATAGATGAGAAAGGCATGCTTCAGAGAAAATGGGAAAGTCATGTGACCCATACCTAGCCTATTAATGTTTGCAGAACTGTTACAAAATATGTGACAAAGGCAACTTTGGGAGAGAAAATTTATTTTGGCTCACAAATTAGGGTGCTGTCCATCATGGTGGGGAAGGCACGGTGGGAGGAGCTTGAGGCAGCTGACCACACTTCACTCGTAGTCAGGAAGCACATGCTGGCTGGAATGCTGGCTCTCAGCTAGCTCAATCCTTTTCATTCAGTCTGGGACCCCAGTCCAAGGGATGGTACTGTCCACAGTTAGGGTGGATCTTTCTACCTCAATTACCCTACATCTAGAAACTCCCTCACTGACATGCCCAGAGAGATTTATCTCCCAGGTGTTTCTAGATCCCAGTAAGCTGGGATCCCAGCCATCACACCGAAAATCTTAGCCACTAAAGTAGGGCGTGGCTCTGTAGCTGCAAACTGGTCCAGAGCAAACTGCAAGGGAGCCAGACTTTGAGCTCCACTGCTGTGTGTGTGGGAGCTGTGCAAACTCTGCTCCAGAGTTAACCCTGACCAGCCCCAGAGTCAGTGCAGATGCATGGTATGCAGGAAGTGAGCTGTCCTACAGATTCCCCACCCCTGGCCCTACCCCTTCCCTGGCCCCACTCCCATCCCTCCTTCTCCCCGCCAGGGCAGGCTGTCTGAGGTCTCTAAGAAACATTTTGAGAAAACAATTTGTAGCTAGAAAACCTAAAGTTCTGAGAAGCCTGAACTCTCATCTTCAAAAAACTGGAAGCAAGGACTTGGAATTACCCAACAAATTAAGTTCATTTTAATATCAGAATGCAATTGGGAGAGAGGGTCTGGGTGAAAGAAAAATAAGTGTAATTGCTTCTTTTTTTCAGACTCACATATTGCTTTGTTCATTACGAAATAACGAAGCATTATTTGATCCCATTATTCTGTAAATGAGATTGAGGGAATGGTACATCTGCATTCAGGCAGCAACAGAGTTGGGAAATGTTTATCCCACCGACATTTAAAAATAGCAGCTCCATCTTTCGTGGTAATGAAATTGTAGGTGTTTTCATTGCAGAAATATATTTTATAACACACACAAATACAGCAGTTAAATTCAATGCTGGGGAATGCTCTCTCCAAGGCCTTCCTCTGGGCGGGCTTGGGTTTTCTGCAATGGGTTTTTGTTTCTTTGAAACCAAAGCCCGTGTGGGCAGTGACAGATAGGACACAAAACCACTGGTGAATCTTTTTTTTTTTTTTTTTTTTTTTTTTTTTGAGAAAGAGGTTAAGTTCCCGGAGCCATTCAACATGTACACCTGCCCTCTTGTGGCACGTATCTGTATAGCCACAGGTTTAAAGACCATGACAAGGGTTATCCTAAGCAATATTCCAAGTGAATCTCCGCACTCCGACACTTGTCCCCAAACAGTTAACATTTACTATGTATCTCCTCTGCTGGGTGTGACGTCCCTCAAGGTGCTCACGTTTGACAAAACTCCTGTACTAACCTGCCACTGTTCACTTCCCTCTGTACTAGGGCCTTGTGACAGGCTACCCAAAAACTTCATGCTACCAAACAACCATTCTCTGAGTGAGAAAGTCAAGCAGGAAAAGGGTTGCATGGGGCCTCGGGTAGAAGACTGAGAACCAGGACTTCGATACATCTGAAGGCTCATTCACACAGACCACTGGCTGAATGCCGTGGGATACTCAGACTGGGTCAGGATGGGTTTCGTTGGTTTCCACAGAAGATGGGACACTGTGCGACTGTTCTGTCTCTCAACCATTTTCTTTCTAGTGAACATTATATACACAGTTGATGGCCGTTTTTTCTACTTGATCTCTGCAGGTGGACCATTCCTTAAAGATTATTATTCTTATCTGAAAGGAGTGACTAAAGAGATGTGTGTGTGTGTGTGTGTGTGTGTGTGTGTGTAAGTCCAATAGTCAGCCTCTGATCTCATTCCCTGGGCTCCTGTTACCATTTTTAGAAGGGTCTCCCGGAACCCGGAGCTCCCCAGGTCAGCTAGGCTGGACAGCCAGGGAGCCACAGCACTAGCATTCCAGAGGTGTTGGGATCTGCATGCTTGCAAGCATTTTACTGACCCACTGACTGAGCCATCTCCCAACCCAGGTGTACTGGTAGTTTTGTGTCAACTTGACACAGCTGGAGTTATCACAGAAAAAAAGAGCATTAGTTGGGGAAATGCCTCCATGAGATCCAGCTGTGGGGCATTTTCTCAATTAGTGATCAAGGGCGGAGAGGCCCCTTGTAGGTGGGACCATCTCTGGGCTGGTATTCTTGGATTCTATAAGAGAGTAGGCTGAGCAAGCCAGGGGAAGCAAACCAGTAAAGAACATCCCTCCATGGCTTCTGCATCAGCTCCTGTTCCTGACCTGCTTGAGTTCCAGTCCTGACATTCTTTGGTGATTAACACCAATATGGAAAATGTAAGCTGAATAAACCCTTTTCTCCCCAACTTGCTTCTTGGTCATGATGTTTGTGCAGGAATAGAAACCCTGACTAAGACATCAGGGATGCTTTGTCATTAGCAGCAATAACTCTCGGCACCAGAAGGAGTCAATCATTCTGCAGAAGAGAACCAAGGAATCCCAGATACTTCACTGAAGACCTAGGGTTTTAATGCATTTGATTAACCTGGAAGCCCAGAGCAAGGCTTTTGTTCTGGGTGGTAGTGTGTGTTCAACCACTGGCCAGATGTTTCATCAATTGAATTAAAAAAAAAAAAAAAAACCCCACGCTGGACATGGTGGCGCACACCTTTAATCCCAGCACTCCGGAGGCAGAGGCAGGTGGATTTCTGAGTTCGAGGCCAGCCTGGTCTACAAAGTGAGTTCCAGGACAGCAAGGGCTTTACAGAGAAACCCTGTCTCGAAAAAAAACCAAAAAAATTAAATAAATAAATAAATAAATAAACCACAAAAGTTTAAAATCACTGTAAAAACCAAAGATGTAGAGACAGGACAGAAGTCTCCTCCTGTCCCCCCCCCCCCCCGCCCCCCCCCGGGCACCTCAGATCTGGGATGGCTGCACACTTGCTGCCTTCCCCACAGGCAAGCGGCCTTTTACTCGTACATGGTGTGCGCTGTAGCCTGCTTCTTTTCACTTAACGTTATCTTATACTTTCTATGAGCAATGAAATTCCATCTGAGTGGCCATTTGTGTGCTGTTCTGAAAGAAGACCATGGTCAGAAAGCTACATCCGGAAATTAAACTTTGTACTTACCGGTCTTTGGCTTTCTCGTAAATGGACACAGTTCTACATTGTTCAAGTGCACTCTAAAAGCAGACACAAAGGAACAAAGATGTGCCATGAAGTAATTAGGAACTAAGTGGGGGTAGGGCAGGCAGTTATAAAGGGGTGGTGTTAGTTGGCAGTGTGTGTGTGTGTGTGTGTGTGTGTGTGTGTTCCTGTAGTGTGTAAATTGCCCTGCCTGTTTTTCGTTTGGTATTGTCCAGATGTTTAAAAACGAGCAACTGGTCTTTTCATAGTCATTTAAGGGAAAGGATAAAGGAAGTTTGCCACTAAGTGTTTTAAAGCATAACAAAACAAAACAAAACAAAACAAAACAAAACAAAACAAAACAAAACAAAACAAAACAAAACATGGCTGAGTCTGATTATCTTATACAGAACTCACAAGCTTGCAGCTTCTAATGTAAAGTAAGACTTGTTAGAGAGCCAGGCAAAGCCCACTTCCAACTTTGCAAGGTCTATCTTTGGCATGAGCCATTGAAAGGACTTTGACCTCGTGACATCACGGACAGAGTGCATCCTGGCAATTTCCACAGCAAACCCGCTGAGGTGGTTGTTCTTACTGGAGATCCTGAGGCGGCAGTGTGGGAGCTCTGGACACCGTGCCTTGTAAAATGCATTTCTTTGTATGCTTAGTTTAGAGCAAATGCGTTTCTCTCTTCTACCTGTGATCACAGCTATTAAATAAATAGCCGATGGGACTCTATCGTCAGAGAAACACAGCCCAAGTGAAAAGCTGTCATCTTTGCAGACACATCTTTACTTCCTGCTATGGCTTTGGCTAGCCAAATGATAGTTGCTATTTGCTGAGCTAGAAAACACCCATTTTGTTAAAAACAATACAACAACCAAAACCTGAAGGTTAAAAATTGCCCAGGTCTTCAGGTTTGGGTTTAGTGGTCAGCTCTTCTGAAAATGCTCACCTATTCATTACCGCAGTGAGTTGTTGCTGGGGCCAAAGAGAGGCAGAGCACTGAGCGCCACAGCAAACTAAAGAAATGTTTGGAAGGAGCCTACCTTTCACATGCTTGCAGTCTTGGAGGAAAACAAACCCTATACACACACTTAATGTCGCCTGTGTCACGGTCAGGGCCGTGAGGAGTTCTGAGGAAGAAGCCACATTATCTGGAAATGGAATGACCCAGTTTTCTCTTAGCAAGGCAGAGGGAGAGCCACAGCCACAGCAGACCCAGACCCACCACCCACATAATTGACACTCCTTGGTTCTCTACAAACTAGCAGAAAATAGAGTTGGCACATTGGAATATCAGGACCTGACTTGTGGAAAATTTAACAGCAAAGAGTCTTGACAAGTGTGCACCCTCCATGGCTCCTCTCTCAAGTAAGGAGTCACTGAGAGATCAGCCAAGGCGTCATTGTGTGTGTATGTGTGTACAACCACATGTTTGTTCATGTGGGGGAGTGCACGCCCATGAGTATAGAGGCCTGAGGACAACTTCAAATGCTATTACTCAAATGCTGTCCACTTTCTTTTGAGGCAGACTCTCTGGCCTGGAGCCTGCTGGTTATGCTAGATCAGCAATCCCCTGGGACTCACTTGTCTCCTCCTCATCCTCGGGCAAGGATTCCAAGCGTGGACCACACCTGGCTTTTTAATGTAGGTTCTGGGCATTCAATCCAGGTCCTTTGGCTTGCATAGCAAACATTTTACCAACAGAGCCATCTCACCAGCCCAGACCTCTTGATTAATGTTAGTTTTTATCTTGGGACTAAGTCTCCTGCATGTCAGGCAAGTGCTCTGTCAATGAACTACAACTCTAATCCATTCCTGTGTATAGAACTTAAACCCTGCATCTAGTGCTCTAAAAAGCATTTCAGATGAATTTTCTCATCTAACCCTTAATGCTAACAGGTAAGCCTTATAAATAACCAAGCCTTAGAAGACTGCCCGTGATCACAAAGGTAGTGTGTGAATGGCTGGGGGTCAGAGCTTCACTCCTCAACCAGTGAGCTAAAATCAGCCTTCATCACAGTCCCAGAATGCTCCTTAAGTCATATCTGTGACAATGCACGTGTTATGACTGGTATCATCAGTGCAGTAGAAAGGGGAGTACAGAGTCCTCAAGCCTGAGAGCTCTGTCCTATCACAGTCCCTGCATCTCCTGCGCCTGCCTGGCCTGAGAGCTCGGTCCTATCCGAGTCCCTGCATCCCCTGCGCCTGCCTGGCCTGAGAGTTCCGTCCTATCCCAGTACATCACTCACACATCGTTTCCAGACCAAGAGATTCTTACCTGCATCCTGAACTCCTAGGATTCTTGTGACAATTATTGATTATAATGTGCAGACCAATTGATTATAATGTACAGGTCATTATAATGGAATGACCAAGCAATATTCAATTTCGGTGACTGCGTGAAATTTCCAAACTAATTCACACATTAGACTTTTCTAACCTCTGCATTCTGACTCTGTGAGTGCACACATTGTGACCAATCATATCTGCCCCTCTCTGCTCACCTCCTCCCTCCAGGCATATCCCTCTCACTTACTTCTAGCATCTATAAAATCTCTGGTTCTCTCATGTATTAAGAATACTTAGCATGAGATCTTCCCTCAGAACTTTCAAGTGTGAGAAGTACAGCAGCATTGGCTACAGGCACCGTGTTCCACAGAGCATTTCTGGAACTTATTCTTCTCCACTTGATCTTAGCCAAAAAGCCGAGAAGCGATGGGACTTATTCTTCTCAACCCAAATTTCTGACCTGTGGATGACTAACCCCCACTCCCACCCCCACCCCCAGGCTTCTGGGTCACCATAGTTCCTCCCTCTCTGAGGCTGTACAGCATGGATCTCTCCATGGTTACCACATCTACCTATTCAGCTGCTGTTTAGGCAGCCTCTGTTACCCTAATTTCTACTGCTGCCACAAGCAGGAGAGTGCAGTTTGGTTTTGGGGTTTTTGGGAGGTTGTTTTGAGTTTTTTTGTTTGTTTGTTTTTGTGTTTTGTTTTGTTGTTCCTGATTTCCACTCTTTTTGGACCCTGCTTTCCTACTGTCTTGGCTGGCCCTGGGGTCACCTGGGGAGTTCTCTATAAAAGACTGAGGCATCCCCACCTCCAGAATCCTCCTAGGCTGATGTAGTGGGGCCCAGACACTGATGAATGCTAGGCTCCTCAGGACCCTTGAGGAACAGTCGGCTTCATGGGTCTTAGCCCCTCCACCCCCACACACTTGGGACTGGAGAGCCGGCTCAGTGGGTAAGAGCACTCTTTTCCAGAGGACATAAGTTTGTTTCCCACCACCTACATCAGGAAGCTCACAACTGCTTAGAACTCCATCTCCAAGGGATCTGAAGTCCTCTCCAGGCCTCCTTGGTCACCCACATGCAGACATCCCTCTACCTTATAAGTAAAAATAAACCTCAGAGAAAATAGCCTTGTCTCCAGCCTCATCTTGCTCACATCCCCATCTCCATTTTCCTTCTGGGAAGTTTTTATCATTTTCTCCAGCCCCTTTATTAATCTGCCAAGCCTGGTTAATAACCCAGAGGACCTCAAATCCTCTACAAATCTAGATCCACTGCTATTGGGCCTCCTTCACCTGCTGCTCCCACCTAAGGCCCCCACCTGCTGCTCTCACCTGCTGCTCCCACCTGAGGCCCACACCTGAGGTCCCCACCTGAAGACCACACCTGCTGCTCCCACCTGAGGCCCCCACCTGCTGCTCCCACCTGAGGCCCCCACCTACTGCTCCCACCTGAGGCCCCCACCTGAAGGCCACACCTGCTGCTCCCACCTGAGGCCCCCACCTGCTGCTCTCACCTACTGCTCCCACCTGAGGCCACCACCTGCTGCTCTCACCTACTGCTCCCACCTGAGGCCCTCACCTGCTGCTCCCACCTGAGGTCCCCACCTCCTGCTCCCACCTGAGGCCCCCACCTGCTGCTCTCACCTGCTGTTCCCACCTGGCCCCTCCAGTTTCCCTGCAGTTTATTCCACTCAAGCAGGAGCCACATGCTACCTAGAGTTGCCTGAGACCAAATGCTTTGTGTTTCTGACTGCTAGGTGGGAAAACAGTAGACCTCATTCTGTTTGCTGAATAATTCCATTATCCCTCTCTATTACACTATTAATTCTTCATTTTATCTGTCATTGGGTTTTCAGTAAATAAATAAATGAAGCCAGCACAACTGCTTATATCCATAAGTAATCAAAATGTATTTAGTGCCTTAGTAAGTAGCTTGTTTTTCTAATTTTCCTTTAATTAGCAGAGAAAGAATTAAAATCAATTCCTTATCCAGCAGATAAAAAATTAAACTCAGCTTTCTCCCTCATACATATCCAAACTTGAATGTATACAAGAAACACAAATTCATAATCATCCTGTAATATAATATGTATCCAATATTAAACACATTGCTATGACATTTATCTTCTCTCCCTGATCACAGCTTAATAAAATTATAATTATGACCTTTCAAAGCATCCTTGCCTGGTCCTCACTGATGCAGCTTCCGTAGCTTCAAATCTCGGCTCTTCCAAGGGGCAGCTACATCTCCCTGACAGGTCATCTGGTGTGGGTGAGGTCTGTTGTTGCTCACCCTCATCGTGCAGAGGCCAGAGCAGGGCTAAACTCAGTAAGGGCTCAAAATCCAGTCATTACCCAGTCCCATCCCTGCCCAAGAAGTTACCTGCAATTGATACTTGCTGGGGAAGGGAAAATCGATTTTCTCCAACATAGTGTCCCTGGATAATATCAACCATACTACAGAGTAGGAAGGCCCCATGTCCCAGGCCAACACAAAAGGACTCAGTGTGTGTGTGTGTGTGTGTGTGTGTGTGTGTTGGGGGAAGGGGTTGATTTATTTAATTGTTTTAAATTTGTCTGTTTTGATTTCTCTTTTGTTTTTGAAGTTTTTCCTGTTTAGCTTTGAGAAAGAGCATGAAGCTAGATAGGGAAATGGGGTGGCTCTAAAGGAGTTAGGGGAAGGGAAATGTGATCAAAACATATTGTGTGAAAAAAGTGTTTAAATAAAAATAATTTTTAAATGGTCACCAAATGCTTAAACGCATGAGCACTTATACATGTAGCATAGCTCTGTGGTGGATGTCAAAGAGGACGGGCATTCGGGGGGGGCTTGGTGCACGGTGGGGTTGTGAGTGGGAAGGGACAATGCTATGTCAGAAACTAAGCTTCAAATTAGCTCCCATTCGGCTGCAAACAGCATCTTCTTTGAGCTGGACTGTTTTAATTGGTCAAAGATATCCAACTCTTGATTGATGTGCTCCAGAAAACCAAATTCTTCCTTAAAAGACAGACGTTCCCAGGTATTTGGTGCTGTAAACTGTCTTGCTTGCTTTAAGACAACGTGAGTCTCCTGACACCCAGTCTGGCCTCGGACTTGCTATGAATCCAAGGATGGCACTGAATTCCCAACCTCCGAGCACTGTAATCACCAGCATGTACCACCATGGCCAGCTAGTCCTTGGAGGAACAGGAGTATGTCTCCTGTGAGGAACTTCTTACTACTCTTTTAGAAACTCATCAATATTTGCTAGAGGAGGATTGGGTACTGCACTCCCAGCTGATGTCAGTCATGGGATCTCAGAAAAAGGTTCTAGCCATCAGAAGACTTTGTAATACTACATTATGGTGGTTTCCTTTCTAGCCAAAGGAATAGCTGCCTTCTCCCCTAGAGAAAGCTGTTTCTGCCATAGGCATCATCTATGATCCTGCATGTGGATGGGCTCCACGTGGGTGGTGGATAGAGTTGCTCTTCCCCATTGGAGACAGGGTTGTCCCTAGTGGATGCTGCTGGTGCTGTGAGATCAGTGAAGCAGAGGGATGGCACTTATACGATCTTGGAGAGGAGACAAGGGCAGGATCTTCACTTTTGTGCCTGTGCTACCTGACTCCAGACCTTGTGGATCTGTTTGACTTTGATTAGGAGACAGAATCATGAGGTAATTCCCATTCCTCTGCAGAAATTACACGCTGTGGTTAATTCAGCACTTTCAGACAGCCTCCATGAAGGCTGTGAGTCAGCTCTCTTCGTTACGTTTATTTGGTGAGTCAGGCCCTGGCAGGGCCCTGATTTGTTGTTTAATATTTTGGGGGGATTATTTTGGTATGCTGGGAACATGTTTGCTGAAATATGGGGTGTTAAACAAGATGTTTTCATTTGTTTTGATGGGTTCTCCTGAAGGCACTACTCCGCATTTCACACTTACCCAGCACTTTCTATCCTCAACCAGCACCAGGATAAGCACGCAACTACCCTGTGTGTTTGTGAAGTATGGGTCTATTTCAACCAAAGGCGGAGCTGGAAGGACCTCCAAGCCTCAAATCTCAAGGTAGAGCTGAAAGGGGTCCTCCAAAACCCATAGCTCCCACTGCCATTTCCAACCAAAGATGATGGGCAGCCTCCAAGGACCCGAAGGAATAAATTGATTATTCTCGCTTGTTATATGATGTTCTTAGGGTGTTACCATAACAGCATGGATCTTTCCCTGAACTCAGCAGAACATATGGGGAGCCTATTTTTAGCTTACCATTCCTCCCCCACACCCATCTTTCTCCCTAGAAGTCCTCAATACGGACCCATTATGTAGGTGTGTGTTGGGGGAGTGATGAACTGGGTGAATCTACTACTTCTGACCCTTGAGGCAGCAGTGACATGTCTTACACTCTGGGAGCTGTGATTGGGGTTAACCTACATGTGAAGATTGTTCCTAGAACACTGTCACATCAGCCTTAGTAGCAGACACAGAGCAAAGCCACACACAGCAGTATGCCTTCGGCCAAAGGAAGCCCCAAGATGCTCTAAATAAGAAGCCAGTAAGCAGAGGCTGGGGTGGCTTTGAGCACAAATATGAGGACCTGGTTTAAATCCCCCAAAACCTATATTTTAAAAAATCTGGGCATGGCAGGATTCTTCTGTAACAGCAGCACTGGGGGGGGGGGAGTCAGGCAAGGACAATGGATCGGAAGAGCTCATTGGCCAATCAGCCTAGCCAAAACCGTGAGCAGTTTCCTCATGCAGAACTCTGCCTCAAAACAGAAGGTGGAGAGCCACAGAGGAAAACACCTCAAGTGAACTTCTGGCCTTTCTTGGTTCTAGTCTCCACATGTACACTCACACATATATACATACCTAGCTAAACCTGTACATATAGCACACAGAGACACACTCATGATCACATGGGTGCAATGTACCCACATGCATGTACATATATATCTATCTAAACATGCATATATACCACACATAGAAACTTGAGTATAAAAAAAAGGAAGTCACAAAAAAATAATCTTTACAACATAACCCTAAATGTCATAATGAACTGCAGAGGATTGTGTGTCTCTATTCAAAAGTGGAAAGCATTTACAACTGTATTCCACATAGAAAACCACTTTGTTCCTTTGTCTGTGCTGCCCAAGGATATCCAGACCCTATTTTTGCAGTTATGAGACTTAATGGTGATACATATGCCTGCTCCATGCACCAGAGTAACGGGAGCTTCCTGGTATTGTTCTAGAACAAGAACCAGACAGCATTTCTCCAGAAAGGGATTGCTGAGCCAGGTTCAGAGGTTCAGTCCATTTATTTACCTTTTTAGTACCTAAGTGATTTCTAGCATGGCACAACTCTAAGGCTAATTCATTAAGGTGAAAGAAATCTACAAACACCTGCCTGTAACTGACTCGTAAGTTGTGGCTTCTGTAACTGACTTCTTGTTTAGCCCTCCACTCAAAATGACCTACTAAAACCAAGAGTCAACTATAGTAACTCACTAGCATGGTACCAATTTATGGGAGATTTTTATTTGCATAAAGTGGATTGTGTTTGAAGTCCTCAGTTCCTTCTTCCCTTAACGTCCAGTACCCTCTTGTTCTTGGTTCACTGCATTAAGAATTGTGGGTAATTAGATGATGTCATTTGTTTAATACAGGAGAGAATTAATGAGGAAAGAGTAGCTTTCATACCACACAATTGCAGGATTGGTTCGGAACACATTTTAGTAAAGTGTGTGTGTGTGTGTGTGTGTGTCCCCATGTGCGTGCACGCACACACACACACACACACACACACGTATGGGTGTGTGTATTGGACATGAACTTGGAGTTGAGTATAGTGCAAGCTGCAGATTTTCAAGCATCCAGAGACTGTATCTGCATCAGATGAGTGTCCGAAGAAGCAGGACTAGACATCTAAGGAAGTTCTGGTGTCATCACTATGTTCTAGGCAGTGAGCTGCAACAAACCCAGACAGCCCCCTTGAAACTGAGAACTAGGGAGTGTGCCTGCAAGGTACCCTCAGCAAAGAAACAAATGACACTCTCACATTACCCGCTTATGATGCATAAAACAGGGTCTGCTAGTCCCTTCCGTCTCTTTGAGCCCATTTGTAAGATTCTGCTTTGTAAGCATGGAAGGTGCTTAGCCTGCATTTCCTACAGTGTGGGAGGCAGTGAGTAGGTGGCTACCCCAGTGTAGCATCCAATTACACTGACCTACACATTAAGAAAGTTCCTTCATTTTCTCTTCTACTTTAAGCCTGTTGACTTCAAGGAGAATGTCTCTCAGATCTGATGATGACCTATCCAACAGATTATTACCGCAACAAAAGTACTCGGTTTTTCTATGGCAAAGAAGCAGACAGAGCCCAGGTCAGGTCTGCTGAAAATGTGTAAACTTGGCCATTCATGTAGTGAATTTGGGGAGAGGCTGGACCAAGGGCATTTGATGAGGTTTCTTATAGAGGTCCTCTGCCATGTCTGGTCCCATCATTCTCTCTGCTATGCGCTGAAATGGATCAAAGTCATTGCTGAAGTGCATGAACTGTATGGGGGCTTGGATTGCGGTCAGAGTAGTGTCCCAGGAACATATTAGTAGATGAACTGGGAGCTCTTTCTCCCTGTGTGTTTGGTAGCCACATCCAGAGCCATCTGTCCTGTCTCATACAACCGCCCCCTCTACCCTGTCCCTGTGCTCATATAGTTGGTGAGAACATGCACACAGGTCACCATGATCCCCAACCCCCATGGCCAGGAACATAAACAAGAGTCAAAATGTGTTTTGCTTCACCTGAGAAAGCACAGTGAGGGGAGGGGACTAGCAAAACATTAGTCATTAGCCTTAGTATCAGGCAGAATTTAACATTGTATCCATAAATGGTAAGAAATTACTTCAAATTATACATGTATTTTATAGGAGAGAAACAAGAAACAAGAGCGAATGATGTCTACTATGGTATTGTTGAGAGATAGAGAAAATCTATACACAGATCTGGGGAAAGAAACATACAAA
>NC_034590.1:103038675-103039918 GCF_900095145.1 Mus pahari
TGGTGGCGCACGCCTTTAATCCCAGCACTCGGGAGGCAGATGCAGGCGGATTTCTGAGTTTGAGGCCAGCCTGGTCTACAAAGTGAGCTCCAGGACAGCCAGGGCTATACAGAGAAACCCTGTCTCAAAAAACCAAAAATAAAATAAAATAAAATAAAATAAAATAAAGTCAGCCCCCCCCCCCCGGGAGGAAGGACTACAGCTACCTGGTGGGGAGGGGAGGACTACAGTCAGAGTCTAAGGAACAGCATTGTTGTGGTCATATTTACTCTTATTTTCTTAGAAAAATCAGCATTCATGTACTCAAAAATGCTATAGAGAAAAATAAAAAACTAAGACCATCAAAGATTATGCTCAATTAAATAAATATAAAATTTAACCACGTGAACTCTACAATAAAAGTTGTGATTCTGGGTGTCATGCTAGAAGCAACCAGTTTAAACTTAGAAATAAAATGAAAGTATTACCAATGTTAATGTTAAAAGTAGACTGACTGTCTTAGGGTTTACTGCTATCAACAGACACCATGACCAAGGCAACTCTTATAAGGACAACATTTAATTAGGGCAGGCTTACAGGTTCAGAGGTTCAGTCTATTATCATCAAGGTGGTAACATAGCAGCATCCAGGCTGGCATGGGGATGAAAGAACTGAAAGTTCCACCTCTTACTCCAAAGGCAACTAGGAAAAGACTGGCTTCTAGGCAGTCAGGACGAGTGTATTAAAGCCATGCCCACAGTGACGCACCCACTCCAACAAGGCCCACACTTCCTAGTGCCACTCCCTGGGCCACGCATATACAACCTTACACCTAATCAAACATCTACCTAGACCTACACAAAGCAGTGTGTCCGAAATGATACCAAGTCACAGCTTCCCCAAGTGATTGACTTGTTTTTGTAGACAACTAAGGGGAAAGCAAATGGAAACTTACTAGAACTTGATTTTTATTTCTTTAAATTATTTTATTAGAAGCACAGCTGAGGGAACAAATATAACATTTGTATATGGAAATCACCAGCTTCCTCTTAGCCATAGCTAATTTAAAAGTTCAACTTTTAAAAAATAAAAAGAAGCCAGGCATGGTGGTGCACACCTTTAATCCCAGCACTCAGGAGGCAGAGGCAGGCAGATTTCTGAGTTTGAGGCCAGCCTGGTGTACAGAGTGAGTTCCAGGACAGCCAGGGCTACACAGAAAAACCCTGTTTCAAAAAATGAAAAAAAGAAAGAAAGAAAGAAAGAA
>NC_034590.1:103040051-103042978 GCF_900095145.1 Mus pahari
AGGGAGAGGGAAAGGGAAAGGGAAAGGGAAAGGGAAAGGGAAAGGGAAAGGGAAAGGGAAAGGGAAAGGGAAAGGGAAAGGGAAGGGAAGGGAAGGGGAAGGGAAGGAAGAAAGAAAGAATCATCAAAACCCAGACCCAGAAAGGCAAGCATGGCATGTTGTCTCTCGTATGTGGATGCTATGGAAACATGGGGGAATTTTGAGGGAGGGGATAGATTACAGGTGGTATGAAGGGGGATGGGGTATAGTGGAGCCTGAATGATTAGGTTGGGTGGGGGATGGAAAGACAGGATACAGGAGGGAGTGTGGGGAAAGATAACTAACGCTAAAGACCTTTGAAAATGGCATATAAAACCCTGTTACTGTAAAACCTTAAAACACACACACATGTACACGCACACGTACATGCATACACACACGCACACATGTACGCGCACACACACGCGCACACACACGTACACACACACGTACATGCACACATAAAGTTTAAATGAAATTACCCTACAACAAGGAGCAATCCTTCTCCCAGACATCATAGGGCTGGAGATGAAACAGAATCAAGATGACTTTTTGCCACCTTTGCATTGTTTGGAATTTCAAAATGAAAATTTAATCATATATGAAGTACACAATTCTTTAAAATCCCCAAAGGTTAACATGACAATCTTAGCAGTTTATTTACACGTGCAATAGCTTCACATACCTTCCTAAGAATTTGAATATTTTCAACCTTATAAAAAAAATCACAAAAGTATTTCAGCAATTATGAGGTGGTGTTGGATCAGTGTCTTTATGAACGCCTGATGGGATGACATCACAAACCTCATCAAGAGCCTCTGGAAGGTTTAGGGATCCTGCACAAGCCGGGGGAGAGACAACCTTTGGGTCAACAGCAAGCTCTCCATTTGGCTGGTTTCCCAAAAACTTTGCACAGCTTTGGTTGTAAGCAAACTTGTAGTCACTCCATCTCTCATCGTAATGTCTTGGAAATCGTCGGAAAGTTGAGATCACCACAGCTTTCTTAGGTACATAGGATGTTTGGTTATTTGAAAGACCATCAAAATTGGATGGGATGTAGTCACAGGCCCAGAGATTGAAATTTCTAGAAATGTGTTGCTTTTGATCTGGGGTGAACTTCTTGCGCCCCAAGCCCTGGGGAAGAGGAAAAAGATTAGGAGAGAGATACCCAAGGTCACACAGTTCTGAGGATCTCAGTGAAACCAGCTAATGACATGCATATATTTAAATGCATAGATAAGATAACCATTACAAAAGCCAACTTGATGAATATCAAAAGTCAATGGCATCCTGGCAGTGCCCTGTCACTATTCTCAGCTTCCTTTCTACCAAGGGGACTGGACTTTTAGGGCAATGAAGGCAAAAGCAGAGGAAGCCCAGCTGGATATAATCTGTTCAGCATCCTCAATTCCCAGGGTCACGGTACTCATGGCTGCCTCAGAAGAACTAGCAGGTTGAATTCTTTTCCAACCCTGTTGTCTCCCAAAGGAAGTAAAGCAGGACCTCTGGTCTCTACCCACAGGCTTGCTTGCTATCAGCACCTTACATTTGAACCTGAGAATCAACCTATACTCAGAATTGACCGTTTGATTCATCACAATGGGCTGAAAACTAAGAAAGAGGGTGGATGTTGGCACAAAAGACTGAAAAGAGACAGACACCAGATGACATCAGGACTGTCTGCTCAAGGGCCTATCAACAAGGTGGCAACGGGGCCCTTGAGTGGGATGCTTGAATCAGGGTGAAAGAGAGTCTACAAAGCTGGCATCTCTACTCAACCACCTCAAATCCAACTAACTGGAGATGGAAAATTGTGTGTGCATGTGTGTGTGTGTGTGTGTGTGTGTGTGTGTGCATGCACACAACAAAACTATTCTAATCACATCTGAACCGAACATGTATAGACTTTCATTAGCATTATTCCCAAACAATATTAAAACTTATACATATTACATAGCATCACACTATATGGTAAGTAGATTCAAGGGAACATGTGTAAACATTGTGTCACTGTCTATAAGAGACAAGTATCTGCTGGTTTTGACATCAACAGGGGACCCCAGAACCAATCCCCACAGATACCCAGGAGTGACTGCATTCACATATTGTAAAATTAGTAGAGTATGGGGAAATGTCCAGGTACAGTGTAACGGCTCCCGATGTACCAGTCTGTGAGGCTAGGGCAGGAAATAGAGAGGGAGGGAGGGAGGGAGGCTCTGGAGGGACAAAGGGAAGATACTGGTCACACTGGTCACATTACGTCTTTTTGAGAAGTTACTTGAAAATGCTCCAGCAAAATAAAAAGAAATAAAAATTATCTGAACAATACAGGAAAAAGCTGCACGGAAAGTGGCCGGGAACAGAACTCAAAATCGGTGCTGAACATGGAAACCTAAGAGGAAGGAACAGGGAGCTGGGGGTGGGAGGGGGGGCAGGGAGCTCTTGGACGGGGAAAGGAAGGGGGCAGGAAGGGAGGTTGGGAGAGAAGAAAAGGGAGACTGGAGGGAAGTTGCAGGATTTTAACCAGACCAGAGAAACCAGGATCAGTTACTGAGCTACAGACAAGGAAGCCCCTTTAGGGTTCATCCAGAGAAGGGAGAAGCCAGCCAGAGCCACCACCCTATCAGCCTCAGGAAGGAAAGAAGAGAGGAAAGTCACTCAGGAAGGGGCCCCTTTGTTCCAGGGAAGTCTGCAGGATTTGTTTGGGTGTTGTTGTTGTTGTTGTTTTGTTATTATCCAGAAAGAAGTGCCTTGTTAGCACATATTTTAAACATTTGTATTGGAAGTTAAATATTAGTAAAAAGTCAGTAGAAGTCAGAATATGCAAATAGATCACACAACCAATAGAGCAATGTGGGAAGAGAGAAGAGAGAGAGAGAGAGAGAGAGAGAGAGAGAGAGAGAGAGAGA
>NC_034590.1:103043658-103080739 GCF_900095145.1 Mus pahari
AAGAAGAAGAAGAAGAAGAAGAAGAAGAAGAAGAAGAAGAAGAAGAAGAAGAAGAAGAAGAAGAAGAAGAAGAAGAAGAAGAAGAAGAAGAAGACATGAACTTGGGAAGAGGTGGGGAGGTAGGAGGTGGATCTGGGAGGAGTTGGAAGAAAGAATAGGGTGAATATAATCAAAAAACATTGTATGTGTTTATGAAATGCTCAGAGAATTAGTAAAAATATATGTTTAATTCATGAAGATGAAGGAATGACACTTCGTAGTACAACATGTTGCATGGCTAAAAGCAACACAGAGGCTGAGGGACGCTCCCAGTGGAAAGTGGCAAAGCCATCAAGATAAAAATAAAGCAATCATGAATCTTTATGCAACGAGACATGATACTAAACGATTTAAGGCAAAAACCAAAAAGTGTTGACATTTAAGAGTAACTCTCAGAAGCAGAAATTGACAGACCAAGACAAAGAGTTAAGAAATATTTTACAGCATAATTAGCAGTCCTCAGTCAATAATTTTGCAATTAAATGAGGGACTATATAATCTTTTTATCACTAATGAGACACTTTAAAATTAATCAAATGCAAAAAAATCTCTATCACTCAAAAAGTCAAAATCACAGAGCACCCTCCATAAAATTAATGGAACATCAAAATCAGATATTAGCAACAAATTCATAACCTAACAAATTCTAGCCACATCAGAAATTCAAGGAATCTTCCAAATAGCTCTCAGTTAAAAGGGAAATTAAAAAATTAAATAAAGACTATTTGGAGGCAAATACTAACGAGACCTTAATTAGGTCTGATTAATGCCGATTTTAATGATGTGTTTGCCTAAAATGTTACTTGTTCTTTTATTTGCTCATTCTGACTTACAATATTTTCCTAAGTGTTACCTTCAAATGAAAATGTTTAAAAAGTGTATTAGCAAGGTACTACCCTCTGGATATAAAAACGATCTCCAGCAGATTTCCCCCAAAATAAAGCAACACCTTCAGAGAGCTTACTCTGTTCAGCTAATGGAACAATATTATTAATTGGGTCTAAGTAATAATATCTCCCTGATAGCCAAAACAACTCAAGAATATTTGTAGTTTTAATAATCTTATTAACAAAAATTACAAGTATTTGAACTCAACAGTCAACTGAAGCAATTTTAAAGAATAGACAAGTAAGGGTACATTGACATTATACCATTAAGTTTGAAATGAATGAGATAAATTTTAGGCAAACACATCATTAAACTCCATGCAATAAGAAGCAGAAGTTTGGAAGTTGAATAAAGAGACTAATAGTCAAGTCAATATTCAAAAAGTTTATTCTAAAAAAACAAAAATGTACCAAACCTAAGTAGTTTCATGGATAAAATTATTTAGCCAGGGCCTCCTGTGCAGTCGAAAAGCAGTCCCCCTGAGCCAGTGGCACCAGCTTGTGTCCCAGGAGCAAGTTCTATCAAACTGTCATAAACTAAAAATTCAAATGTTAAGGCTATGTAAGCTATTCTAGAACACAGAGAAAATGTGAAAAACCTTCAGAAGCTTGCTGGAGGGTCTCCTCACCTGCTAAAGATGTATGTGTCCAAGTCTGCTTGTGTCATTAACAAGATACACACTTGGCCAGGTCTACCCACAGACCCTGATAAGCAGTTAAGCACCAGGGTAAAGTGCTAAAGGCAAAAATAAGGATGCAAATTTTATTTGTAAGTTTATACAAATCTGTATTGACCTTTTAAACATGTTTGTTTTCTTATTTACTTGTGTGTGACAGTGTGTGTGTGTGAGAGAGAGAGAGAGACAGAGACAGAGACAGAGACAGAGACAGAGAGAGATTGAATGCGTGCTGCGTAGGTCAGAGGGCATCTTGTGGGAGCTTCTTTTTTTTCCACCATGTAGATCCCACAGATCAAATTCAGGCCCAGCAACAGGCACCCATTGAGTCACCTCAATGTCCCTTGTTTGGCTTTTGATAAACTTATGTTACTGTAACAATCTAGAAAACACATTAAGCAGGTTAGACAGCTGGCTCCACAGTTAAAGAGTACTTGATGCTCTTGCAAAGGACCCAGATTTCGTTCCCAGAACCCATGTGGTGGCTCACAGTCATCTCTAACTCCAATTCCAGAGTATCCAACTCCTGACCTCCATGAGCACCAGGCATGCAAGTGGTGATGTGGTGCACAGACATGCATGCAAGGAAA
Source organism: Mus pahari (assembly GCF_900095145.1). Taxonomy (NCBI): domain Eukaryota; kingdom Metazoa; phylum Chordata; class Mammalia; order Rodentia; family Muridae; genus Mus; species Mus pahari. The sequence continues at coordinate 103,045,852 of NC_034590.1, forward strand.
AATATTCATATGCAGAGAAAAATATACATTTTATTATTTTAAAAAAATGAAGCCATTGTTTTGGAGAGGGCGGGGTGGGTGTTTTGTGTTTCTATTCAATACTCTGCCAAAGGAGAGAAGGTTTTTAGGTTAAGTTACTCAGTTTTACTTGGAACACAGTTGTGTGGAGGGAAAGGTTTCTCTGGGCTCATTTCTAAATCGAGGCTAAGAGTAATTAGCCCACAGGAGTGCTATGGGGCTTAAACAAGATCATGTGAAGCACTGGAACACAGTCATGGGTTAATAAAGTCAGGATGTTGCTAACAGCACCTTTGTCCTGTGGATTTTCAAGTTTGAAAAGTGTCCTTGAAGCTCACCTGACATACCTTCTTCTGCCTAAGGCACACTAACCTGTAATGTGGAAGCCCCAGACCACTATCTACAGAGCACACACACACACACAGAGTAAATGTAAAAATTAAATTGTTTTAAAGCTTAAGAATTTGTTAAAACGTAAGTTTATGTGAATTGCTCTATTACATGTATTACATGTTGAATTGATAATCCGGAGGAAAGATTATGTTAAATAAAATATACAAATATACAAATCCCTATGGACTTATGATCAAACAAACCAATGGAAAACGAAAATATTCTAAGTTGAAAGTATATCTGTAGTGGCCTTTGTGGGTTTAAAACAGAGTGCATGAAGATGGGGGTGGTAATGCAGGGATAGGGGAGGAACTGGAGAGGAGGAGGTGGGTAGGTTTGATCAAAACACACTACATACGTGTACAAAAAATTCTCAATTAAAAAATACAATTAAGTTTTTTTTAAAGAAAAAAGATGTTTCTGGTCCACTTGACAACACACTACACTATAGAGCATTAAATTTGTCTAATGGCATCTCGTGTAGCTAGCTGAAAGGTGTGACCCAACACCAGTGACAGATCCTTGCAAGAAACGAAGATACAAAATACTTTATACCTGGCAATAGCCCAAGAAAAGGGTGAAATTCTAAGTGTGAAGTTTTGCTGAGTGTCACCCGCACGGCACCATAAAAGCTGAAACTTTTTAAGTAGGCCATCTGTTTTATTAATCTTACCTGGTTTTTAAATGTTCCTGTCACTACTAGAAATTTGAGAATTGTAGTTGTGCCTTGTGTTACATTTCTACATCCAATGCTATATTAAACTGTTAAAAAAAAAAAAAAAAAAAAAGGTACTGTTAAAACTTAAGCTCTCTAGTGTCAGGGAACTCGCCATCCTTAGAGAAACAACTCCTGGAATCTCACAAGAGAGATGCTTGTAACCATGGCCCGTGTGTATGAAGGCAGAAGCCTGGTGCCAGTTTGAAAAACTCTACCCAACTCTGAGAGTTTCAAGAGGCTTTTGTTTTGTGACTGTTTCTGAGTCTTGTGGAAGATGCCAGGTTGTTTTGACATTGCTCCAGCCTTGAGAAACGCAGTCTCCATAATCTGTGCAGCATAGAAATCAAGATAATGATTCCCCCTTCTACCGGTTTACTGCTTGCTGTGCCAGCAGCGATGGGATGCTGGACCTCTCGCATGCTAGGTAAGTGCTCTACCACTGAGCTATACCTGAAGCCTTACTAGTTAGCGAAGAAGTACTTACAGAGTCAAAATAGTATCCAGAGTTCTGGAAACTGTGGCGGTTGTCATGCGCAGAGAAAGGGAAGTTTTTGCTTGCTGCTTGCTGGGGAAGAATGAAGAGGGAGATGATAAGCACATGTCAGAACTTTGAGATGCCCTCAGAACCTGAGCTCAGTGATGGGGAAGAGGCAGGCACGGGACAAAGGAACCACTCAGGGAGGCTAATGAAGTCTATCTCTAGCATGGAGTTAACAGCACAGGATGTGGGTGCAAGCATGGGCGGAGCTTCCAAACAATCCTGATACCAAATCTCTGAAAAAAAAAAAAATCTCTTTCAAAATGTCTTTGGAGGCAAGGATGCAAAAATGCATATATACACAGAAGCAAATGCTGGCAAGGACCTTGGACAGCATGGGGGCCAGCCTCTTATCTGACTAATAGGGATGGCAGAAAGCAAATCCTGGAAACCTGGCCTGATCCTAGAAGCCCTGAGGCTGGATTCCCAGAAGCCTGGAGCCTCAGTCAAGGCCCACAGTGAGTGTGGTTGATGTTGATACTAAAACCCGTCTGCCTCCTCCTCCATGCTACCGAAGCTGGGGCAGCAGCTCAGGAGCTGGCAAGGGAGGCAGACCATGGCTATTAATGACTAAAGGTTCCTGAGGACAATCCCAGCTCATTGTCTGGACCAGGAGGCAGTTGTAGCTGCAGAGCACAAAGGTCTATCACTGGGAACCTGGGTACAGCAGATGGGCAAATGGGTTAGCTGTCTGGCCAACATGGCACCTCCTCAGAGAGCCCTCAGACGCTATATCTGGGCCCCATACTCATGTCACCTTCTCTCGGATTTTGTAGATTGGCGGCAGCCTCCTATCCACCTGCTCAAACAAGTATGGACAGTGGGTTTCCTTCAGGGAAGTACATGTGATGGATTCTGGTGTCTTCTCCATCAGACCAGTGTGAGTGAACTGGAAACACAACATGCGTCTTGATTAGAAGCAGATACAGCATGGGCTGGTGAGATGGCTCAGTGGGTAAGAGCACCCGACTGCTCTTCCGAAGGTCCAGAGTTCAAATCCCATGCAACCACATGGTGGCTCACAACCATCCGTAACAAGATCTGATACCCTCTTCTGGAGTGTCTGAAGACAACTACAATGTACTTACATATAATAAATAAATAAATCTTTAAAAAAAAAAAAAAAAGAAAGAAAAGAACCAGATACAGCTGAATCTGGATGCCAAATACAGGCTTCCTCTGTAACATAGTTAAAACATGGTTTGAGCACTTCCTGAATCCTTGGGGAATGGTAAAACAAAAACAAACAAACAAAAAACATGTACCTTTGAAGTATTTCTTCCAAACAAACATTTCAAGCCACAGGGGCCTCCTTCAAGGACTTATGGAGCTTAGCCTCCAGCTCATATTCTAAGGACTGGGTCGTCTACTCTCGGACTTAGAGGTTGCCAAGCATGCTAGACTAACTGACCAACAAGCTCTTGGGGATCTTCCTATCACTGCTTTCATCTTACCACCACTGGGATCGCAATGGTGTGCCACCATTCCCAGCTTTATATGTGGGTTCTGGAGATCAAAGTCATGTCCTTAACTTTCAAGGCAAGTGTTTTACCAACTAAACCATCTCCCCACCCATCTCTTCCCTTTTGAAGTATAAAGACATTGGTTAACTCTGTAATTAGCTCTCTATTCTCTCAAGTTAAGATACAACTGTACATTCAGGTGGTTTTTGATTGGCATCTGTGCAAGAGTGTGCTAAGTAGTTAGGTTGGGAGGTTGTGTTATAAATCCTATGTACTTTGTAGGTGTTATCTCCAGCCATGAAGAAGCTAAAAGACACATAGGACTTGATGGAGTAGACAGAAGAAAGAAACACAATGTTGCTGAGAACAGGGTCATAAGGGTCAGTTTTATGTTTAGAAATCATGTTGCTGACCATGGCATGATATCTGGTATCATGACACCAGACCTCAGATGACTGTGGATCAGCATAAAATGAGTGACATTGGATGACCTGGGAACCCAAGAGGGATCAGGTATGTGATTTGTCATAAAACTCTGCCTGGCAGAGTGTCATTTTTATGTGGGTTCTGTATAAATGGCCCTTGATGTCAAAGGCCTTAGTCTTTGCCTTTTCCAAGCTGCCTGCATATTTTTGTCTGTAAGTTCATGTGCCACTTGGCTGTGTGGTCAGTATGTACCAATGTGTGCCTGGGTGCCTGCCAGAAGCTCCCTACCTAGTATACAAAGTATGTCCTATCAGCTTACACATTGCTAAATTCCCTTTGACCTCCCAGGTGCCTATGACCCTCCTCCTTTCCTGTATTGGAGTTTGAGAATCACAGATGAATAAACCAGCAGCACAGATGTGGAAAAAATAACCTGTGCACACAAAACAACGTGTAACTTACAAGAACACAGTATGATAAAATACCACCAAATACATCTCAGTGGCTATCCATGGGCTGAGAAGAAGGATGAAACCAATAACAACAAAACCATCAGGCAAACCCACCGGTCTCCATGTGTGCAGACCCTCCTGAGGAAATGTAAGGAACTGCCCATAGGACCCCAGTGAGTTTGTGCCTGATGAGACGGAATATATACGCCCAATATAAAAAATAGAGAAAATGTAAGGAGACAGCCAACTCTAGTGGCTCATGCCTATAACCCATTACACAGGAAGATTGCAGGTTCAAGGCCTGCCTGGGCAACTCAGTAAGAATTCTGGGGGGGAGGGGGGAGCTGGGGCTATACCTCAATGGTCGAGAGCTTTGCCTGGCATGGTTTCAATCTTCAGTACCACAAAACAGGTAGAGGGGTTAATGTTCTCCCAAAATCTTTATCACATCCCTCACCTTTAGCTCTTGAAGACTAACAACATCCTGATGTGGATCTACAACTCTACATATAGGTAGTTTACACATATTGTATCATACAGATAATATAAGAATTAAAATGTATTTGTAGGGCTGGTGAGATGGCTCAGCGGGTAAGAGATGCCTCACAACCACCCGTAATGAGATCTGACGCCCTCTTCTGGTGCATCAGAGGTCAGCTACAGTGTACTTATGTATAATAATAATAAATGAATCTTTGGGCCGGAGCAAGCTAAGACTGAGTGAGCAGAGTTGACCAGAGCAAGCAGAGGTCCTAAAAATTCAATCCCCAACAACCACATGAAGGCTCACAACCATCTGTACAGCTACTGTGAATTCATATACATAAAATAAAAAAATAAATCATTTTTTAAAAACCTATCTATAAAAAATGTATTTATAATTTTACAACTGACATGTGGCCATGTGGTATGATCAATGTCACTTCTGAACCCTGAATACCTTTTTATTTCTCACGAACTTTTTGTTGCCCTCCTCCTCCCTCCTTGGTGCCTGCACTACCACCTCAGATCACAACACTGACGAAGCCCTCATGTATTTTACATGAAGGGAACTGATAGTGCTTTGCAGGACACAGGCTGCACTGTCCGTGGTCTATACCTTGCTCTTCTCACTAACATATACTAGAACATTCTCAGCCAACTTACATATACTTTTAAGTAGCTTTGTATTAAAATTTAAAGCATTATCAAACATTATTGTTCATGTTTTTAATGTCACCCACAAGTTTTATTCCTCAGGGGCTGTCATCTTAATATTTGAGGCGGAGTCTCTCACTGGGACCCAGGGCCTGCCAAGTAAGGATAGGCTGGCTGGCCAGTAAGCCTCAAGAATCTGCCTGTCTCCATCTCCCCAGTGCTTGGCTAAAAATAGGCACTCTCAAATCCATTTGTTTATGTGGGATCTGGGAAACAAACGTGGACCCTCATTCTTGCAAGGCAAACACTCTGCTGACTGGGCTATTGCCTAAGGCCCTAAGCAATTGTAATTGTTTACTTATTATTACTGTGTGCATGTGTGTGCATGATGTGCAGATGTAAAGTGCACACATGAGGAGGTCAGAGAGCAACTCTGTGAAGCTGGCAGTCTTCTTCAACCTTGACAGGAGTCCGTGGATTGAACTGGAGTTGTCAGCTTGCATGGTAACTGCCTTTACTGGCTGGTCCCTGAACAGTCACTTTTAAAGATGAATACAAAAAGTGCAATCGGGCTCCAAGTACTCTCTCTGTTCTCCCTCCATCCGCCTGAGTTGCAACCCTCTTGGAAATGCCTGGAACCCGGGCTGGTGGGGCAGCTGCTCTGATAGCAGGAAAGACAGCTCACATCAGCTCATAACTGACTTGAGTTCATTTGTATTCTGCAAGTCTGTGGACTAAATCACTGTTAAAAAATATGGCTCTAGCATTTTAATTTTACTCTTTTAAAATATATATTTAATGGCTATAGCATGATAGCTGTGAAATAAACCCTTCTGTTAGATAGTGTAACCGTGAAATACAGCTTTTTAACTAGTTGGTGGTGAGATTTCCACTGCCTTCCATCACTCAGCGACTGAAATATTAAATAGGAAAATGAAAGTAAGTAGGGGAAAAAAGCCTTTCCTGCCCAGCAACAGCCAGATTACAACCAGCAAGGTCAACTGCAAAATGACTGTCACCTCTAATGGGACAATTACTGTCCTCAAAGATGGGCTGCAGCTGACTCACGGCCAACAGCTTCTTTAATTTACCCAATTCATCTGAAGCTCCTTCCGGAAACTTCGGATCAGCACGATTCTTCAGACACTCTTAGGTGCCGACAGCAAAGAGGACCTTTGCCAGAGGCTCAAGTTTGGCTAAAAGTGTGGATGAACAGCGTCTCTCCTTCTCACTCCTGAGAACCAAGCTGCCCTGCTGGGCCTGTGGCTGGAGGAGGACATGAAATGTCTACCTACATCTGTGGATTCTCACTTCATCTATTAGAACAGAACTTGAGTTCACCTGAAATGTCAATGTAGTTCATAAAAAACCAAAGCACACTCCCTTGTAGCTGCTATATTGGCGATGTGAACCCTGCAAAGGCTCCTGGGAGAAGTATTGTTCTCCTGATAAAGAAGACAGATGCTTTCTATATTGTTATCCTTTGATCTTCCTGTTTTCCTGCCTGGAGTGTATGTAGACTCTCTACAACGTGGAAAAGACTAACCCTTCGATAAAAATGTCTAAACAGAATGCTGGAAAGAACCCAGGGCTCTGAAATCTCCCTGGGGCGGAGTGCCAGCCCTAACCTGCCTGCTTCTGAACTTTGTGGCTATTTAAGGAAAAGCATAAATCTGTGTTTGCTCCACATCCCACCATGCCGGTGACCAAAGCCCAAACCCAGAGCCTTGCACGTTCTAGGCAAATACTGCACCAATAAGCTATCTGTCTATCCCTGGAGTCAGCTTTTTAGTCAGTCAAACATCCATTCTGACTGATAGTTAGATGACAAAAACATGAAGGTATTTAATCTAAGAAACACAGTTTCCTCTCTATGAACCGTCACAAGAATGTGGCTGAGACAGCAGAGGCAGGCAAATCTCTGTGAGTTTGAGGCAGTCTGGCTATAAAGTGAGTTCCAGGCCAACCAGAGTTACATATAAAACCCTTTCTCAAAAAAAAATTAATTAAAATAGGAAAAAATGAAAATGTGGCTGACACTATTTCCCATTTGGCTTTGGCCCAAGGGAACTCAAATTCAAAAGTGTTTCCCAGTCTCAGTATATTATTCTAACTTATATGGAATAAAATAAAGTGTACTGTGTGTGTGTGTGTGTGTGTGTGTGTGTGTGTGAATATGTGATGCACATATACTAACTATACTTAGGAAGTGCTGACTGACTAGTCTGCTTACCTTTGTCCTTCTGAATGAATTATCCTGCTAGTCCCACAGCGACTCTCTAATTTTGGTATATTTCATTTTACATTTTAAAAAGTCAAGATTAGATGAAACTTGTTTGCCTTAGTCTAAGGTTGATACCAAAGAGACTGCAATCAGTGTTGTACATTCTAAAGAGCCAATTTTCCCAACATCTCTTCCCTTTCTCTTTTAAACAAACAAAAATTTCAGTTTTGGGGCTAGAGATATGGCTGATTAAGTAAAGATCTTGGCTTTTGCCTCAAGAGCTTGAGGACCAGATCCCCAACACCCACATAAAAGCCAGGCTGGAGTATCAGTTTGCCTACCAACTGAACACTCAAGAGGCACAGATGGAGTCCTCAGAGCAAGATGACTCTTTAACCCAGTCAACCTGCTCCAGACTCAAGACTCTACCTCCATGTATAAGGTAAAGAGTTGCTGAGGTGATGTTTGACTTCATCCTTCGATCCCCCCACAAACACACATGCACAGCACCTATCCACATACATAAACATGTTCACACACTACTAACAAACACATGTGAAACACCCACACATCTCCACCCCATCCCCACCCCACATTATTGCGTTAAAGCTTTGAACATAAATCTTTTCTCAGATTCTGCCTCTCATTTTGAGAGTGGAAAACAATCGGGGGATTCCCTTTATGTGAACAAGCCCTCAACAACAGCCACATTTCATGAGGAACCTTCCAGGAATGCACTCTTCCTTACCCATCTTCCGTCCTTGTTCAAAGGCGGGTTGGAACGCCTCCCTTTGGCCATTCTCTCCAAGGAACTGATGTACTGGGGTTGCCTTACAAACTGTCTATGGCCTCACAAGCTTGTGACATCTATACAGTTCCCCCACTCCCTGTCCCTGATCTTCTCAGTTGTTGCCCGGGCAGGGAAGTGGAGAAAGCCCACTACTGTCATGGAATGGAAGCTCATGTCACAATGGGCAGAGCCTTCTAAGCCCCAAGAGAGAGTTTTGCCATTGGTTCCTTGCATCAGGTTCCCCAAGCATGTGCAGAATTCTAACCTCCAGGTTCTAACTAAAGAAGTCCCAAAAACAGCCAGAGGTAAGGACAAGAAGATGCTGGAAACACAGAAAATATTTTGCACCCTCATGGATCCTGCATTGTCCTCATGGCAACCATCTGTTTCAAAGTCTTAGTTTTCAGAAAACTAACCTGAGTCCTGCTCTGGAGCTTACCTTGCTCACATCAGCAATGCTGCTGGACCAGGACCAAAATACCCCCTTTCTCCTTCCATATGTTCTCTGTGTCCCAGCTCAGACCTAATAATCTCCTACTTCTGGCTCACTCACCTGCCTGGCATAGCATAGACACAAGGAGAAAACATTTGGGCATATCTATGTATCCGATTCTATTCTAAACTAAACTACTTTCCTTGTTTTTCCTTCAATTGTTCTCCAATGGGGTCACATCCTCAATAACAAGTTACCAGAAGGCAAAGCAATGTCATGAGTCCCCTCTAGAAACCCTCAGCACCGACAAAGGCTGCCTGTCACTCTAGGGCTGCAAAGGCTGCTTCTGAAATCTGGACTCTGTCCCTGGGTCAAGACACAGACCTGTCTCTCTCCTGCCGGGTGAGTGATGTGCTTTCTGTTTGTCATCTTGGCTGGGTGCCACCCAGCCAATTCTCATGGCAGTTCCACATGAAGATGAGAGTGGACATCCACAGGATGGCTCCTTTGCATTGAGAAATTGTCTTCCTCTCCCATCTCCTCAAACCATCTCCTCTCTGATCATAAGAGTTGCCATGTCAGTGACAAGAGACTGACCTTACCCTCTTGCCAGCATTTAAAGTCTCTCAACATGGGTTCCTGGGTGTGACCCCTGAAGCACCACACTCTTGCTGCAGCGGGGACACAAGAGCCACAGGCTAAGGAGAAAAAGAGGATCACAACTGAAGCTGAGGACTGGCTCAGTGTGGCAGCTGTGTTAAAGTCTGGCCCTGAGATACAAGACTCCCTCCTGCTTGTCCCCAGTTGATCAGTCCTGGGAGGCAGCTGTCATCTCCTGGTCCCTGTACATAGGGTCTGACTCCAGAAACACAGTACAGGATGAAAAGAAAGAACTGGGGGAGCCTTGTGTACATTGGCCCAATCCCAGCCCATATCTGTCATGGTCTCAGTGGTCTAAGAAATGACCTTGGCAGTCACCATTACAACACTTCGTATCATAGCCCAGAACTGAAATATGTGTGTAGGCTCTAACAGGCCCAAGCATGGCAAACACAGTGTCACCAGGTTTTGTCCTTCTTTCTCCCTTGTTGAACAGGTTACATTCCTAAAGCTAGCCCCCAAGGTCTATCTCCTTGTTTGACCACTGACTCATTCCTGAGACAAACCACCAAGGGCCAGCCATCAAAATTCATTGTTTGGCTATAATGGCTAACTTGTCCAATCAGGCCTTATCAGCTGATCCCTAGCACAGACTCCTCTTTTTCTCCTTAAAAACCCATCCTGGAAAAAACAAACAAAAACAAGAAACCACTTGCTGCTGCTTGCTGCTTGTCTGCCTTTGCCTGTTCAGAGGCAGTGCTCCCTACAGTGCTCCTTTCCTGCTTGTCTCTCTGGGGTACTAACTCTCCTTTGAGCTGATAACTGGTGTCAGGGTGTATCCTGTACCACCTCTGAGGGGCTCTCCAACCTTTTCAACGTGACCACACCTTTCTGCACCAGAGACTATGAGTCCGGCTTGGTGGTGCTGTAACGTTGTTTATCTCAAAGTTCTATCAGAGTCCCAAGGTCAACCAGCTCTGCCACCCTGATCTTGAATGTGGATTTTCCTGGATCCTAACTGGGGAGTAGGGGTGAGTGAGGGGGTACTGTCATTCTTTATAGTACAGGTGTGGCAGAAAAGGAAGCTGCTTGCCACCTCTTTGTGAGCACCGTGGTCATGGGCCCCCAAGAAATACTTGATAACTCAAAAACACATCGCAAAGCTAAGAATGGACATGATGCACATACTTGCGTGTTTGCTTAGTGCTTCCATGTTTGCCGTTACTTAAATGACTTCCGCATCATCCCTACGAGTTGTGCTGATTATTTTCTGTTTACGCATGCCTAGTCCACTACCAATTGGTTTTCCACCCCACCCTGCTGTGCACCCTGGGGTGTAAAAACTGCATAACCTCGTCTCCTAGTGTTTGTGTCTGGCTTAATTCATCCAGAAGGGAAGCCCTGATGGGGACTGGAAAGGCAGGAGGGATTAGATGCAAGGAGGAGTGTGTTGCTGTGATGTGTGACACCCTGTCTCTGGGAGAATAGCAACCTGACTGGTGGGGTTTGCTAAGGACTCTGCTGTGAGAGCTTCTGCTGTGGTTTCGAGCTACTAATATCATGAACACAGGATGAAGAAGAGCTGCGTATGAGTCTATAAGATACCACTGAGTCAAATTGCTGAGCTTCCACGCTCCTTCCCTAGGAAGCCACGAATTGGAAGCAGCTAAGCATCTCTACCGGTATCCATGGCTCTATCCTCACAACCACAGCTCTCCCCGTGAAGGACTTCCTTTGACTTCCAGGTGGATCAGGCCTCCTGCTACTGCTGCTCCTGGGATCGGTACGCTTCCTTGTCAATTCTGTGATGCTGCTGGGCCACGGCTCTTAGAAGAGACTTCAGTAAGCTGTATGTCTTCTCTCTCTCTCTCTCTCTCTCTCTCTCTCTCTCTCTCTCTCTCTCTCTCTCTCTCTGCCTCAGTACACGTGTGTGTATATACACGTGTATTCACATATGGAGATCAGAGGTCAATGTCAGGTGTCTTCCTCTCTATCATTTGCTCCCCTGCTTTTTGAGATAAGGTCTCTCACTAAACTGGAAGCTCACTGGTTTGGGCTGGACTACTGTCCAGAAATTCTCTAGGATTTGCCAGCCTCCACCTCCCCAGTGCTGGAGTTACAGCTAGATGGCCAGCCCGGTAAAGTGCTGTGCTTCTCGACCCCAGTCCTCATGCTTGCTCAGGGAGCTCACTGAGCTGCCTCCATGCCCCTGCCTCCTCTGTCTTTGATGCACCATCAGTCTCCCTGGTGAGACGTTAATAGAAACTGAAGCAGGTGTTAGTAACTATCTCCACTGGCAGGGAGGGACGTGCCACCTCAGAGAAATGAAGTGGCTCAACGTGGTTGTGCAGTCAGTATGTAATAGAATCACACTGAACCCACATGTGCCAAAGCCACCTTTTGCATACGGAAGCATCAAGCAGGATAGTTCAGTTTGGTTCTCCACTTGCTAGACATAAAGATAGTGGTTCTGCAAAAGTATGTCTTTATAAACTGGTCTGTGGTGGTGCACACCTCTAATCCCAGCATTGGGAGGCAGAGGCAGGCAGATCTCTGCAAGTTCAAGATCTACAGAGTGAGTTGCAGGACAGCCAGGGCTACACAAAGAAACCATGTCTCAAAAAATAAACAAATAAGCAAACAAACAAAAGTATGTCTTCACTTAAGAAGAAATTCATCCTTATACAGATATGGCTGCAAATCCACTGTGGGCTCGTACCGGTGTCCTTACCAACATTAGCTCTCATTAAACAGCAAACATATCCAAGGACCAGTGTCTCCTAACTACCGAGTCATCTACATTACTTTCATTGACCTCTTTGTATTTTTTCACACGATAGCTTTGGTGGGCTCTGCAGTTCAGATAGTCTCCATCCAAAGCCGTCAAGAGCCTGTAAAAAGCCCATGTGCTCATCTCTGCCATGTGTTTCTAGCCCCGGAGGCTATTCCATGTTTTAGAGGATGATTTGATCCTCTCCACTTCCCAAATCTGAGGTCACAAACGTGTGCTACCATGCCCAACACTATACATATCTTAAGAGCTTTCCAGAAAAGCTTTTTCTGGGGCCTGTTGTGTGCCAGATGTGGGGTTATAGATGCTGTAGCTGTTGCCCCAGCTCTCATAAAGCTGACTGGCTGATGGAGAGACGGACCTTAACACAGGTAGCTGGTTATAACCATGAGAGGTACAGGTTCCCTGAGATAATCTGACAGAGAAGCCTAAATGAATCTGGAAGGTGATAGGGAAATAAAGACTGACTTCTGTGAGCACAGGGAAGAGGAAGAAAGCAACTCAGGCAGATGGACAGTCTGCTGGAGGCCTGATGTCCAGAGGAATTCTTTCACTAGAGAACAGAAGAACTCTTTTTTGTTTGTTTGTTTGTTTGTTAAGGGTAGCTTGATCATTTTGGAGAAGGCCATGTATGAGTTGGAGCAGAGACTGAATGGGATGGCAAAGAGGCTGGCTATCCAGTTAGTTCTGAGAGCTACAAACAGGCACCTAGTCCTCTATGACCTTGACCAGCTGGCCAAGGTCAATGGGAGGCAGAGATGTGAAAATAGGTGAGTTGACCTGGAGAGATGACTCAACCTGTAAAGTGCTTGCCTTACAAGTAGGAGAACCAGAAATCAACTTCCGAAACCCATATTTTCAAAAGCCATGAACACTGGCATGCTTATGATCCCAGCTCCTGGGAGGTAGAAGACACAGATACCTGGCTGTCGATGGCCAATCGGCCACACCCATCGACAAGCCTCAGGCGAGAAAGAGAGAGAGAGAGAGAGAGAGAGAGACCCTGACAGTGAATAATGCCTGAAGAGGGACACCCAAGGTTGTCCACCAGCCTCCACAAGCATGAACACACATATGCTTGTATACTCCCACACACATGCACGCCCACAGACACATGAACGTGAACTCATCCACAGAAAAGAATAGGCAACAGCAACAAAACGAGCTCTCGCTTTTTGAAGGAAGGTATTTTTGTGTCTACATGTGCCACCATCTGCGTGTCTGCACATGCTGGGGTGTACATGTGTGTATGCACATGGGTGTATACATGTGCGTGTTGTTATGCACATGCAAGGGGAATGGAGGAATAGAGGTCTACTCCTGGTGTCTTCTATCACTGTCCTTATTTTCTGAGACAGGGTCTCTTGTTGAATCTGGATCTTGCCATTCCAGCTAGATTGCCTGGCCAGGAGTACCAGGTAGAGTTCTGTTTCCACCCCTTCCTCCAGCACTGAGGCTACATGTGTGGGCCACCCCTCCCCCCCTTTATGTGACTGCTGGGGATCTGAACTCAGGTCCTCAAGCTTGCACAACAAACACTTCGCCCACTGAGCCAGCCCCAAAATCTCAAAACCATTCCAACCCCCACCCCCACCCCACCCCTAGGGAGAGGAAAAAGCCGTCCCTTAAGATGCCCAAGTGGGAATGTCTACCTCGTTGCTGTTTCCCGCTCTGATTCTCTAGTTCAGTATTAGATGAGATGAAATGAAAGCACCTGTGCTCCAGCTCCTTCACCTCTACAATGCTTGCTTGCTGCATTGGTTGGTTAGTTAGTTGGTTGGTTGGTTAGTTGTTGGTTAGTTAGTTGGCTGGTTGGTTGGTTGATTTTGTTTAGACAAGGTACTGTATATCCATCCCAGGTTGGCCTCAAACTTTCTCTACACCTGAGGATGACTTTGAACTTCTAATCCTCCCTTCTCATGCTTCTAAGTGCTGGGAGTACAGGCGTGTGCCACAGCAGCCGCTTTTGTCTCCACTGATCAAATGGAATAGCTCTCCAAAAATCCAGAATAAATGACAGCGGTAATAACATGTGTGACTCAAAACGGAGCTCTAAGATGGGAAACAGCAGCCCCAGAATTTTGAAACAAATCAGCAAAATAAATATCTATTTTCAGCTAAAGGGAAATAAACAGCAGCTTGGAATGTGGCAAGAAGTTCATTCCCGCCCCACAGAGGCACAGAGGGGGAAGCCCGGGAGGCAAGGTCTCTCTAAACAGAAGACTTTTTAAAACCACCTGATCCTCTTATTTCATGCTATAAAACATAATGGAGATTTCATCAAGTTGGCAGGAAATCGTGAGCTAATAAAAGAGCCTTGTTACAAAGATAATAAGACAAAGTCATAAAAGACAGACTTAGGCTGAATTCTGGCTCTCAGCCTCGCTTTGCAGTTCCACGGGGACACGGGGTTCATCAACTGAGTTAATCGTGTGGATGACCACAAATTTGTCCTTTCTTGCCTTTGCTCTTTCTTCACATTCCAAGGTATTTTTTTGCCCAGAGCATGAGCCTCAGATGGCAGACAGGAAGTAGATGGGGTGCTAAGATGTATTGTGCAGGCTTCTGTACTTGAGCCACCTGCTATTCAGCTCAGGAAACAATGAAGACCCAGACACAGCACCCCATGCTGGATCCCAATATGTCCTGCCATCAAACTATCAGCTGTGGGGTTTGCCCTCCCTCACTTGGGCCTCCTTATCTGTTCTGGAGATTGAACCAGCAATATTAGAATTGCCCAGAGTTCATCAGAAATGCAGGTTCGCAGGCACTCTCTAACAACAACAACAAAATAATAATAATAATAATAATAATAATAATAATAATAATAATAATAATAATAACCTTCCAGGGTGCCCAATGGGGATATCAGAAAGCCAGTACCATGCTTCCCCGAAGGGTCCTACAATGCACGCTGCTTCGTTGCACAGTTACATAAACATGTTGCAGTATGGCTGTGTTAATGTTTAATTTAGATTGCTGCCCCATTGATTCCACTGTGGCTCTCCAAAAGCAAATGAGAGTTAGCCGGATTCATGGTCTTACCACACCACGGTCCAGTCGTTCTGAGTGTACAAGAATGACCACATCAGGGATGTGCGCCTAATTAAGCACTTAGTCGATAACCTGCTCCCTCTGGGCTGAGCCATTTGCTTCATCCACTGAAGGAATGAGATCAAGCTGGGCAGTGAGTGTGGGTAATCCATGCGGGAAAACTCCTTTAAGGTGAGGCTGGATTGATTGGCATTCAGTATTTACAGCAGTGAGAACGTGCAGTCCCTCCTCAGATGATTCCAATATGCCTTTATAAATACACAGTGAGGGCTAGAGCCAAAGGTACTGGGGATGCGGGGTGTGGGGACCCCAGCAGGGTGAGCATCGTTGCCTCCCATGAGCAGCTGGGATGCTGGGGATGAAGCTCTGTCGTCGGTATGCACGGGGCTCGCTGCAGTATGGTTTTTAGGAAGTAATTTGATGTGTCTAATTGTTCTTGGCACGATAAGATCTCTCTGTTTTATCTTTAGGCACAAGACACCTTATTGACTGCACTGTCTTACGGGGTGGCCCATAATAGCATTGTTGGGGGGGGGGCGGGAGTCAGTGAAGGCACTGGAGGGTGGAGAAACAAGAAATTAAATTTCTCACACGACAATAGCTTGAATCTCTTCTGAGCTTCTGCTTCCACCGAATATAGTGAACATTCTTTTCAGGCTGATTTCGTCAGCCACCGAAATGTGTTTGTTCAGCCAAGCTAACCAGTAGCTACGCATTCTAACAAATTCCCTACCCATTCCTTTCCTGAGAAGTCTGGACACTGCATACCACCTCCACTCCCCAACACTGTACCAGCCTCTTCCCAGAAAAATCATTTTTGTGGCAACCCCTGAGCCTAAGACTTTGTGTGGCTTCTTTTTTTTTTTTTTTTTTTCCCATTCAGCCATCTGCCTGTGTAGAGACATCCACGAGTCTTCTTCCTTGGCTGGCATAATTAAGAGATTCTCTCCTCTCGAGTGTTGTGTTACATTTACATTCAAGTTATTTTATTCGCTCGCTCACTCTCTCTCTTTCCTCTCTCTCTCTCTCTCTCTCTCTCTCTCTCTCTCTCTCTCTCTCTCTCTCTCTCTCTCTGCCCTTGCCCTCAAGGAATTGTGGGAATTCAAGTTAATAGGCTTTTAATGGTTCTGTGATAACTGTGATTATAAACTGTGAATCCGATCAGGGAGCGTCCAAGTTCAGCAGGATCTCAGGCAAAGACACCACTGCCGCTTTCGATTCTCAGTGGAGGTTAGTTTTGTGCTCAGACACCACTACACTTAAGAGAAAAGGGGGTAGGGGGAGGCAGGAGAGGGAAAAAAAATTAAAGGCGCCTCATTTGCTTTGCAATTGCTTTGATAACAATTTTAAAGCCTTTACACGTTCTCTTTTTGATATGTGAGTGGTATTTAGAAACACATCCTGTTGCTAAAAATTAAATTTCAAAAGTCTACATGATTGTATATCCTGCTTCCTTTCGGAGGGGAAGATGCAGGGTTTATTTAAAACACATGCGACATGTTGGACACACACCGCCTTCAACCTTTTGCTGCCAAATATTTAGAAATAAAATTTTACTGTGTTCTCTGAACATATAATTACTGCTTTGAGGCTAGTTAATGAAAATATACTTTTCTCTAAAACATGTTGGTCCTACTAAATGAGTCTGTCCTTGCGGTCCGTGGATGAATCGATTGTGAGCCTCTTGAAAAAAAAAGAGGCGTTGATCATTGCCGCCAGATGCCTCCAGAAAGCCTGCCAAGCTGGGGCTAGAAACACAGCCTTAAGATAGTACGCACGTAATTACACCATCAGCCAATTAGGGACTCAGAGCAAATTAGCTCTCCTTCTCATTGGCCAGAGCAGTTGTGACTTTTGCCTGGATTGCCCAGTGAATGTTCCAACGAGCAGCTCCTTCTTTGGCCAGTTATTGCTGATATCTGGAAAGGCCACAAATGGTCATCTCTCTGTTTAAAAATAAAATAAAATAAAAATGTCTTGCTAAAGCACTTCAGCTCACTTTCCAGGAACATCCCTACGGCCATCCTAGAGGCCAGGCTGCTGTGAAGGTGAAATCGTCGTCCTGTTTGGACTAGATCCAAATGGCAAGGTCTTGAGAGAGATGGTCTCGCTCTCAGAAGGGGGTGTTTTGACCTGAAGCCTCTCCCTAAGAGATAAAGAATGAAAGCTGAGCCATGACACAAAGATACACAGCACCAACCATTTCAGTCATCGGGGTCTCGAGCTGGGGGACAAGGGGACTGGGGACATGGCTCAGGCAGGAAAACAAGAACCCAAGTTCAGACCCCAGAACATATGTTAAAAATTCCAGGCATGATGATACAAGCTTAGAACCCCAGCGCTGAGGAAGCAGATAGAGGCAGATCTCTGGGGCTCACTGGCCAGCCAGCCTAGCCTACTCAGTGACTTCCTGGCCAGTGAGAAACCCTGTCCCAGAAAAAACAAAATGACAATAACAAAGAGTGAATGGTGTAAGAAAAGAAAGGCACTCAAGGATGACCTCTGACCTCTACACAAATACACACACACACACACACACACACACACGTGCGCAACTTTAACCACACAAACATACATACACACAAAAGAGGTAGGAACCAAATTCACCTCAATGTTAATAGGGATGCTTAGGACTGGAGAGATGGTTCACTGGATAACAGTGCTAGCTTGGGGTTGTATGCATGAGGACCTGAGTTGGAATCCCCAGCACAGACACACAAACACATACATACACACACACACATACATACACACACACACACACACACACACCAGTAGTCATATATGCCTGAAATCCCAGCTTTGGAGGGTTGTGTATAGGTAGATTCCCTGGAGCTAGCCTGGTTGAAACCACAAGCTTCTGGTTTAATGAGAGAGCCTGTCTGAAAGGAACAAGGAAAAGAGGGATATAGGCAGACATAAGATGTCTTCCTACAAATGTGGAAACCTGCGACTACACACACACACACACACACACACACACACACACACACGATTTAGACAAGCAGTGGAAAGAGCCAAGTCCTAGAAGGCAGGCTCGTTTGTAATGAGCAAAAAACACTATGGCCCGGAGCCTCATCTCTCAAGGTCAATGCTTGGTGGTTTAGTGGTGCTGCCAGCCCTGGTGCCAGGACTAAGAATTAAGAAACAACTGTTGGCATCAAAGAGTAATGTGGTAGCAATGGCCTTCCAAAGAACACCCATAGTGAATGGTCCAGCAGTCCTACTTCTGCAAATGTACCTCAAGAAAACAGCCATGCACTTGTGCAGATTTCTGCCTAAGTGTCCTCATTACAGTATTCATTATGGGGTGGAGATGAGACACAATTTAAATGCAACTGAAAGCAGGGCAGTCAGTCCTAATGGATATGAAAGAATGGTACAAAAAAATCTTCAAGAGAAAGGTAGATACTTATGTGAAGTGGTCTTTAAAAGAAAACCTATATGCACAGGCTAATGGAAATTACATAAATATTTTATAATTGTTTCTTTTTTTCTGCATTTGGGTTTTTCAAGAGTCTATAATTAACGTATATTGCTATTTGTGGTCAGAAGCAGAGTTTAAGGATTTTGTTTAAGAAAGCACAGCAAAGTCTGTAAGGTAAGGCAAATGCCCTGTAGTCACTTAAGAGCCAGACAAGAACCAAAGCTATAACAGGTGCCACCTCCATGGTAGGGCTGCCTACAGATGATACACCAAACCGCGTGAGGTGCTGAAGAGCCCCTGCTCTCAAGGGCTCACAGCCTGACGGATGGCTCCACATTCTCATAGAACCATTGTCATCCACCCTTGTGGTAGGCAGAGCTGTTCTCCCATCAGCCCCTTGGGAGCCACTTTAATTAAGGTTTGCATTATGGAAAGTGAAATGGCATAAAATGTCCCATCTGCTGGGGCTTGATACTTGGCCCTGCACCCGACTTGGAAGAGGGAAGCCTTGGATCTTAACAGTGGAGAATATCAGAGCTGGATAAGATCTGTTAAGATCCCGCGAAGATCTCTAACCAGGAAGCCCAGACCTGCCAGATCGTCTTCATGTGTTCCCTTGACTGCAACTGTGAAACTCCAAATTTTCATTCTCAAGCATCAGACCCCTAAAAAGGCAGATGGTGCCAACTGAAGATATGTATGTATACAACTCCCCTCTTGGACTCTGAAAAGCCCTGTGACTTTACACTTTGAATGTCCAGGAGTAATTATTATGTAAATAGGCCACCTGAATGATTCCTCCTTAAAGGGGAGGGACCAGGGACCAGATCTGAATTTAAGGAGGTAATTGTAGGAGTGAGAGGCAGAGGGAGGGATCCAAGGCTATAGAGAGGGACCTGAGGCCACAGAGGTAGACATCTGGGACTTGTAGTTCCGAGATCATCATCTTCCTTGTCTTTCCAGCAATAGTCCCCACTGTCATTCTGTATTGTCTGGGTGGAGGTACTTGTACTCGCTCCAACTCCAACCCATCTGTACTGACTAGTTTTGTGTCAATGACACAGGCTGGAGTTATCACAGAGAAAGGAGCTTCAGTTGGGGAAATGCCTCCACAAGATCCAGCTACAAGGCATTTTCTCAATTAGTGATCAAGGGGGATGGTCCTTGTGGGTGGTGCCATCTCTGGGCTGGTAGTCTTGGTTCTATAAGACAGCAGGCTGAGCAAGCCAGGGGAAGCAAGCCAGTAAGTAACATTCCTCCATGGCCTCTGCATCAGCTCCTGCTTCCTGACCTGCTTGAGTTCCAGGCCTGACTTCCTTCAGTGATGAACAGTGATGTGGAAAGTGTAAGCTGAATAAACCCTTTCCTCCCCAACTGGCTTCTTGGTCATGATGTTTGTGCACTGACTAAGGCACCATCAGAGCATCATATTGTTCTGGGACGAATGCAGCGTCTAGAATGAGCACATGAATCAAACCTGGATCCAGAACTCTTGATTTGAGCAGAGTGAGAACTCAGTCCTCACTAAGATTTGAAAGCACAGACTGGTGTTTCCGCTGCCTTCCCACCTGTGAGCCAATGAAGTTTCCTTGTCAGAAAAGAATTTGGATTCAAAGGGACCTGGGAAAGAAAGAAGGTGAGGCCTCGCTGATAACAAGTAGAGAGAGCCCTGGGATACAGGGCCGGGCCCCCTCCAGCATCAGAAGGCCCTAATAGGGGCCTGACTAAAGCCATCTAAGCCAGGGATATTTGTTTTTCCTCCAGTTAGACTTTCCAAGACCTGTCTGTCTACCATTGCTGAGCACAGATCAGTCCTCAGCCACCCTTGCTGTTGCCTCCACAGGGCTGGGAGGTGGATCTCAGTCCTGACTCTCCACGGGGATGATGCTTGCAGAAACCTGAGCTCCTGTGGGAGTAAGCAAGAGGCTTGGAGTTCCAGCTCCCTGGCCCCATTGGGACCCTCTACATATCTGAGTCTAACCCCAGCCTGCATACTCTGACTTGAATGTGATTCAATTCACCTGGGCCTCCATGGCATCTCCTCTTTCCCATTATTTGGGTTTTCCTCCAGCTGGCACAGAGAGCCTCAAATCTCCTCCCCCTCCTTGTCTGGAGAGACTTCCCTGGTGTTCAAAGCATATGCTCATTTTTTACTGTCAGGGCCCACTGAACCCTTTGGAGTGTGAAACTCGTGAGCAATGACAGGTTCTTCAGTTCAGGGCTCTAGTCATAAGCCAAAGATTAAGCTTGGCTGAATCAGGGTGAAGAAAGAAGTGGCATTCACACATCTCTGTGAGCATACACACTGTAATCAGCTCTCTACAAGGTCATCCTGGAAAGCAAGGACAGGCCAGACACCTCCCGCTTTCCTCAGTGATGAACAGAAGCAATGGTGCAGATAATGCAGCCAAATGGTGGGGAATCCAAAAGCCATTTGTATTTGGCCTTAGGAGAAGTTTCTGTGTTTTGAGCATGGGTGTCTGTGAATCTCCCTGGAAGATCAGTGTGCATATGCTGCGATGGGGCTGAGCAGAGCCCGAGATGCAGGCTGAACTCTGGGGGACATCTCCCAGCCAGCAGCAAGGGCAGCAGGAGATGAAGAGGGCAGTTTAGAAGTTGTGCTGGCTAACACTGATTGGCAATGTGGCAGGATCTAGTCTGGGTTGAGATGGAAAGACCAGCTGCCAAAGTGGGTGGCACGATTCCCTAGGCTGAGGTCCTAGTGTGAATCAAAAGGAGAATGTATGCTAAACACCAGTGTTCCCCTGTCTCATAACTGTGGACACAGTATGACCAGCTGCCTCCATTGTCTTCTGCCATGCTTCCCTGGGTGATGAAATCTGTCCTCAAACGAGGACTCAAGGTAATTCCTCCCCTTTGTTGGCTATTTCATTGCAGCAATTAGGAAAGCAACCAATACATGGGGGGGGGGGGGTTTCTCCACCACCAGCACCACCCTTCCCTAGTCTATCTCATCCTCCTTGATCTTGGCTATAAAACTGAACCCCAAAGATACTGTGGCCCAGGCTCCTCTGCCTCTTGGTTCCTAAGTAAACTTGAAACCTAGGAGAGAAGAAGCAGAGTGAGAGAAAGGCTAGGATATTTCTTCTATTTCCTGTTTGCCATGATTCCATCTTTATAGTTATCTCTGTTCTCTTTTATTTCTTTCCTGGTTCTAGTTTTCACTGGGCTCCAGAGCCACTATTCCCTCCCTGTCCTTTAGTCCCAAGAATGGTGACAGAGCCTTGCCATGCACACGGTCTCCTAACCTGCTCATATCTCTCTGAATCATTGCTTTATGAGATCATTTGCATAAAGCCATCTGGTCAAGCTCGCTATTTTCCATCTGTAGTTCCACAGACAAAGAAAGGTCTGCAACAGGGGCTGGAGATGTGGGGGTGATGAACAGGTACCTACGGGCCCTGCTCACAGCACAGGCCCTCACTAGCTGCCTCTTACCCAAAGCAGTAGCCTACCTTTGTTTAGTGGCCAGCCTGCCTGCACAGCCATACAGGGACAGTGAAGTTCACCCACCAGTATTGGACACCAACTCAGTGCCCCCATGTGGTCATCCTGGATGACACAGCTCTGCAGAATGACAACTTCCCTAGGAAACAGTTTCCAGTTTGCAAAGGAGAAACACCTTCAAGAACCTCCTCTTCCGTGCTGTTATCTCAAAACAGGAATTGGGACTGTATCAGCTGCACCTCTGGTTGATCAGCAGCTCTGTTGTCTTGGACCCTTAGCCTACTTTCCAAGATCATGAGTTAAGTTCTTCTTGCTCTGTCTGGCTCTTGTGAGGGTTACATCCTTAGCCGCCCAGCTTTGCTTCCATCACAGTCTGACTGCATTTCTCCTGTTGATGGATAAATGGGGTCCTTTTTAATGTTTTGTTTTTAATACAGAATCTCATGTAGCCCAGGCTGGCCTTAAGTTTACTAGGTTGGTGAGGATGACCCTGGACTCCTGTCCCCACCTCCTAAATACTGGGATTACACACATGTGTTAACTGGCCAAACCTGTCATTTTTTTTCTGGTAGTTCTTAAACCTAGTTATTGTCTAGAATTTTCTATTCCTTTCTTACCGTCATCTGTCCAGTTCTACATACAAAAAATATAGCTCAACCTCATGTCACCTGCCTCCCCAACTCCCCAAATCTTGCCATATCTTGGAAGTCATCCCTGTTAGTCAGCTCCATGATGACCTCCCCCTGCATCCCTGGGTCCACACTGCCTCCCACTCAAGCCACTCCACCCTGTGGTCTCTGATGATGCTTCCAAATCTCTTCAGCGGCCTCAGTGACAGCGAGTACTAAGACACAGTCCTTTATGTAGAGCCTGGCCCATGTCACCTCACACATCAGCCCTTGTACTCTGTGCTTCTCCCCCACACCATGCTGTGTGCCACCATACAGCCCCTGCACAGTTCTCTGCTGGTTCCCAAAGACCACAGCACTCTTTAACCTGCTCCACTCCCAGTCATCCTTCAGATACCACAGATAAGTTCTACTCCTCTGGACTAGGCCAGGTCCCCAGGTAAGAAGAGAGACTAGAACCTTCCTGCAGAATGCCCATCACAGTTTGTAAGGAGACATGCACCCCCAGACCCCAAACAATGATCTCTAAAGCAAGGACCATCCTTGGATTGGTGACCACCAATCACATCTCAGTGGCTTGGTATATGGCAGCTTCTCAGGACTGAGTATGCATTGTTCATTGATAAAATGCCACAGACAGAGGGGACTGGTGGTGCAGGCCTGTTAATCAGCTACTTTGGAAGCCGAGAGAGAGAGAGAGAGAGAGAGAGAGAGAGAGAGAGAGAGAGAGAGAGAGAGAAGAACACGGGTTCAGCTTCAGCTTGGGCCACACAGTGAGTTGAAGTGACCTAGCAAGACCTTGTCTCGGGTTAGAAAGGAAAGAGGAGTGGAGCTGGGGTCCTGACTCAATGGTAAAAGACTTGCCTAGCTTGTGCAAGGCCCTGAGTCCAATTGCCAGCATGGGTTAAAAAAAAAAGATAAACTCCGAGAAAACTCGTGGCAAGCTAACCATGCTATTTTCTCCTCACTCCTTAAGAAAATCCTCCAAAATGGGAGTTTTCAAAGATGTAGACCAGTGGTTCTCAACCTTCACAATGCTTCAACCCTTTAATACAGTTTTCATGCTGTGGTGACCCCCCACACACACACACACTGTAAAATTATTCTTGATGCAACTTCATAACTGTTATTTTGCTACTGTTATGAGCCATGATGTACATATCTAATAGGCACAATATCTGATATGCAACCCCTATGAAAGGGTCTTTCAACACCCAAAGGGGTTGAGACTCACATGTAGATAGCTGCTGTTGTAGAACCACAAGAACTAAGACAACCAAGAGAAACAGCAGCTGTATGACAAAGGGCAGCTGCTACATCCCAGATGTTGAGAGGACATTAACTAGGACCTGAACTGAGATCTGGAGACACAAAAAACACAGGAGGTGGGTGGGATGGATAGGTTCCAGCAGGGTGAAGTGGAGAACTGCATGACAATCTACTGCAGGGTGGCTAAGCACAGCTTCTACCCCCCTGCAGAAGAGCCAAAGATAGTAGGGGAGGGAGTTCTCAAAGCTACCTGTGGGCAGGCAAACTGCTCCTGTATCAGGGAAGATGAGGTCTGATACACTGGCATGTCAACGCTGATGACTGCATAATGGCATGCACACTTGGAAGAACCAAGCTCTGGGCAGGACACAGCATCCTTTCCAGTCACCATATGTGCCTTGAGAGCCACACTCAACCCAAGGTCAGAAAAAAGAATAAAGACACAGAACAAAGGTGATTTGAGACCACGAGGGGGGGCAAATTCAAATTATGGACTCTATGTTGGACTCTTCTGTGTCTGTTTCAGCATGTTCCTATGGTGGTAACACTGTATAAACCTAAGAGAACGTCCTGTTCTTCTATGGCCATGCAGAAGTGTTCAGGACGGAGGAGTGATGTGTGCTGCCTTCAAATGCTCAACAAATGAGCTTTATAATAGAGATGTGAGAGAGTGTATTTATAGACAGTGTGCTGGCTAGTTTTCTGTCAACTTGACACAAACTCAGGTCATCCAGGAAGAGGGAACCTTAATAGAGAAAATGCCTCCAACAGATTTGCCTCTGGGCAAGCCTGTTGGCATGGTTTTGTTTGGTTTGGTTTGGTTTGGTTTGGTTTGGTTTGGTTTGGTTTGGTTTGGTTTGGTTTTAATGGTTGATGTGAGAGGACCCAGCCCACTGTGGGCAGATTGACCCTTGGTCAGGTGGTCCTGGTGTATATAAGGAAGAAGACTAAGCAAACTGTGAGGAGCAAGCTAGTAAGTGGCATTCCTCTGAGGTCTCTTCAGCTCCTGCCTTGATTTCCCTTGATATGGGCCGTAAGATGAATTAAACCCTTTCTTCCTCTTAGCTGCTCTGGGTCAGTGTTTTATCGCAACAACCGAAAGCAAACTAGGACAGATAGAAATTACATAACAGATGGCAAGAAACAAGCAGGAAAAGGATAGGAAAACAGAGAGTGTGTGCCTACCAAGATGGTCAGAGTAATGACCACATGCGTGGTTTTCAGTTATCCATTATTCTTGCCTTCGGGGTTTTCTTGCAGATTTGTAATATCACAAAATAAAACTGGAAACAGGAGTTTGTGAGATTTCTCAACAGTGACACAGAGAACTAAGACTAAGAGCAAGAGGGGCTGGGATGGGGGAGCATTGCTCAAAGGATGGGGGCGTGGTTCAGAGGATGGGGGTGTGGCTCAGAGGCAGAACAAGAGTTCTTGTAGTGTGCCTGCTGCCAAGTTCAATCCTTAGTACTGCCCAAAGCGGAAAAAAATCAAGAAAAAATATTTTCTTGCAGTATTCTAAATAAAGTAATTTGTCCACTCGGAGTTCTATTCTCAGCTGTACAGTCTCCAAAATAGTAAGTAAATACAGTTAACATAATTGAGACATCGAAATACTTGTCTCCAGTAATCTTTTCTTAAGAAAGCCATTGAATGTGTTTTAAGCAACAAAGATATGATGTGGTGAACAACATCAAAAAGAAGGGAAGTCTTGGACTGCAGAGATAACTCAGTGCTGTTGCTCTTGCAGAGGACTCAGGTCCAGTCCTCAGCACCCACATGCTGATTGGCAACTATATGTAACTCCCATTCTAGAGGACCCAATGCCCTTGTCTGACCCCCATGGACACCAGGTATTCATATAGTATACATACAGGCCCGAAAATACACATAAAATAAAATAAATAAATCTAAAAAACAAATTGGGGGGTATCCTGGAAGACTAGAGAAGAGGGTGTCAACCATACAAGGGAGCACCCGCTGAAGCAGTAAGGGGATGACAGAATTCTGGGTGTGGGTTGGAGAAAACAAGACAATATGAGAAGAAGAAAAGAGAAGCACCTTGTCCAGCCGACCTGAACTTGTTAAACATGTAGCTGAGTGCTGAGGCAAAAAGACTGGTGATACACACGGTCATCACATTAAAAACTGACACTGGAAAACTCCAGCACATACAGGGAATGGTCAAGAAAAGACAAGTCCAGGGTACACACACAAGTCAGAGCACACACCTCAGCTGGAACCCGTATTGTTTGTGATAATAATGATAAAACAGGTTTGGTTCTAGCGATGGCTTGGGATTGGGCTGTGCGTAAAAGGAAAGGTGTTGACTGACTCACATTCTTGCCTGACTAATATACCATATCTAGAAGTCAAGAGATAATATTTTTTTTAAGTGTACAGGTAAATCAAGAAATATCTTGCCAAGTAGGGTACTTGGGAGGCAGAGGCAGTCAGATCTCTGTGAGTTCAAGGCCAGCCTGGTCTACAGAGTGAGTTCTAGGACAGCCAGGGCTACACAGAGAAACCCTACTCAACATCCGTTCCCCCCAAAGAAAGGAAATGAGAGCTCAAAGGAATGGAAAGCAGCAGGCACCAATGTCATGTGAGCATCTTCTCAGGAGTTACAGAGAATCCAAGTGTCCGCTGGCCAGTAAATGGGTACCCAAAATATGGTACACCTGTGTGATGGAAAATTATTTGGCCTTATAAAAGAGATGAGGGGGCAGAAGAGATGGCAGTAAAGTGCTTGTGCAAGCATGGGCAAAGATAAAAAAAGCTGAGCATAGCAGCATATATCTGTAACCCTGGTGCTAGGCAGGGGGAGACGGTGGACCCTGGGAACACATTGGGCTAGCTAAAACAGCAAGCCCCAGGTTCAATGAGAATCCCTATCTCAAAAAATAAAGCCAAGTATTGGCCTCTGGCACATGCACACACACACACACACACACACACACACACACACACACACACACACAGAATGAAACATTGGCAGACATGCTACAAAATAGATTGGCCTTAGAAACACCCTAAGTAAAATAAACCAGTCATAAGAGGACATAGAGTGTCTTGTTCCACTTCCATCAGGTCTTTGATGTAGCCAAATCCGTAGAGACAGAAAGCAGAATTGGGAGTGGAATCAGGGATCCGGGGAAATTCATGTTTCATGGGCAGAATTTTGGTTTGGGAAGATGAGAAAGTTCTAGAAATGGATAACAGCAGATAATTTCATGATGCTGTGGATGTACTTAATGCTGCTAAATTATCCACTAAAGATGACTAAGATGGCTTGAACGGCTTTTAAAAACAGGATGACATTTAAAAGCTGTGAGAGCAACTGGCAGGAGAAATGCAGTGTCTGTGTTTCTGTATGCGTTCCACCTTTTATATTAGCAGGGTCTCTCAATTCAGCCAGAGCTCTCCATTTAGGCTAGTCTAGCTAGTCAGTTTGCTCTAGGGACCTGGGACTGCAAGTGAGCCTCCAGGCTGCCTGGCTTTTCTGTGTGGGGGTGGGTTTCAACACTTTGGCCCTCAGACTTGCAGGACAAGCACTTCACTCGCTGACCGTTTCCAGCCCTGTTTTACTTTTCATTTTATTTTGAGACAGAGCTTCTTTCTCCATAGCCCTGCCTGTTCTGGAACTCACTCTGTAGAGCAGGCTGGCCTCAAACTCAGAGATCTGCCTGTCTCTGCCTCCTGAGTGCTAGGGTTAAAGACATGTGCCCCTGTGCCTGGCTATTTTACTTTTAAAATACTGTGTTGGAGCTGGAGAGATGGATCAATGGGTAAGAGAGCTTGTCACACAAGCATGAGGACTTGAGTTCGAATCCCAGCACATACATAAAAAGTCAGGAATCTTGGAAGCAAAGACAAAAAAAAAAAAAATGGCTGGGGCTTGCCAGCTGCATGCCTAGCTCTGAGTTCAATCAGAGACCCTGCCTCAAAGGAATAAAGTGGAGAATGAGTGAGTAGAACTGACATTCTCCTCTAGCTTCTGCACACGGGTGTTACACAAGCACATACAGGGAGTGCATGCGCGCGCGCGGACACACACACACACACACACACACACACCAGAGTAGTACAGACATTTGCACAGCATTTGCTGCATGCCCACCATGCTCTAAATGCATTGTGTATGTGCTCATTTATTCGTCAACACCAATGGCAGAATTGTCCCCGTGCTTGGTCATCCTCTGCCACGGGTCACACAAATAACGACTGCACTGAAAGTAAACAATATAAGTAGCCAGGCAGTAGTGGCGTGACTTTAATTCCAGCAAGGGGCGGGGGCGGGGGCGGGGGCGGGGGCGCTACGGAACAGGAGAATCTTTGAGTTTGAGGCCAGCCTGGTCTACAGAGTGAGTTCCAGGACAGTAAGAGCTATATAGAGAAACTCTGTCTCAGAAAACAAACAGAGAGACAGACAAAAAAAAAAAAAATCATAATAAATATGAAAAAGAAAAAAGAAAAAGAAAGAAAAAAAGAAGGCAAACAATTGATTTAAAAATAGGCTACACTGAGCATCCTTGTGCGCATGCTCTGTTTGCGTGAGCCCATCACGTAAAGATAAAATCTGAAGTTTACTTCATCTTTCCAGCATGAAAGCTAATACTCTAACACATCATGGACTTGAAGCACATGAGAAAATAATTTTTCTACATATGCATAATTTTTAGCAGGTCCTCTGGTTTTTCTAGCCCGCCCTGATTTCTGCTCTCACTTTCCCTGTGCAGTGACCCACCCACCCCCGTCGCCCCCAGAACTGGATTTGCAGAAAGTGGGCGAGAGAGCATTCTTTTTTAGAGAGATCTCGGTCTGCCACTGAGAAGACACATTGAAACCTTGTAGTGCAGATCCTGGCTTTAAATCACATTGCACCCCCTACTGGAACACACAGTGCTGTAAACCTCAGATGACAGAAGCAGTTCTGAAAATCTAGAATTATGTTTCCAGTTATCCACAGGAGAGCAGACCTCTGGACTCGTGGAAAAATGCCTAACACTGAGTTTCCTCAAGGGCCGCTCTCTAAAACAAACTCTCTTCAGAAGCCAAACTTAATCATGCAGTTGAATTAGCACACTGTATGACTGTTTATAAAAATAAAATGATTAAGCAGGAATACGCCAACCAAAGTGATAAAAATGTAAATGAGAAGGAACACGGGAATCAATACACATTATCAGTTGCTAAATCACTATTTTAAAACGGGATTCAAGCAGACAACTGGAAAATGACAGGAAGCATAAGCACATGGGGTAATAAACAGAACAGAACCCGACATTAATTAAAGAACTCACCCAGTGAAATGTGATAGTGTTTATAGCCAAAGTAATAATCATTGTCACAACTTAATTACAGCCTGAACGTCAAGGCACCAAGTATTCCTGTTTAGGTTTTTTGACGTTTTAAAGGACACTTGAACAAAATTTTTCATTTTTTACAATGAAGTATTCCAAGCAACAAATTTTTGAATATGTAGCAACATTTGTTATTGTGCAACTGACAGGGATTTTATTTTAAATTACAGCTACAGTATCCACTATTCTAGATGAAATTGCTTTAGAATAGAAGCCTAAATACATTACATTTTAATTTCTTGAAACCTATTATGCCATTTCACTTATTTTATGGGTATTTTGTCTGAAATTGATTTTATTTTTATATGTCAACTAAATTAGATGTCAACTAAATTAACTGGAGCATAAAATATGCTAGGGAGATATATTTACAAACATACACAGCAAAATAGTGCTCAGAGAGCAAGATTCTGACTTAACTCACAGGCATGAGAGACCTCAGGCAGTGGTGTCCAAATATATCTACAGACCTTTCTCTTGTTACACATGATTTGTCTGAGGCACTTGGTTACAATGACACAAGGTGACTGGAAAATCTTCCATTATCATTAGTGTGTGCATACATGTATTCTTGTGCATAGTGAACGTGTGTGTGTGTGTGTGTGTGTGTATGTGTGTATGATATGTGGTGTGGTGTGTATGATATGTGGTGTGGTGTGTATGGTGTGTGTGTCTGTGCCTGTGTGCTGTGTGTGTGTGGAGGAGTATGTGTGTGGTATATGGTGCGTGTGCATGTGTGTGTGTGTATGTAGGGGGTAGTATGGTGTGTATGTGTTTGTGGTGTATGTGTGGAGGAGGTGGGGTGGTATATATGTGGTGTGTGGTGTGTACTATGTGTGTAGTGTGTGGAGGAGGTGGGGTGGTGCATGTGTGGGGTGTGTGGGTGTGAAGGGGTACATGCATGGTATATGGTATATGCGTGTGTGCGTGGGGGGGTAGTGTGTATGTGTTTGTGGTATATGTGTGAAGGAGATAGGGTGGTGTATATGTGGTGTGTGTGTGTGTGTGTGTGTGTGTGTGTGTGTGTGTGTGTGTGTGCCAGAAGACCATCTCAGGAGTCATTCCACCTTCTATTTTGTTTTTGAGGCATGGATTCTCATTGGATGCAATACTCAGCAAGTGATCTAAACTGGCTAGCCAGTGAGCTCCAAGGATTCACTTGTCTCCTTAGTGCTAAGATTACAAGGTCACCACCATGCCTGACCCTTTTGTTTTCCCCACGTGAGTTCTGGGAT
Source organism: Mus pahari (assembly GCF_900095145.1). NCBI lineage: Eukaryota > Metazoa > Chordata > Mammalia > Rodentia > Muridae > Mus > Mus pahari. The sequence goes on from NC_034590.1 coordinate 103,076,277, forward strand.
CAAGTTCAGGTTTTTGTACTTTCAAAATAAACACTTTAGGCTAAGGTGGCCGTGCACACCTATAGTTCCAGTCCTTGGGAGGCAGAGACAGTTCTCTGTGAGTTCAAGGGTAGCTTGAGCATCTGAGCTATCTCTAACACCTCCATTCTCATTTTAGTTCACTGCTCATGTGACTCATGCTGAAATCTGTTGCCTGAGAGAGCTCCACTCTGACAGCAAGTAGGAGGTCTCGCTCCAGTATCACCTCTGCATCTCTTCTCACCAGGCACACAGACAGGACTCCTATCTATCACCATCTTCACCTTCCTTTCACAGCTGGGCTGGTAATCCCCTGCCTCCTTGCTACCTGCTTAAATGTTCCAAAGCCATAACAAGTGTTCCCAGACTGTGGCCTGACAATGCCTCGCGCTGAGCCCTGCTCAGCACCCCTGCTTTATGCACCTCATCCTGACCTTGTTACTCATCTTTCCACACTTCAGATCCAGTGGATCCCCCAAACCCTAGTCATTTGAGGCTCACTTTCCTCTCCCCACCCTTCCATTCCCCCCTGGTCTAGAGAAGGGCTGTGTCAAGTCAGGGCTGCCTCACTGGTTGGGCTAGCCTCATCTACCCTGGCTATGAGGACCCTTGCTGAAAGCGTCTCATGCAGAGGACACAGGTTTCTTAAACCTGCCATGGAGGTCTTTGCTGCTCTGTCCCCGCCTGCCTGTCCAGTCCTTCCCAGCCTGCTCTGCTGCTTGCATGCCAGCCTCACCGGCGGCCCTTCACCCAGGGATGCCCCATTCAGCTTCTGGGACTTTGCTGAAGCCTTTCCCTTCCACGCTCCCTCCTGCCCCCACCTTTGTGAGCACCTGGAATTCTTGGCGTCCTCCTTCCCACCCCTGGTTGCATAACAACCTCCTTCCGATTGGGTCTTAGACAGAGGTCTTTAGCTAAGTAAGGTTTCTAGATAGTCTCACTGCCCTTTGGTTTTCACATGCACATGCTGGTCCCAGCACCAGTCTAAATGCTCATAGGGAATATAGAATGATTACCTCAAACCAGGGCCTGAAGGCCATTTGCCTTGCCTCCCACCCTTGCTCACGTGTAGCCTAGGGGTAAAGATGGATCACCTCACCTGCAGCTGAAATCTGCTTCCAGGCCCTGTCCCTTAGGGCACTTGGTGTATATCCCTGTGATGGCTGCTAATCTTGGTTGTCAACTTGATTACCTCTGGAATCAAGGAAAACCCAAGAGGCTGGGCCTGCCTAGAAGGGATTTTCTTGACTGGATCTTTTGAGATGGAAAGACCCACCCTAAACCTGGGCCACACTTATGGTGGCAGCCCACCTAAAAGGACATGGCAGAAGGAAGCTTTTGCTTTTTGCTAGCGTGCCCTTGGTCTTACTGACAAGTTCATCTATCCTGATGCTGAGACATTCCTTCACTGGTGTTAGATCCTACTTTTGTGGGGTTCCAACATAGGCTAAAGACCCCCGAGTCCAGCCTTGTGAGCTGAACAATCACAGGACCCTCACCCTTTCTGTTGGGAGGCAGCCATTGCTAGACTAGCTGGACCACAGCCTGGAAGCCACTGTAGTAAATTCCCTTTAATATATAAAGGTTCATTCTATCCAATTTGATCCTCTAAAGAACAACCCCCTACCTAGAGCAGCCAAGGGAGAATAAATGAAATATTTTAGTCAGTAGTCTCTCAAGAGTGGCTGTTAGAAAGATGTATTTATCAAGGACGGATGTTAGGTTCTGTTTTTTTAAGAAGCAACACGATCTTAGGAAATTTTAATAGTAGACAGGCATACACTGTGTGAGCCTCTGTTTGTAAGCATCCTCAAACCTTGTGCTTGTTTCACAAAGCTTGTGAATCTGAAAATAAGCGTTATGGGGTTTTGGTACCAGGATTGCCTCCTGGGCTGTGGTAAGGTAGAGTAGGGCCCATAAGCTGCCTTCCTTTCAGCTGGGCCTCTCTGAATCAAAGTTCAAAGGAGAATTGACACTTCACATCAACAAATAAGAAACTATGATTGTTCTGGGGCTGCAGCAAAGGCTCAGCAGTTATGAGAGCTTGCTACTGATTCCCAGAACCCACACTGCAGGGGAGGGGCTCACATGACCTATAACTATCTGCAACTTCAGGGGATACAACAGCCTCTTTTAGCCTCTGTAGACCACACATGTACACACATTCACTAGATAGAGAGATAGATGGATAGATAGATAGATAGATAGATAGATAGATAGATAGATAGATAGATGATAGATAGTTGTCCAAAGTCATTGATAAGCATGATGAATGGGGTCAGTGGAGGAATGAAACCCTGGAGTCTTTCCATACCAAAGACACATGTTCAGAATCATCAGATTAGTCTCAGAAGACAAGGGAGCATACACTTAGGATAACAGATTTTCCCACCCCCTCACATTCGGCTGATGTTGAAGGTTCTTCAATAAGTGTGCCCGCATCTCTACTGAAACCTTGTTCCTGTGAAGAATCAAGTCAGTGTTGTTTCACTTACAGAGAGAGAGGGTTTTGCCCAAATTTTACAATTTACAAAAAGAGAAGGAGCTGGAGAAAGGGCTCAGGGCTTAAGAACACTGGCTGCTCAGGCTGGTAAGATGGCTCAGTGGGTAAGAGCACCCGACTGCTCTTCCAAAGGTCCGGAGTTCAAATCCCAGCAACCACATGGTGGCTCATAACCACCCGTAACAAGATCTGACGCCCTTCTGGAGTGTCTGAAGACAGCTACAGTGTACTTACATATAACAAATAAATAAATCTTTAAAAAAAAAAAAAAAAAAGAACACTGGCTGCTCTCCTAGAGATCCTAGGTTCAACCAGTGCTCACATGACTGTAGCTCATGTATGAAACTGTAGTACACATGTTCAACCAGTGCTCACATGACAGCTCATAACTGTAACTCTATTCCCAGGGCTCCTACCCCTCTTCCAGTTTCCATGTATGAAACTGTAGTACACATTCATACCTGCAGGCAAAATACCTATACACATAAAATAGAATAAATACATCTTTTAAAAAGAAAGAAGATTGTAAAAGAATAAGAATTATATCATTACTGAGCTAGAAAGAACTTTGAGGTCAAGAACCTAGCTACCTGTCTGTCTCCTGCCAGACCCCTGTGCAGTGTTCTAGACATCAAGATGGCTCCCCTGTCCCCTATGGCCACTCTCACCTCCATACTTTACTGTTACTGCCCCACCCCCAGCCTGTCAATCTCTCCCCAAGCCCCTCCCCCATCAGCCTTCCTAACCAAACTGCTGTGTTCATCATGCCTTGTACCTTCCCTTTGTCGGTAACTGCTTTTCTGCCTTTCATGCTTGGATACCTGTTACCGCCCTTAGCCTTGACCTTGAACTAGAACACAGACCTCAGAAGTCAAGAATGATATCTGAACAGTAACCTTCCACCCAGAGCTGCACGCAGGATGGAACAAATCATCAAAATGAATTAAAGTCATTATAACTCATGGTACTAGTCAACCCCAACACTTCTCTCAAAGCTGTTCAGGACTCTCTGGAGATCCAGGTTTTCTAGGGCAACCCAAGACTGACTAATGACAGTGATTGACAGGACAGAAAAGCATGTCTAGAAGAAATGCATCTGGAAAGACGAAATTAAACACAATTAAAGGAGAAGGACCTCTTTCAGTGGTCTCCTGGAGGAGGAAGGAAGGTGGGAACACGGACCTGGGCGGCCCACGTGTGGATAATTGAGGAAGCAGATGGTGGTGACCGGTGCAAGTACTGGGACTACTTTTCTGCCTTCTCTACTGAAGTTTGCATTTGAAATGTTTTGGTGATGTAAAGATTTTAAGATGAAAGAGAAGTAAGCAGAAGCTGATGCAGACCAAAAAGCTGTCAGGCAGAGAGATGGGAGAAGGGCTCCAGGGTGGGTCTCCCTTCCCATGGACCCCCTGCATCTCCAGGGCAGCACCCTATCCCCCAAACACTCCATCTGATATCACTGATAGATGCAGACTTCCACATTTGGTGTTGACACCTCAGGCACTGCCTCAGGCTGCCCCATATCCTAGAACATTACCAAAGGGGAACCAAAGCCCTTGGGTTGGCGGCTGTAGCTCCTGTTGATCCAGCTGATAACCTCCCCCTACAATAAGGCAAAGAATGTCCCTCTAATGTCCTTTAAGTCACACTGAGCAGGGCATCAACCTCCTTAAAGAAGAGTTTGTTCAGGTCATGTAGCCATCTTGGTAGAAATGTCTCTACTCTGAACACAGTCCTGGGAGAGGGTAGAGCGGTTTAGACTGGCAGCCACCCAGAATTGTTATATTCTAAATGATGCCTTAGGGAGTCCTCCCCTCTTTCTGGTGACTCTCCTGTAAGTCACAGTGACAGATAGAAAATCTAACATGCGGGCTGGTGAGATGGCTCAGTGGGTAAGAGCACCCGACTGCTCTTCCAAAGGTCCGGAGCTCAAATCCCAGCA
>NC_034590.1:103080824-103085146 GCF_900095145.1 Mus pahari
AAAAAAAAAAAAAAAAGAAAGAAAATCTAACATGCTTTGTGCACCCAGGTGTCCACACAAAACACAACTCTCACCTGAAAGGGAAGAGGCCATTTATTGTGTCCAATAGGAGTGAGCATGTCCCCGCATCAGGGACTCTGGCTGCCCTGATAACATGTCCCAGTGTGGAACCCCTTACCTGAAGTCCTTTTATCACAGACCGAATGAGTCAAGGCATCTGCAGAAAATAATGGCAGGAGTGTGAACTAAGCAGGTCACAGCAAAGCAGAGAAAATCGCTGTAGGATTTTGATACTGTCATGTGATAGTCTTAGTTAATGCATTCCAAAAGCTTTACCTGACTTTAGGGCAGACACGGAACTGGACAATGGATGACTGCTAAAGGGACTAAAGATAACCCAAGATAATTTGGCTCTGGAACTACAACATTTCAACTATTCATAATCAGGGAAGTTCTAACCAAGCAACCATGGTTAGAACTATGTGCCCCTCTTCCCCGGGAACATCCCACAAAATCTACAGAATACTGTATTGACAGAATACTCAAATACTCAGGTCTTCCCAGAACATTTGTAACACACACACACACACACACACACACACACACACACACACACACCTATTTGGCTCAACAAACTAATAGATAGCCAAGCCTGAGACTCCCTTAGTAAAGAACAAAAGCCTCTCTCTCTCTCTCTCTCTCTCTCTCTCTCTCTCTCTCTCTCTCTCTCTCTCTGTGTGTGTGTGTGTGTGTGTGTGTGTGGCATGTATCTTACCTCCCGTTAAAAGGAGGCCATTTGTAATGTAGATGAGGTCAGTGGCCCTCTCCCAATGTTGACAGACAAGAGGAAGATCCCAGGGAGAAATGCCACAGAGAGCGAATGAATATAAATGATGTTTTTCCACTCTGAGCTTGGAAAATGCCTTTTGTAGGAGAATCTCAAAGCACTCCAGGAAACAAGGCTCTGACAGACACTTCCCGCCAGGGTCACTGTGAATGGTCAGAGCTTCTGGAATCACTTGTGATGAAAAAGAATAACCATCCAAGACTTTAAAATGCAATCTTGCCTTCTGGGTAGTAAACAAACGTGTGCAGATGGATAATGACATCTGTGGATTCTGGCTCCATTTCCTGGAGAGAGAAAAATGTAAATAAATATGTAAAAAACTGTCATATGTGGATAACACCCACAGTTCAGGCAGCGGCTGCCATCCTGCATGGCGTTCATAAGCAATGGGTCTTGTCAGTGGGGTCCTCGTGACTGTGTGACCCTGAGAACAGAAACCACATCTCTTCAGTGCCTGAGGGAAGATAATCAGACAATGTTATGATACGGTTAGAGACGAGGCCCAGGCCGTGGTCATTTTGTTGTTCCCTGCTGGATGCCTTCTTGTAAATATCTAATAGCTGAAGGATGCATTTGGGTCTGGAAAGCCTCGCCCTTAACTGGGAAAGAGGAGAAGTGTGTGTGTTTGTGTGTGTGTGGGGGGGGGGGGTCATAGCATTGTTGACTGGCACACTCATTGAGTGGTTCACTGGGCAATTTTTCCTCATTCATCTATGTGTTGTGTAAATAACTGCTTTTGGGCTTCAGCCACTGATCTGCTTGGAGAGCAGATGTTAGCGACTTTGAAACTATTCCCAGGATTCATTTTGCGTATTGATCAGACCTGGAGGATAAAATTCAAATACTCTAAGAACACTCTTCTGTAGTAAGAATTCTGGAATTTTGGTTTCTTTTAAAAACACAGAATTATATGTTTTCATTCTAATCCCAGTGTAAGGATATGGGGCTGCTTAGTACTGTCTGCAGCAGCTGACTATGATTTGCCTTGTGCTATAGCAGAGGCGTGGCTTTGCCAGCTGCAGATAACTTCTGCGATTGTGTGACATTTGGAATTCTGAGAACTTTTCAGAGGGTCCTGAGAAGTGGTGATTGTTGGTTGTTGCTCATTCAGTGAGATTGGTTGTGGTTTATTAGTAGTCATGCACAAAGAAGAAACAAGAAGAAAGAAATCAGATTCAGGGATCTCTCTCCCTCCCTTCTTCCCTCCCTCCCTCCTCGCCCCCCATCCTTCTTTCTTTCCTATCCAGTGATAGGAGTGAAACCTTGGGGATAAAGACTGGGAAACAAGAGGAAGCCACAAAGTAGCACAGACCAGCTACAAGCAAAGAAACAAGAAAGAAATTAGATTTAGAGTTTTCCCTCTATCTTTCTTTCTCTCTCTTCCATCTAGAGATAGGGCGAAGGGATGGATAAAGGGTGGGAAAAAGAAGAAGCAACAAAGTAGCATGCCAGCTACAGTCCTCCTATAAGAAGCTAAATCTGGGGCTGGGTGGCTAAATGGGTAGGGGCAGTTGCTGTGCAAGCACAGGGACCTGTGTTCAAACCTCAAGCATGCAGAGCTTGCAAACATGCAGAGGTGTGGCTGCACCTATGCCTGTAGTCCCAGTGATGCTGGAGACAGAGGAAGAAGTCCAGATTCACTGGGAGACCCTCTCTCAAGAGAAAAGGCAGAGAATGACAGAGCGGGACACACAATGTCCCCCTCCAGGCTCCACACATACACACCTGAGAGACAGACAGAGAGAGACATAGACACACAGCGAGAGAGACACAGAGAGAGTCAGAGACAGAGAGAGACAGAGAGAAGGAGGTGGGGGCAGAGACAGAGTTAGTGGAGACAGCTTGCACTTACAAACACTTGTCTGTATTCTGAAAGCCCATGCTGAGAGCTCGCCAAAAATTCCAAGTTCATGGATGTCTAAGAAACAAACTCCTTCCAGTGCGCAGGCTAGGGGGAGGAGATTTCCAAATGCTCTGCTTAAATGTTACTAATTTCAGAATAGAAATTAAATAATTATCAGTTCATAAATAAGGCATCGGGCAGTTTTGACCAAAGCCATCTTGCCATTATATCAGTGAGTTGTGCATCCAATCTTTTATTGTGCTTCAAAATTGTCTACTCTTGTCAAATTAAAGTGTGAAGCAAAGTATACCTCATTAACTTGCTAATTGTTCTTGACTTAAAGATAGCATTTAATTGCATCTAAAATAGTCTTTCTAAAGCCAGGCATGATGATGCATGCCTATAAATCCAGTACATGGCAGGCAGATGCGGGGGAGGCAGGAATTCAAGGTAACCCTTGGCTATCCAGAAAGTGTGAGGCCAGTTTGGGCTACATGAGACCATGTCTTTAATATCCCAAACAAATCAAATAAATGATCTAAATAAAATAAATAGATAATCTTTACAAAAGTACTAGCTTACAAACTTCTAAAATTACACATCATTAAACATTTGTGATGTGTGTGTGTTAACTACATTATATGCATGTATATGTGCATGAGTATGTAAGTCTGTGCATGCATGCAGGAGACACAGGAGAATGTTGGGTGCCCTGTTCTGTCATTTCTCTGCCTTATTCCTTTGAGACAAGATCTTTCATCAAATCCTGAGCTAGCTTGGTGGTCAGCAAGCCCTCGATCCTGCTGTCTTAGTTCTCCACAGCACTGTGGTTCCAGTTGAGCACATACCCAGCCTGCCTTTTTATGGAGGTACTGAGACCAGAACCTAGGTCCTCATGTTCCCACACCAGGTGACCCATCTCTCCAGGCCCAGTTGTTTATTTTTAAATGATTTTAGATGGCTGCCCCCTTTTAATCCATCTTAAAGGATACTTAAAACTCCTTAAGAGAATTAGATGGCCTTGGGTCTTATTGTACGAGTCTGTGTACTCTGTCGTAGCCACAAACCACACGAGGTTTCTAACTGAGGCTTGGCTGCCTATGTATCCAGATGCTTTGGAAGCCAGTGGTCCTCATGGATCAGTCACATGGGACTGAGGACTAAGTTAGTCGCTTGTTTCCCATGCAATTTGTTTTGTCATACATCCAGAAGAAAGGCTGCCAGACTGTTGTCATAGAACAAACTTAAAACCAGGATGAGTAACAGGAGGGGGGAAGACCTGCTGGCTGGCTGGCTCCTGGCTGGCTGGCTCTGAAGAGAGGGTCTTGCAAGCAGATATGAGGTAAACAGGTGGGTTGACAGCTGACAAGGAGATTAACTAGGTGACCTGAGTTGGTCCACTAGTAGTATCAAAGGACACATTAAAGTATGAATAGATTTTTTCCCCCAACACTGCCAGTATGACAAAGGGATCTACAGGCAGGCTGCCTCCTCTCCCCTTAGCAGCCAGAGCTGCTGTGTGCTGGGTGTGTGCTGGGAGCACCCACTGTCACCAAGGATGCAAGTTGAACTCTTGCTTGTCTTTATCTTTTCTTTCTTTTTTTTTTTTTTTTTTTTTTTTTTTTTTTTTTT
>NC_034590.1:103085208-103126365 GCF_900095145.1 Mus pahari
ACTTTGTAGACCAGGCTGGCCTCGAACTCAGAAATCCGCCTGCCTCTGCCTCCCGAGTGCTGGGATTAAAGGCGTGCGCCACCATGCCCGGCTTTTTTTTTTTTGCTTATACAAGTGTGTGTGGTATGTGCCTGTTCACATATGTGTGGATGCATGTGTGCATGTACATGTGCACATATGTGTGCGTACACATGTCCAAGGCTGGCAATCATGTGTCTCCCTCGATTGCTCTTTACCTTACACATTGGCTCAGGGTCTCTCGCTGTACCGGGAGCTTGGCATTTTGCCCAGCCTCACTAGGCAGCTCACTCAAAGGATTCCATTTCTTCTTCTTATGCAGAGCAGCTCAGTCACCTGGCTTTTGTGTGGGCTCTGTGTCTCTGAGCTCAGGTCCTCACACTTGCATAGAAAAGCCCTGGATAAATAATAAGCCATGGACTTATCTTGAGTAACATAATCATCGAACGGTGCAAAGATTTCCAAATGTCTATCTTCAGAAAAGCTCCCTCCGTAGGCTGAAGTTCTTTTGAAAACCAATCACTGCTCGAGCATCACCTCTATCTTGAACGGACAGATGAAGTCTGCTGGGGAAACTTTCTCCGAGTAGCTTCCTAATGGCACCTACTCGTCACCACGTGGAACACTCACAAAAAAGAATAACTCACTCTCAAGCTTGACAACTCTCATTGGTGGTTTGTCACTGAGGACTTGTGACCTCTGTGTGTAATAGGAGCTGCTTCAAGGGCATTCTTTACCCCATTATACACCAGCAAAGAAGATCCCTAAAAAGCCTGGTTTTGTCATTGAGTTTAACCTTGCTATTGCCATCCGACAGGCTTCACTTTGTGACAGTGCTGTGTAGTGGTCACCAACAACCAGTGTCCTGCCTTGGGGGAAGCCTTATTCTTCCCTACCTCACTAATGCGACAGCTGGTCATGTGATCTTTGTTGTTGTTTCTGTTAAAACAAAGCAAATGGCAGGAGTGTTTGTCACTGACCAAAGGCTTTAAGGACTAGCAGCCTGGGTCTTGGATACAGATGACATGGACTCATGGAACTCAAATGCAGCACTGGGTATACTTACAGTAAATATTTGGTATATTCTCACTCTACAAATGTTTTCAGTGTACATCTGAAATTTAGTTTTGACTTACTGTCCTATTTGTTACCTAGCAACCAACCCTTATATGCAATAAGCACTGCTTTCATTGCATATGGAGTCTCATTGCCTGGTATCCACTGACCAGGGCTCAAGCAAGCGCATACATTTAGCATATTTCTTTTTGTAGGATGCTGTGGTTCTTCCTGCAACCCCGGGAACTGCCTCTGGAGGTCACTGACCTAAATTATGGTTTATAGGCCATCGTGTTCTAGGATTAGCAATCCTATAAAAATGTAGCGTTCTTGGGCTAACCCAGAGATACTGATTTCAAAACTGATGGTGGCTTGAGAGTCCGCTGTTTAAGCCAGCTATTATGAAACAAACTGAGGTTCTAGCTGGGCACAGTGGCCCAGCACTGGAAAGGCTGACACAAGAGCATTGTGAGTTCCAGGTCAGCATAGGCTGTGTAAGGAAACCCTAAGAAACAACAAAAACAATGAAACTCTACTGGCCTACCTTAGCAGTATAACCTTTATAGACACACCTGAGTAGTAGACCTGAACACTTGTCCAGCTTTGTTTGTAGTGAAGACTGCACATCTCTCAGTGATGCAATTCTGTTTGTCTTTCTGGACCACGCCACCCTCTTTAAAGTAGGAAGAGGTGGGTTCTGATCATCTCAAATCCAACTTCCAGCTTTGAGCACAATCACGAGTCAGAAGCTCATGGTTTCCCATGTTCAGCAAGCAGAGAGTGAGGCTGGCTACATGTAAGACCCAAGGTAAGCTGAGACTTACATTCTGAAACATTACTAAGTATAAACAGTCTCGAAGATCAGTATCCTCCACTAGAGGGGTTGCACAGCAACTCCAAGGGCACTGGACTCCCCCATTAGACTCAGCAGTACCCCAACTGCTCCCAGCCCTCATACAGTTCTCTTTCTATAAAGGTTTTATAGAGGATTTCTAACTCTGTTTCCAAAAGTATTGGACAAGCATGAGTCAGCTCACGGCAATTCTTCCAATTATGAGAGCATCCTGCAGGCACCATGACATCAAGGCAATGGACCTTTGATTTGAAGGGATCCAGGATCCACAGGGTTACTACGGAGCAGGGCCTATTTTGATGATGGGGCACTAATGAGGAAACTGAGAGAACCACAGAGAACCTCAAGAGCCTGGAGCCTCAGACTAAAGGAAGGAGGGCAGAGGGAAAATCCTGAGAAGCCTCCCTAGGCTGGTGCATAACAACAACAATGAGGTCTGAGGGTGACTGTCCTGAGATGTGAGTCTTGAAATAGCAGCAGATGTCAGGATAAAAGGTTAACTTCCAAAATAACAGCAATGAAAAGCCAAGAAGTTTACTTCTAAAATAATTTAGTGTTATCTTTGCTACAAGACTTCTCTGGGGGGCTGAAGAGATGGTTCAGCAGTTAGGAGCACTGACTGTTCTTCCAGAGGTTCTGAGTTCAGTTTCCAGTAACCACATGGTGGCTCACAGCCACCTGTAATAGGATCTGATGCCCTCTTCTGGTGTGTCTGAAGACAGTGAACGTGTACTCAAATATATAAAATAAATAAATCTTTAAAAAAAAACAAAACAGTGAGGGGCTGGTGAGATGGCTCAGTGGTTAAGAACACTGACTGCTCTTCCAAAGGTCCTGAGTTCAAATCCCAGCAACCACATGGTGGCTCACAACCATCCGTAACAAAAATCTGATGTCCTCTTCTGGAGTGTCTGAAGACAGCTACAGTGTACACACATATAATAAATAAATAAATCTTTAAAAAAACAAACAGTGAGTAGCAAACTTATTATACGATCTGAATAGTGTCTCTAGTGTCTAATAGTGTCTCATGTTCAGTGGGAGTCTGGAGAGATGGTTCAGTGGTTAAGAGCACTTGTTGCTCTTAAGATAGACTTAGGCTTAGTTCTCAGCACCCACATGACTGCCCACAGCCATCTGTAAGTCCAGTTCCAGGGGATGTGAAACCCACTTCTGTCCTCTGAGAGCACCAGGCATGCACATGGTGCACATACCTACATATGGATAAAACACTAACACACATTAAAAAAAATCTAAAAAAAGAAAAGTGTTTAATGGAATACATTTGAGGGTACATTTTTTCCAAAACAATATAAAAATACTACATGCTACAAATAACTAAATACATATTTTTAAAATAATGGTCTCACTGTGTATCTCTGGCCAACCCAGAAATCACTACATATCTGAGGCTGATCTCAAGGTCAGAGGTCTGCCTGCCTCTGCTTCTAGAGTGCTGGAATTAAAAGTGTGTGTCACCACACCTGGCAACCAAATCAGTTTATTACTGCCTACCTAGCATTTCCCTGAGAGACTCCTGCATTCTAAGAGAAAATTTGCAAACTAAGAAGCTCTAGCTTACAAACTGTTTCAGAATGGCACAAACTGTGCATCAATATTAACTTCAATAATTGATGACACCAGCGCTACACTACATTGAGCTACTGTAGAAGACATTTTTAGCCTGGATTTTGAGTATTAAAATATTTTTGAGTGAACAACATTGTTTTTTGTGTTTCCAACATTTTGAAAGCATTTTAGAATTGACAGCACCAGTCCATTTTCCCTACACTGCCTAAGGGCTTGAACAGCTCTGTTTGCAGGTGCAGAGCCTGCTGCTGGTGAAACAGCTGATCAGACAGAACACGGGCCTCTGAGTCCAAAGGTGGCAAGGGAGGCAGATCCAAACGTTGTTTTCTTGTGTGTAACAAACACAGGATAAAGCTGTACAAGTATAAGGGACCAAAGAGGGGTGTGAAGAAAAAGTGGGGAGTGTCAGGAAGGACTTATTAGAGTGATCTGAGCTGAATCCACAAGATGAGCAGGAATAAGGTAAGTAACTCAGAGAAGGTGTTCTAAGCAAGAGACAAGCAGCAGGAACTTGGAGCTGTGGTGGCACACAGTAAGGTAGTCATCCATTCAACACGTGCATCCTAAGCAAAGAGGCCATGAGGCGCTGAGGCTGGAAACACGAGAGCTCAAAGCTAACTCGACTGTCAAGGGAGGCATGTGTGATAGAGACCATCCCGGGGACATACGTTAGGCAAATTCTGGCACAGAACGAAAAAGAGCATACGTTCTTGTCTTAACGTTTGAATTATGGGAGGAATGATCTGTTTCCTCACAACACTGGATTTCAGTCACTTACATTAGAGGCAGTGATGATAACTTTTAGAAGCCTACAGCATGTGTTTGATTATGGGGAAAGGCTCTTAGAGCTGGAGGAATGTATAAATTTTATGTAACCCAGATGTGCCTGGTTTCTCCAGGCCTCGGGGATCACTCTCCTCTCCCAACTAAATTAGTCCCTGCCCGTGTGTGCCCCTGGCCAGACCTTCCTCCATAAGTCTGGGGAGCCTGATTGCCTTGGCTGAGCCCAGAGCTCCCATGAGCCCTTGGTGTTGTCAGACTCGTTTTCTCTAGTCCGCGTTCTCAGTTCTGCTTCCTTCATTTCTTTTTGTAGGGTATTAGTAGCACATTTTCCTACTAAGCATCATCAAAAAGAGTCCACATGTTAACATCTCAAGGAAATATGTGCAATATTTGAGTCCTAAATAAAAAAAAAAAAAACCACTACTATACTACCTCAGTAAATTCTTACTGATACACCGTTATTAATAAATGACAAAATTGTAAGATTATCAGAACCTAACTTATATTTGTAGAAGTATTAATAAACAAGAAAGAAAAATAGAAAAATGTTAAAGACTAAATGTAAATCATTTCTTTCTTACATGAATCTGTTCGTTTAGAGACAAAAACAACCAGAGATTTCCATTTCAGAAACAGATGGATTTTCAAATTGGGACCATATTACTTTTTAAATATTTGCTTATCATTTAACATATTATGATGTGCAATTTAATTTTTAAAAATATTCCTGTAAAATGAGTTAATGGATATACAGGGTTTATTTTATTTTATTTTTGGTTTTTCGAAACAGGGTTTCTCTGTATAGCCCTGGCTGTCCTGGAACTCACTCTGTAGACCAGGCTGGCCTCGAACTCAGAAATCTGCCTGCCTCTGCCTCCCAAGTGCTGGGATTAAAGGCATGCGCCACCACACCCGGCTTATTTTTAAGTACTCAAAGTTTAATCTTTTTGTGTTAGCTACATGGGTCTTATTCAGATCTCTATATTATTATTGTGTGTGTGTTCATGCCACAGGACATGTGACAGCCAGAGGGGAGCTTTCCAGGGTCAGTTCTCTCCTTCCACAATGGGGTCCAGGGATGACATGGAACTCGAGCCATCAGTTACATTTGTCAGGAGCATTTGCCTGATGAGCCTGCTAACCTCTGATGTAATAAACAACTAAAAGGGCAAAACAAACAAACAAACAAAAACTGGCTCTAAAATACAGAGTAGTTTTTTTTAATCACAAAACATGCTTTAAAATACGTTATCTGCAAAATATGCACCAAAAAGTTAATTCATAAAAATGTCTTGTTTTTCATAAAAACAATTTGCAGACTGCATCTGCTTTCTCCAAGGACTCCTAAAGTTTTTCAGTTATTGGGTTTTTAGAGCCTAAGGAAAATTATAACCTGGCATGGCTAAATAATTGCAAAGGCCAAAACACTTAAAACTGAAGATGTAATACCTCCGGCCTGGAGAGATGGCTCAGCAATTAGGAGCACTTTCTGCTTTTGCAGGGACACAGCTCAGCACCCACAGCCCGCAATCCCCAATTGCATGTAACTCCGGTTCCGGGAGATCTCACACCCTCTTCTGGCTTCTGCGGGCACTGCATGCACACACGCAGTCAAAGCACTCAAACACATTAAAAAAAAAAAAAAAAAAAAAAGTCCCCCCACCCCCCCCCAAAAATTAATACCTCGTCATAAAACAAAACCTTTGACCTCAAATATATATATATATATGGAATGTAGCAGTTTGTCTGGTATTAGGTGAAGGTTGGAAATGTAGCTCCGAGTGCTCGCCTAGCCTACACGAAGCCCTGGGTTCCATCCTCAGGCAGGCAGAAACCTCAGCCCTCGGGAGCTGGACGCAGAGTGCCAAGTTCAAGGTCACTCTCGGCTACTCTGCGAGTTCGAAACCAGCCAGGGCTGCATGGGGCGCTGCCTAGATAACGATTAAACAACCTGATGACTTCTCTCTTCTTGCTTCATCCCCACTGATCTGAAGGCGCTAAGACCCACGGAGGGTCCCCGCGTCCGTGCAACTCGGAGAAGCCCCACGAGAGCGGCCGCCTGCGAGGGCCCTGACGCCACTGGCTTTGATTACGCGAACACCCAAGGCGGAACCTCCCCACCGCAGCCACCCTGACTCTGACTCAAGTCCCATTAACTGTTTGCCAACAAAGCCCGGCCACGAGCGAGGGGGAGGAGCCCGGGAGGCGTATAATCGCGAGAAGTGGCCGCCCCAACCTTGTGACAGGCGCCGGCGTGCGGCAGCTCCTGCCCGGACCGCGAAGGAGGAGCTAGAACCGGAGGACGGGCTGGACCTTCGGGTGAATCTCGCGAGATTTCACCGCGCTACCTCGAGCCCTTCCTGGCAGCCGCCGGAAGTGCGAGCTGCTGAGCGTCCGAGGCTCTCGCTCTGAGGTTCTCCTGCGACTCTGGGCCCGCGTTCCTGTCGCCGACTCCAGGGCTCGCGCGTCCGGTCGCCTCCCCAGGGTCGGAAATGATGGGAGACCCCAAGGAAGCAGGAGCCGAGGCTTCTCCTTCGGGGGCGGCCGCCGGAGGAGGGCTCAGCCTCCTGTCCCAGGCGGACTCCGAGGAGCCTTCTGCACAGGTGAGCGGAGGCGGCGGAGCGCGACCTGCAGGGCTTGGGGGGTTTGCGGGCCTAGGAGAGGAGGATGTGGGGCTTCGGGAACTTTCTTCCACTCCTCCTTGGCACCTCTAGTACAGAATGAATCACCAGGAGTGCCTGTCGTCGGGTGTGCAGGCGTTTGCTTGCAATGCGCAGCACCCCTGGCTCCCCACTCGGCGCCAGTGGACGGGCTGTAGTGTGTGTGTGTGTCACAGCCCACCGAAGGCAGGCAGAGGAGACAGGGACGGTACCAGGGAGGGCACAGAGAATTTGCAAAGCCTGAAAGGGTTCTCGAAGGAGATTCGAACAGCGGGTCCAGACTTTGAGCATGCCCGGGTGGGTGTAGGGTAGGCTACGCAGCTGATGTAGGATGGGATGGGATGAGCGATCAATCGCTTGTGTGTTTGGTAAAAATAAACACGTCCTGCAAATGACGTTGTCATTGACTTATGCTACTTTAAAATATCCCATTAGAGTCGTACGGAAGTCTTGCTCGTTTTGCATGCAGTTGACGGGACACAGTTGAGCGCACTTAGTTTCTGAGTCTGCATTTTTCTGTGACTCATCGTACCGGGTTGCGTCTTGGCTGGTGTGGAACTGGTTATGCAGACCAGTCAAGCTGGCCATAGACCTTGCACTGGCCCTTGTCCGTCTGCCTCCAGAGTGCTTGAAGCTTGTGTTTGCAACTACTATGCCCAGATTTTTAAAAAGCGGGTTGGTTGGCCCCTGTCCACTTCTTGATTGATCCTTCTTTTTTTTTTTTTTTTTAAAGTTTCGTGAAAAACAGCTAAGTAAGCGTAATTTAAGCTTGTTTATTAAGTGTGAGAGCTGACACGCAGCTGAGGCTCCTTGTGAATCTGATTTGGTGGGTTCTTAATTCATTTTTACGAAGGTGAGATTGTCAGTCCTGGCAGTGTTCATTAAAGCTTCTTTCCATATGTTATTTAGGGATCGGCCTTATTTCTTGGAGGCAATGAAGTGAAAAGCAGAGCTGTGGTAAAATACTCTTCTGCCCCTCCTCGAGCAGCGTTTGCACGTCTCGAAGAGAAAACAGACTTGAAACTCCCACCTGCCAACTGGTTACGAGAGAGTGCCAAACTAGGGCCAGCAGGGACTACCATTCTTGGCAATAGTAAGAAAAGCAAGCCATTTTCAAGGTAAATTTTAATCGCTGGCATTTCTTTCCCTCCCTCTCAACCCCTGCTCGAAGCTCTTAAAGCTGCTTCGCACTTCAATTGGAGATGCACCTTAGCTTGCTCAGATATTTTAGTAAAAGAATATAGTTGTCATCCACAGTCCATGGTACAGTAAGAAGATATCAAAGTTGCATGCTTTCTTCAAGTCTGCATGCAGCATGTCACTATCATGTGTACCTAGCCTTTTTTTGTTTTGTTTTGTTTTTTTGTTTTTCGAGACAGGGTTTCTTTGTATAGCCCTGGCTGTCCTGTGTTTTAGCCTTTTAGTCTGCTTTGATATGTGCAAATAGGGTGGTATGGGAGGGGCAAGACTTAAGCTGCTGCTTGGCTTGCCCTTTGGAGTGTTTGTTTATTAGATGATGATGGAATATTTTAAAAAGCCTGAGGTTTAACACCCCAAATGCTGGGTAACCTGCACCCTTGACCCACACTGGAAATTCTACTGGTGGTTTTTAAAGTTGAGCGTATTTGGGAGTCTTATGCTGTGTCCATATTCTTGTAGGCTATTTTAACTGTGTTTTCTTTTTCCTCCCCTGAATGATTGGACTTAAAACATTTTTATATAACGTACACAGAAAGAGCCACAAGTGCATTAATACCCTGAGCTAGTAGTTTAAAGATTATCCTAATGCCTCAAAAGGTAATAGCTTTGCTTACAAATTGATTGATTATAGCATTTTTGATACCGTGAAAAGTCTGAAAATGACCATATATTTCTACTATTTTAAAAATGGCTTAATTATATTAAATGTGGTGAGTTGGTTTCAGTAGTTATGTTGACTATATACTGTGCTAGATTGTTTTTCTTTCTTATTTTAAAGATTTATTTGTTTATGTATATGAGTACACTGTAGCTGTCTTCAGACACACCAGAAGAGGGCATCAGATCCCATTACAGATGGTTGTGAGCTATCATGTGGTTGCTGGAAATTGAACTCAGGACCTTAAGAGCAGTCAGTCTTAGCCATTGAGCCATCTCTCCAGCCCTAAGATAGACACTATTAACTGTTTGCACATGAGAAATGAAGGCTAACCTACTTACCCAGAACAGATAGAAAATCATGCAAACATATGCAGTCCTAGTTAAATGTCCTGACTCTGCCACCTACTATTGGGAAAATGGTGACATCAGTTGCTTTTCAAGCTTATAGATTGTGTAGATGAACTTGGTGACTTGAAATGAGTTAGGTGCTTACCAGTTTTTCATTTTCTCTTTAAGCTGAGTTGATTTTTAGGTCAATTTTTTCTTTCATTGATGTTATATCTTTATATGTTAATATATATCTTTATATCTTTATATGTTATATCTATACATTTTAACATGTTTTTCTCATTTTTTCTTCATATGTAAAAATAATATCTTGAATTAGTTTGCATCAGAGAGGTTAAGGGTTTATGCTAACACTAATTGCTTTTTACAGGTCTTACTGTTTAACTAAGTTGAAGATGCATTTTTAAGATGTGCCTTATTTTCTGTGTACCTAAGAAGGAATGAGAAGTAGGCAGCCAGGTGGCAATGTGCTTCTTGATTTCCAAATGTGAGATGTAGCTGTGTATGTCTTAGAAGTAGTGGAACTTTTTAACTCGGTTCAACTTTCCCCCGTGGCCTCTTCCTTTCGTAGTTTCGGCATGGCGTATGACTTCATTGACTCGGTGGGAAATGATGTGGATGTCGTCTCTGACTCAGAAGTGAGTTTTTCATTGTGACTTTGGGGATATGTAGTGCTGGGCTGCCGCAGGTGAGGGGAGGAGGGTGTTAAACTATGTTTTACTTTACAATCTTGCTATCAGCAATGCAATAAGGCAAAGTTATGTAATTATTCAATACCTATGTTTGCTTTAAAAATACTTTTTATCTCCTTTAAGAGGAGGATACAATTCCAAAACAGTGGGACTAGTAAAAGATATGAATACTGTTGGTTGTATTTTAACAGTAATCATTGAAACATAATCTGTTGGTAGTTACTCTGTGTATATTACCATTTGAGAATTTAAAATGATATTCTAGTAACTGTTGTTCTTGATTAGTACCAGCATGCCTCCATTCGTCCCTATAAAAAGGAATTCTACTGTAAAAGTGTTGGGCTGCACTTACATTGACAGTATAACTCAGAGTTTAAAGCTCTGTCCTCTATGTGATGATTATTATGGAAAGTCTAGTTCGTGTAACCTTAAATACTGCTTATTAAACTTCCAATTGAATGAAGTTAAAATCCATAAATTCTGGGTCATACTAATGGGGCCTTTCTAACCTTTTTTTAAGAACATAAAAAAGCTCCTGAAGATTCCCTACAGCAAGTCCCATGTAAGCATGGCTGTCCACCGCATAGGAAGGACCCTCTTGTTAGATGAACTGGATATTCAAGAACTCTTTATGAGGTCATCTCAGGTAACTAATTCGTGCAAAAATCATTTAGAAAAGCACTTCTCTTAATAGTTAAGGAGCTATAAAACTGTGGTTTTGTTTTAAGGAAATACCAAAGACGGGCTGAGAGCACTTGCTGGGCAAGCACAAGGACCTGAGTCAGATTCCCAGACCTTGTCTAAAGAGCAGAGCATAGTCATGCCTGGAGCCTTACTGTGGGAAGCTGGAGATAGGATGGCTGGGGCTTGCTCGCTTGGCAGGAACTGGATCAGGAATGACAAAAAAAACTTGGGGTACAGCGAGATAGATGGTGATAGAGCAGGACACCTGACAACCTCATCTGACCTCCAAAACAGACCTGCACGCCTGTGCATCAAACACACACACACACACACACACACACATATATATATATATATATATTCATACTTACACAGTTTTTTTAAATGCCAAATTGGAATTGTAGCTGAGTACTTCAGCCATAAAGAAATGAACTGTTTCATCAAAGATTTAAAAATAGTGAAAAGCTTTATAAAAAGAAAAAGCATCTGGTCGTGGTTGATGGAATGCAACCAACCTCAGGCTTAGGAGACAGAAGCAAGTGTGAGTCTCTGAGTTCAAGGCCAGTCTGGTCTATGTAGAGAGTTCTAGGACAGCTGGGGCTATATATAGAGAGAGACCATATCTTTAAAGGGGGTGGGGAGTGGGGTAGAAAAGTACAGAGAAGAAACTTTGTATTATTTGTACACATCTGTGAACCACATGCATGCCTAATACCTAGGGAGGCCAGAAGAGGGTGCTGGATCTTACAGATATTTGTGAGCTACCACAGGGGTACTGGGAACCAAACCCAGGTCATCTGGAAGATCAGTCAGTGCTCTAAACCATTGAGCCATCTCTTCAACCCCATTTTTTTTTTTTAAAAAAAAAAAACAGGATTCTGTCTTATAAGAAAAAGGATGAAGTCAGTTTTTTGTTTTTTTTTTTTTGATTTATTTATTTATTATACGTAAGTACACTGTAGCTGTCTTCAGACGCTCCAGAAGAGGGCGTCAGATCTTGTTACGGATGGTTATGAGCCACCATGCGGTTGCTGGGATTTGAACTCCGGACCTTCAGAAGAGCAGTCGGGTGCTCTTACCCGCTGAGCCATCTCACCAGCCCCCGAAGTCAGTTTTTAAAAGAAAGGGTTTTTACATCTGTGAGATTAAAGGAACTAATTGTTTTTGAAATTTCTTTTAATGTCTATTATAGACATACTCTGGAAACATTGCTGGCCAAAATGTAAGCAATGTTAAAGAACTATTCTATGAGTATAACTAATTATATAAGTTGATTTCTGGCTTCTGTTTTTTTGTTTTGTTTTATTTTTGGTTTTTTGGGTATTTTTTCGAGACAGGGTTTTTCTGTGTAGTCCTGGCTGTCCTGGAACTCACTTTGTAGACCAGGCTGGCCTCGAACTCAGAAAGATTTCTGGCTTCTCAAGCTGCTGGTCAATAGATGTTTTTCTCCAGGTGATAAGGACAGTTGTGACTTCTCTAGGCCTACTTCATGTTCATGCTTACCTTCCTGGGCTGCTAACAAGTAGTTGATGGTTCTGCCTGTCTATACTTGCTTTTAAAGAATATTCCTACACAGTGTTGTTTTTGTTTGAACCTATCTTCATGCATGATAGACAAGTGTTCTGCCACTGAGCTATACCTATAAACACCTCTCTCCCCAGACAGGGTCTTGCTAATTGCCCAGGCTGGCCTCTAACTCATGTTGTAGTTCACCCAGGTCTTAAACTTGTAATTCACCTGCTTCAGCCTCTAGGTAGCTGGGATGACAGACCTGCCTCCCAGTCCTAACTTCTCCAATGCTTTGATAACAAAAAATAAGTTACAGGTGATTAATTTGATAATATAGTTTCTCTATGGAAAGCAACACAGTGTAGTTTGTGTGTTTCTGTACTTGGTCAGATCTTAGGGTGTGACAGTGAACAAGTCACAGCCCTTGCTCCTTAGTTCAGCTCGATTGTTGAGACATACATAGGTACTTTGATTAAAGTGTAAAAGTAGGGCCTTCCTCAGGCAGCTAAGAAGGTACTATAGGAAAGGATTTCCTCTCCAGGCCTAGCTTAGAAGAGAAAGGTAGGAGATTCTTAGAAGAGATGTGAATTGGATGCAGAAAGATCAAAGTGTCATTTCCATAAGTGCATGCTCATGAAACAATCTGTAGAAATTAAAGAATATCTCCTTTTAGAATATCTCCTTTTAGATGAGAGCATTGGATGAGTAAGAATTGGTGTCTTGTCACAGTGACGAAACACCCAGCAGAACAACATGAGGGACATGAGTGTTATTCTGCTGTGGGTTCAGAAGTTCTACCCTATCACAGCACAACTCCTTAGAGCTAGGGTGAGACTCTGCTTCCCTCATGATGACCAAAAAGCAAGGAGAGAAAGAAGGGACCAGGAACGCAGGATCCTTTCAAGGCCATACCTCCAGAGACCTAACTTCTTCCCCTAAGCTCTACCTTCTAGAGGTTCCTCCGTATCTTAGAAACACCATTGACTGTGGGCTGGGCTTTCAACACAGTGTCCAGTATTCAGCACATGTGTGCATATTTGTTCAGTAATGTCTTATGTTATTCAGACTGGTGATTGGACGTGGTTGAAAGAGTTCTATCAAAGGCTGATCGATCAGAAGTGGCAGAGGAAGAAGAAAAGCAAGGAACACTGGTATCAGAAGGCTATTCTTTCCAAGTTCTTGTACTACAGGTATTTGACTACTGTTTATTTTTATCTTAAGAAAAATCAGATTCTGTCCTAAAATTTACAGTTTGAATAGGGTAAAATTAGCAGTTGAAGTTTTGCTTTTGTTAACACTTACTACGTTTCTTATACACAAGATGCATGCTTGATTATAGAATCTAGTTTATACAGACTGTAATATAAATGTGTTCACGTTTTCCTCTCTTATTTCCGATTGACCAGCATCAATGGTGATGGAGCTGCTCAGCCTGTTCCATCTTCTGCAGAGCAACAAGAGTCATCTAGTTCTCATCAGGCGCATGAGTCTGAAGGGGCTTCCTGGCCTGCTCCCTTTGAAATGCCTTCTTCAGTTTCTGAAGATCCCAGTGCTTCCAGTCAGGTTTGTTAGTCCTTGGATTTTGATTTTATGAACTCACTTAGGAAAGCAGAACCATACTAAAAAACAGGTGATAAAGAAGAATGAGGAGTATTTTTTCAGCCTCATCTCAGAACTAGGAACAAAAATGCATTTAGTTTTCCACAGTAGAATTTCTAGGAGTTAACATGAATGGTTAGATTAAAATTTTGTATTAAATAACACAAAATATTTTAGAGTAGTCAACAGATTTTTTTTTTTCTCTTAAAATTGAGTACTACTGAATGTAAAGTGTATTTTTAACTCTAAATGTGTACTAAGTACCTGTCATGCATTGAGGTGATAGGTGTGCCTATAATTTAGATTGTTTGGCCTAAATTGGATGGTGTTCCCCCCTGGAAAATGGATTTGGTACCACATTAACATTATATAAAGATTTAAAATATTTTTATTTTATATGTATGGGTATTTTGCCTGAATGCACAGATCTGTGTGCCACATGCATGTCTGATATGATAGATCTCCTGAAACTAGAGTTCCAGGCAGTTGTGAGTTCCCATGTGGGGTTCTGGGAATTGAACCAGGGTCCTCTAGAGTAGCAGCAAAGTGTTCTTAACTGCTCAGCCATCTCTAGTCTATGTGGAGAAAGAATAGACTGTTGTTTCATCTGCCTCATCTTCTTGGCTTATTTATTTACATATTGTTTTTTGAGATTTTATTTATGTTTATCTTATGTATATGGGTGTTTGCCTCCCTGCATCTCTTGAGTAGTACCGTGTGCATGTCTGGTGCCTACAGATGCCACAAAAGAGTATTCAATCCCCTGGAGCTAGAGTTAACTGACAGTTGGAAGCTGCCATGTTCATCCTGGAAATTGAACCAGGATTCTCTGGAAAAGAGCCAGTGTTCTTAGCCATCTCTTCAGCCCCAAGTTACTTGTTTTTAACTTACTCTGTCTTCTGTAGGATGAAATAACACTGTAGATGCTAATTTGTGACATTTCTGTTTTTAGGAAAATATACTAAAATGAGTCAAAAGAAATAAAAGTAAACCTTTTTACCAAACCCAGACACTATTGTGGATGCCAACGGGAGCCTGATAAAGCTGTCTCCTGGGAGGCTATGCCAGTGCCTGACAAATACAGAAGTGTATGCTCACAGCCATCCATTGGACTGAGCATAAGGTCTCCAATGGAAGAGTTAGAGAAAGGACCCAAGGAACTGAAGGGGTTTGCAGTCCCATAGGAGGAACAACAATATGAACCAACCAGTACCCCCAGAGCTCCCAGGGATTTATACACCAATCAAAGAGTATACATGGAGGGACTCATGGCTCCAACCACAGAGGATGGCCTTGTGGGACATCAATGAGAGTTGAGGTTCTTGGTCTTGTGAAGGCTCAATGCCCCAGTGTAGAGGAATGCCAGGATAAGGAAGTGGGAGTGGGTGGGTTAGTGAGCAGGAGGAGAGGGGATGGGATGGGGAGTTTTCGGAGGGGAAATGAGGAAAGGGGATACCATTTGAAATGTAAATAAAGAAAATATCTAATAAAGCATTTTATCTAAGGGGGCAAAAAGTAAACCTTTTAACTTGGTAAATTAGGTTTTTTGTCTTGGTGTATATTTTCATGTACTGAACATGAATTCAGTCAGATTGGTTCAATCTTTATACATTATAATAGAGTTGTAAAAAATTAACACATTTAACTTGCTTTTATATAAAAAAATGACTTAACTTGATTTTAATTTTAGAGGTTTTAAAGTAGAGAAGGCATTCCATAAAAGTACATATATAAATTTGAGGTGTTTTGATTTTTCCCCAAAGAGAAAACATAAAAGGAGGAAGGAGGTGCTTAGTATGCAAATCACTCAGTGGTTATGGGAAGACATAGAGGCGCATCATTTTGTATTCATTACCTTAAGTGTTTTATTGCATGTGGCTGTCTGTAACCAGAGGATTCTTAGAACTCAGGTTACAGTGGCTAGAACAGTGGCTGGGTAGGTAAGCTCACACTGCTTGGAAGGTCTGCATTCTATACCACCACCTACGTTGGGCAGCTCACAACTGCTTTAACTCCAGCTCCCGGGGAGCCTTTGTCTTCCTCTAAGTCAGTAGGCTGAGATAGTTCTGTGAAAGCAGCAGCATGTCCATGTGTACATCTCAAGGCCAAAGGAAGAACATCGATGTTAAACGTCTAAGGAGTGTTTCCTGGTGACAGCTGCCTAACGGCTGCAAAACTGCAGTATGGCATACTGTGTTCACCCAAAATGTGGGTATTTTCTAATGTAGTCCAGACTCTGGGAAGAACAAAAGGATAGGGCTACAAAAAGAGACCCTGCCTCAAAAGAAGGAAGAAGTAGTTTTAATATTAAAAAATGGGAGGTCATTGGATTATACAGAGAGGGAGATAGATTTTTCTAATTTAATACCATTTAAAACATTTGGATTTTGTGTTGTTTGGTTTTGTTTGTTTGGTTTTTAGGGCAGTGGTGGGAATGATGTTCAGTAGACATTAATCTTCAAAAGCAGGGTTTTGGCAGACAACAGGGTTTCACATTAATTGGAAAGTTTTCCCTGGTTCTCTAGGGTTTATGATCCTGTGATGCTCACATAGGACATTCTCAACTGGAGACTGGAGGTGAAGGTTGTTTTAAACTGTGCCTGAGGGACTTGGTCTTTCAGTTCAGTAGAAAGATGCTGGGCTTCCAGAGAGTGGTAATCAAACTTATCAAAAACCAAGGAGTGAAAACTGATTCTTTGAAAGATCTTTAAACCCATCTCATTTAAGATATGAATATGATTGGCTTGCAGCCGCTGTGGGAAATCAGAGCTAAAGCAAGCCACACCCCATGAGTTATGAGCACCATGCATTGTACTGGCTATTTCATACAGGTAGATTGGGATATGTGTTCTTGTGTGGGGGTGATAGTTCTGTAAGCATAGGTCAATTGTAAGACGTGTTGGCAGCACAGTCACTCCGTATCTTGCACTTTCCACAGGGCAGGGAGCCTCTTGAGCCCTCATGCATAGTGGGGCATGTGGCCTCAGCACCCAAAGAGCAAAACCTTACTACTTTGTTCAATGACGGGGAGAACAGTCAGGTATGCTTTCCATGTGCCCATCTGCGACAACTGATCCCCAGTCCACTTCATCATTTGAAAACTAGTCCCAGTTGGAACTGATAGGGAATAATTCCACTTGGTCTTCAAAATTGCTTTATAAACATCTCTATCTTACAGCTCTCGGGAATTGACCTTGTCTCCTTTGCTTCTTCTTTCCTGGTGTTTCTTTGGATTATGGGGGGAAATTGTCAATTTGTTGTTGTTATTATAAACTTTCCTGTTTTAAATTATAGGGTCTTAAAAATGATTTTGTCCGGAATATTCTGTGGACTTTTGAAGACATCCATATGCTAGTTGGGTCTAACATGCCTATATTTGGTGGAGGCAGATATCCAGCAGTTAGCTTACGTCTCAGGTAAACCACCCTATGCCCCCTTGTGCTTTTTTTAAACAAGCTTCCTTTAAAGTGAAATGTCTCATTAACTCTTCTGGCTGTTAGTTTGTCCTCTTTCCCTATTCCGTCCCCACCCCTTCCTCCTGCCAGTGAGAATGGCCACGGTAAGAAAGAAAACAGATGCTGATGGCCTAGTAAACAGGTGTTTATTCTGATTCTGATGGAAAGACCAGACCGTGGACCTGGTCTCGTCTTATGTTTGAGGCTATAACTACTGAAGTTAGAAGAGTTAATTTAATTGCTTGAGGTGGTTGACCAGCTTCCAATTAAGTAATTGTGAACATTTTCTTAATCACTCACTCCATGCTCATTCACCAATGTCAGTTCTGACTTGAGCATTATTATTTATGTGGTCAGTATTTCCTTGGGATGTGTGAGGAGCATGCAAGGAGCTCACAGTCAGGTCATCATACCACCTTCTATTTGTATTGAGAACTTAGCAATGCCTGTTAGAAATGCAGTTCTTGAAAAGATTTTAGATATAACACAACTATTGATATATGTATGTATGGGTCTTCAGATCAGAAAGTATCTATGGCATTCTCTGTCTAGAGAGAAGAGAGTAGAATATTTAAATGGGAAAATACATCTAAGATAATTCATTATGGGACATTTTAATTAAGCCAGGTAACACTAGAAATGTATATTTTCAGGGATAACAACAAACCAATTAATGTGTTAACTGGAATAGACTATTGGTTGGACAACTTGATATGCAATGTACCAGAACTTGTGATGTGCTTCCATGTAAACGGGATTGTACAGGTAAGACACAGGGTTATCTTCCAAATGTAGAATGGTGCAGAGAACTTCATAATTTTTAAGGCTTTAAATATGAAGATGTGTCTTTGGCCCGAAAGATAGGTATGAATAAACTGAAATTTTATTGTTTTTATGGTTACGTTGGTTAGAGCAGAATTTTATTTATTTATTTATTTATTTATTTATTTTGGTTTTTTGAGACAGAGTTTCTCTGTATAGCCCTGGCTGTCCTGGAACTCACTCTATAGACCAGTCTGGCCTCGAACTCAGAAATTCGCCTGCCTCTGCCTCCCAAGTGCTGGGATTAAAGGTGTGCACCACTATGTCCACCTAGAGCAGAATTTTAGATTTTCAGGAGTATCATTATAAGTAATTTTTTGAGATGGTCATAAATACCATTGAAGCCTGTACTGTTAATATCAAAACCCATAGTGATTAACTCAAAGTGGATACATTGCTTTGTCTTGCAAACAGCTACTCCATCTATACAAAGCTTTAAGAAAATGCCACAGTAATAGTTGCATCTGGCAAGATTGTGCTTTCCATTACCAAGTCCATTTCAGGGCTGTATCTCAAAGTCACCTAAGGATTGTTAAACAGCTGTGTCTGGATGCCAGTGTTCTAGGACCAGTGAACCAAGCTTTTCAAGAAACTTCGTACATAATTCTAATTTTCAGTGTTGCTTGAGAACCACTTAGGCCATGACCCTAAAAGATAGCTGTAGTGATAGCTAAAGAGGTAACTGCCCACAGCAGGCAGAGGGCAGAAAGAGGGGCAGTATTAATGATGGGGATGGAGGAAGAGGAGGGGGAATCCCAGGACTAGGACAATGATACAGTTCACTGAGATGGGGTTATTGATTCATTTCAGAATGAGGAAATCATAAAAAGTGTCTCATGAGTATTCTTAAGATACAGTTGCTAGGAATGTTGGGTGTGATGATTTGTATGTGCTTGGATCAGGGAGTGGCACTATTAGGTGTGGTCTTGTTGAAGTAGGTGTGACACTATGAGTGTGGGCTTTAATACCCTAGTCCTGAAATACTGCCTGAAAGTCAGTATTCTGCTAGCAGCCTTCCGATGAAGATGTAGAATTCTCAACTATTCCTCTACCATGCCAGCCTGGATGCTGCTATGCTCCCACCTTGATTATGGACTAAACCTCTGAACCTGTAAGCTAGCCCCCCAATTCAATATTGTCCTTATTAAGAGTTGCCTTGGTCATGGTGTCTGCACACAGCAGTAAAACCCTAACAAAAACACTGGGACTGGAGAACAAGTTGGTATTTGATCTAGATAGGTGCTGATATGTTGGCTCACCAAAGACTCTACTATATAAAGTCACACATTGGAGTTCCCACACAGAAGTGAAATTGAAGGGGATAGTGCAGAATGAAATGCTGGAGATGGAGATAACCACATTGAGGATTACAGTACAGAAGGATGAGCACACCTTGTTTGATGTTAGGAATATCTAGTCTTAAATATACATCAGAAAATGTGGTTAGAGCTATTTAGGGCAGTTTGCACAGAACACAAACAAAAAATATGGAGGTACCTTAAAGGTAGTAATAGTTGGCTGGGTTTTAGCTTGGAATAGCAGAGTACTTGCTTAAGGTGGGAGGCTTTTAGCATTCCCAGCAATACAAAACAAAACAAAACAAAAAAACCTATAAAATCAATAGTAGGATCCATTCAGCTTTTCTTCTTTTTGCCACTTCTACCCATTGTGCTACATTCCTGCAAAGGAAAATTCTGCAGGTCCAGGGAAAACATCTGGTGTGATTTTCTACCCTTGGCCCACTGACACATGTGTCTGAAGAAAGAAAGGGGTCAGAAATATATGTGTGTATATTTGTTTCTTAAAGCTTGATAGGTAAAGCCTACCTTGAGTTACCTTCCTAGTTGCAGACAGCAGGTGGAGAAGAGTGGTCTGTCCATGCTCTGGTAGGGACAATGCTGCTTCTGGGGTCACTCCTAGAGAATGACACTAGTGATCCCCCTTATGGGCAAAGGAAGGTCCCCAGCTCCCTTTGCCATTTGAAACAGGTAGACTTACCTGTTTGGGTTTTTTTTTTTTTTTTTTTTTTTTTTAAATTTATTTATTTATTATATGTAAGTAGACTGTAGCTGTCTTCAGACACTCCAGAAGAGGGCGCCAGATCTCNACACTCCAGAAGAGGGCGCCAGATCTCATTACGGATGGTTGTGAACCACCATGTGGTCGCTGGGATTTGAACTCAGGACCTTCAGAAGAGCAGTCGGGTGCTCTTACCTGCTGAGCCATCTCACCAGCCCACCTGTTTGGTTTTTAAGTTGCTGTTGCCTCAGGGGTCCTAAACTGCATTCATTTGTGCTTTACAGAAATATGAAATGATAAAGACAGAAGAAATACCCAATTTGGAAAACTCTAATTTTTCTACCAAAGTTATAAAAGACATTGCACAAAATATTTTATCATTTCTTAAATCTAATTGTACTAAAGAAGGGCATACCTACTGGCTCTTTAAAGGTAAGCTAGTGCTTGAATGGACAGTAGTGATTTAGGTGAGGGCTGTAGCATGAGGTAAATTATTTCTCTTTTCAGCCAGCGGCAGTGATATTGTGAAGCTCTACGACCTCACAACTCTGTGTGAAGAAACTGAAGACAAGTACCAGAACCCATTCACAATGCCAGTGGCTATCCTCTTATACAAGTGAGTCCTCACAGAACTCAGGCGTCAGTATAGTGTGGTGACACTTGGGAAGCTGAGGGAGAAGTGCCTGTTCCAGGCCTACCTGGGCCACGAAGCAAGGTCCTGTCTGAACACAAAAGTTTTAAGATAAGGAAGTAGTCCCACTGTCTAAGCTAAAGCTTTTAAATACTTTTTAATGTTTATGTAGTGTCAGAATATATCTTCAAATGGGACTGGCTTGGGGGTTGGAGTGTGTTGGGCAGAGAAATACACAGACATTTTGTACTAAATAATGTTCAGCTTTGCTGTGTAAGCTCTGTTATGGTGGGTGATTGAGATGCAGCATTGGGTACTTCTTTGTGTCATTTATTCCATTTGAAGGATACAGGACGAACCTCCATTGTATCCTGCAAGAGAGGCTAAGTGGGTAGTGAAACTAACATACTTTTCTTTCAGGGTTGCTTGTAACATGATGATGAAGAAAAATCAAAACAAGAAACACTATGGAACTATTAGAACATTGCTTCTCAACTGTGTTAAGTTGTTGGACAAAAGCAGACATCCTCAAGTAAGATTGCCATGTCTGATAAGTAAGCTAGTCCTGGACTATTGATAGAGCATTGTTGCAGTGGAACCTGGTCAGATCCTTTCTCCATACTGAATCCCTCTAACTGCATGTAGCTGAGTACTATGGATGTGCTTAATCTAAATTGAGGCATCTGCCAGTGTAAAATAGAATTTTAAGAACGAAAGTTATGTTGAAATATTTAGTAGATGTATAATTTATGAAATTGCTAGATTTTACATCTTAAACATGACTACTGAAAGATTTAAAATTCATGTGTGGCTCCTATTAACATTCCTTTTGGACAGTCTGTTCAGTGACAAACACTCATGTAATCTTAGTAGAGTGTGCATTTTTCCTTTGCTTTATCACAATTAGAAAGTCTTTTAAAGGATTTATTACAGAAATGAGATTTGTTATTTAAGGAGGCTCAAGATCCATTCTTAGATTTTCCCTCTAGCCAGACGTTATATAGTAACTGTTAGTTGCCTAGTAAAGATTAACAGACAGTTTATAAAGAGACACTCTCTTGGGATGAGATGGAATTTTCTAGTATTCTACTTATGACACTTTACACATGAAAGCTTGTCTGCAGTGAAGGAGGAGGAGGGCTCAGACTACACCTAATTTCTAGAAGGAAGAAAAGAGTCAGTGTGGGTTTCACAGAGCACACTGTCCTTTATGTGGTATTGTCGTGAGAACAATTTTAGACTTCCCCTAAGGTTTTCAGTGTGGTGAGGCAGCTTCAGTCTTTACATGTATTTCTTTGTTTTTGTTTTTGTTTTTTTAATAAGATTATTGCTTCAGCCAACTACATGCTTTCAGAGCTTTTCCAGTTGGATGAGCCTAAAAAGGAGGAAAGTTCAGACTCCCCTTTAAATGAGAATTCGGATGAAAGCTACAGTGAAGAGGAGGAGGAGATGGCAGACAGTGATGAGAATGGATCCTACAGCACCAGCTCTGACCCAGCAGATGACAACAAGGCAGTGGCTATAATTAAGTCTGTTGGAGAACTGTCAGTACCAGAAAAATACAAGTCAATTCATCAGATCAGAGTAAGCAACTCTATTTGTTTTATGCTGTTTTCCTTGCAGAATAGAGTAGGACATTCTTATAACTGACTTGTGAGTTCTAGAACTTGACTTTAGGAATGCACAGTGCAGTAAAATGACCTGGAGTAACTGACCCACATTATGTAAAGCCATGGTGAACAAATGTGCTAACCCAGAGTTCATAGTTCACTTTTTCTGAAGGGGATTTTTCTTTTTGTTGACCAATATATAGTATTGGTCTCTTTCCCAGGGCATTGCTGTTTAGTATTTGAGCTGTTGGTGGATTACTGTTTGTTTAGTGAGCATAGAGTCAGTTGAGAAGGGGATGCCCCTTTGGTGTCCACGTAGAGAAAACTGGTGAATTACCACTGTGTTGCCAGTACTTGCTTCTCTGGTCTTATGTCTGCCTTGGTTGGGGCCAGGTGAACCTTAACAACTTCATCCTCTTTCGGTCTGTCTCTTGGCATGAGTTACACTAACTATCCTACTGTCCCTCTGTTGGCAACAGTGGACTTTCCTTGTACACTGCCTCCCTATGTTCAGGTACAGGGTTTGAAAACATACTGTTCTAAATTATTGCCTGGTTTTTCTGATCTGCTTTTCTCCCTCCCACACTTCTTTATTTTTTTCATAAAGAAAAGCATAAGAGTCAGTCAAGGTCCTGTACTGTTGCTTCTGCTTAGCACATGCTTTTCCTGATGTATTTTTCATGGCTGCCTTTTTAAAGGCTGTGTCTTGGCTAAATGGTGTCACTTCTTCCTTCGGAATTCCAGATCACGTTTGCCACACCGTGCCATTTTTATTTCTCTCAGAGCCTGTCTGTACCTGATAACCCTGTACTATATGTTTTCTCTTACCCATCTAGGACGAATAATGTGCTTACAAAGTCATTGTCTGTCTAAATCTTAGTTTACATTTAGCTTGAGCCCCACGTTTTTCTAGTTAAAGTAGTGATTACTACATTTCAATGGACTAGGAAAACTGCATTTTAACAGAGCCTTGGACTCACAAGACAGTTGGATGATTTAAGGGTGGTATGGAGTGTTAAGATTCTCTGATTCTGTAGAGAACCCTCTTTACCAGTGTCTGAGGCACACAGAAGAGTGTCGTCATCTTCCTGGGAACATGTCTTAGCTTTGCCTGGCCTGTGTGGGGTAACTTAGGAGTTTGCACTCTTGGTTCCTAATTCTCATTTACTCACTTTGTCCTGAGTCGTCTGAGTGGGTCTTCCTGTGAATGCTGGTGAGTCCAGCCTCCCAGAGTCAGCAAAATGAAATGCCCTTGCGTTTAATGCCGCTTAGCAGCCAGAGGCTGTTAGCAGTTAAGCAAATAAATTACAGAAAGGGTGGGGGTGGTACTTTTAACCTACAAAATTGATGGTGTTACTCAGTGTGCTGCTGTCAGCACTAATAAAAGATAAGCTGATCTATTTGCTTTGGTGTGCATTTTTCTAAAGCATTACTACTCTTGCACTTTTCTTTTTATCAAATAGAATTACTAGAACTTTGTTTGGCTACACAGTCTTTTGTTAAGCAAGATTTGAAACAGTGCTGAAAACACTTGTATCAGGTACCTCACCGACTGCAATACAAAGCACATTTCTAAATTATTGCTTTGCAAAGTTGTAATAATTTTGGGAAATGAGAGCTGGTCTGTTGGAGTGGTGGCATGCTGGTAACTTGTCATTGTTTGTCTCTGAAGCCCAGTTGTGCATTCCCCGTTTGCCATGACACAGAAGAGCGCTGTCGACTCGTACTTAGCTATGTGTTGGAGGTAAGTCTAGATTTGCTCCTCATTGATCAGCAGTCCGTGCTTATTTGCAAGTAGCATGTATTTGTTAGTGTCTAAATGTTTTGAATGATGTCCTGCTGTGATTTTATTTTCTTCATCTAAAGCAAAAACCAAACCATTTTTTCCAAGTCTTTCAGATCATATGTAGGTCTAAATATCTGAGGTAGAAATGCTGCTGTGTGTTTAAGTTTTGGTTAACTACTAGTGAATGGGATATAGCAAATGTTTTTCTTTTTAAGAAGGGAATAAAGGTATGTATTTTGTGTGTTTTACTTTTTAAAGGGTTTAAAATCTGTAGATAGTAGCATCAAAAAAGAAAGCGACCTTCCAGCAGCTGACCCCAGCACTCCTATCCCCTTAAAATATGAAGATGAATCCACAAGAGGTGGCCCTGAAGGGCTGGAGAAGCAGATGGCCTTGTTCCTGGATAAAAGTAAGTTGGTTGATAAGCCCATAATGTCTTCAATAGAGTAGCATGCTACCCTATAGCCAGAAAAGCTGTGTCAAGGCACTTACTAGAAGGGATTGAGGAAAAAGGAAATCAAGTACATGAAAAGTCAGGAAAGCCTTTCCTTGAAAGATAATTTTGAGATTTTTGTATACTTTTCTAGTGAGAACCTAAGGAACCTGCTTCTTCTATTGTCAACCTTGGAAAGCCCACCGGAGTCTTAGGGAATTGCTGCCATTGTAAAGTGTGTGGAGTCTCTTCTTAAGAACAAAGAGAACCAGATCACTTGCTAGCTCTGAAGGACATGGCCTCTGCTCAGTTAAGCTTCTTTCTCAAACTGGAGACATTGACAGCAGCTTCTTTAGAGGCTCTTAGAAGATGTAAAGGGTGGGCTGGTGAGATGTCTCAGTGGTTAATAACTGGCTGCTCTTCCAGAAGTTCTGAGTTCAATTCTCAGCAACTACATGGTGACTCATGACCGTCTTTGAAGGATATAAGGCCCTCTTCTAGCAGATATAACATGTAGACAGAGTACTTCTACATTTGAATAAATACATAAAAGTTTTTAAAAGATGTAAAGGACTGATAGGATAATGTGCTTAGAGCTGCATACATTATGTGCACCTATAAGAGATGGCTGCTATTGTGCCATAGTTGAATAAGCTAGAAATAGTTTTTGAAATTTCTAGAGGGTCCCTCTAGTTCACCTTTCAGAAAGTAGTGTGGACTTGGAAATACAACTCTTGTTTCTTAATATGAATTATATGTCCCTTTCCATTTATACTCTGATAGTTCCAGTTTGAGTTTTTGTTGTTTTGGTTTTTTGAGATTTTACTTATTTTTTACTTGATGTGTATAGATAGGTGTTTGTTTGGCTTACATGTCAGTTTGCCACATGCATGCAGTGCCCACAGAGGCCAGAAGAGGGCATTGGATCCTCTGCAACTGGAGTTACAGATGTGCGCCACCATGTGGGTGCTGGGAAGAGAACCCAGGTCTTTTAGAAGAGCAATCACTGAGCCATCATCTCCATCCCCCAGTTGTAGCTTTTTTGTTTTGTTTTAATGGTTTGAAAGTCTGTTTGTTGTTGTTGTTTTGAAGTGATACACATGTAGAAATGATAGGGACAGAGGGACTAGATTTCTTTAGTACTTATGTGGTACTCCTTGTATGCAAGGCTCATTCTGCATTCAGAGAAGTGCACCAGGACTTCACTGTTGCCTAGAATGTCTTTTCTTGTCTCTCTTCCCTGTTGAAAAACCCTGCTCCAGTGTGGGCTTGGTGACTCAGTTGTAGTCCTGTCACTTGGGAGGCTGAGGCAGGATTGCTGCAAGCTCAATGGTAGCTTGGGCTATAGGATGAAACTGGAGAAAAGGGACGGTGGGGCTGAGAGATGGCTCAGTGGTTAAGAGCACTTGCTGCCCTTCCAGAGGACTCAATTCCCATCACCCATATGGCAACTCAGAACTGTCTGCAATTCCAGTTCCAGGAAACCTGACACCTTCACAAAATATCAATGTACACAAAACTTAAGGAAGGAAGAAAAGGATATCAGTCTCATTCGTGTTCATATTCTTTACGCTGCTGTCCCAGGTCAACAGACTTAATCCTCTTCTCTTGTGTTAAACAGCTCTCAGTACACACAGCTGTGAGCAAGACCTTCTCACGGTGCCTCAAATGTAGAGAATGTTTATGGCAACAGAAGAAAAGGAGGCAGGCACAACCCAGGCCATCATAGGTCATAGTAACAGAGAGCCTTGAAGAATTTTGTGGCATTAATTAAAAAGTGATCAAAAGTGAAGAGAGAAGTTAAATTATGGGGTGGGGGTATCCTTCATTTCACAGTATTTGGATCCTATCAGTGTAGTTAGAGTAGTCTGATGCAGTGTATGTTAGCAAGGTACTCCTTTAACTTCATGTCACTTTTATGTGCCTGGACACATACAAGTGTAAAAATGGTCATTTCACAGAATGAAGACAGTTATGAGGCTGGACTTTGGTGGGATTGGGTTTTGTGTTGTGGTTTCATTAGAGACAGCAGGGTTGCCATTCTGTACCCCAGGCTGGCCTCAAATGTAGACTCTTGAGTGCTGACGTTAGACTTGAATCACTGTACCTGGCAATTTCGGTGTTGTTGATAGAGAAGATGGTAAAGTACAGTGAGGAACAGGGAAGAGCAAGCATCTTCACAGGCCACAGGTAGGAAATGGCTTTAGCTGATCAGTAGTGGGTGTGGGCCGGGAAGAATGCTGGGAGACAGCTTAGCATGTGAATAGAGAAGCTGGTCTGAGATCTGGGGACAGGCTCTGTTTCACAGTGTATATACTGTTTGGTAGTGTGATGCAGAAGTTGTAGACAGCTGGCAGGTGTCGCTTTCCTGTTGAAAGTGATAGTGACTGACAGCGGGGGAAGCCGAAGACCTTAGAAGTCTCACACAAAGATGCCATGACACTGCTGCTTTCTCCTGCCATAAGTTACCAATCTCAGCCTGCCAGTAGTATCTGAATCAGGTTTTTTTTTTTGTTTGTTTTTTGTTTTTTGTTTTTCTGTTGAGACTTAAATTCAGACAACATGTGATGTTTTTCTGTGTTACAGTGGGCTCCCTTCAGAAGGGCAGTTGTTCTGGGCAGTCTGGAATGACCCCTGGTTCTTGGCAACATAAAATGAAACTTCAGCTAATTCTCAAGTCATCAAAGGCCTACTACATTTTGTCAGATGCTGCCATGAGTCTTCAGAAGTATGGAAGAGCATTGAGATACATTAAGCTAGCTCTACAGAGCCATGGTAAGCCTCTAACTGAGTATGTCCTGAAGGCCCTGGAGTGAGGGAAGCAGAGTCATAGTAAACCTTCACTTGCTTAAAAAATTCAATTTAAAGCAGCACCTTCTGGCATGTTACATTTTATTTTTAGCAGTGTTCTAACATCTTGGTGTGGAGTATGTGAAGCCCTGTGCTACCTGCTGTGGACAGTGGCTGTCACAGCACAGAGCGTTTGTCATGAGTATCAGTTCTAATGTCTGTGTGGACTCTCCCTCTCACCATTGTTCAAACAGATACTTACTGCTGCCTCTGCACCAACATGCTTTCTGAAGTGCTGCTGTTTCTCTCTCAATACCTGACACTCTGCGGCGACATCCAACTCATGCTGGCCCAGAACGCAAATAACCGAGCAGCACACCTTGAGGAGTTTAATTATCAAACAAAAGAAGACCAGGAGATCCTCCACAGTCTCCACAGAGAGTCCAGCTGCCAGGGTATGCAGACATCTTCCTTGTTCACAGTGCGATAATCTGTTCAGCTCAGGAAGTATGCTGCAAAAGTGTCAGGAACATTAGCCTTTTGGTTAAGTGTTCCATACTACTCTTTTTCAAGTTTTAAAATTGACCATGGCTGAGTATAGCTGTCTGTACCTTTAATCCCACCAGAGGGAAATAGGCAGGCAGATCTCTGAATCTGAGGTCAGCTTAGTTTGCATAGTAAGTTCCAAGACATCCAGGAATACATAGACCATTTCTTAAAAACAAAGAGTATGATCATATGTGTTTGTAACAAATAATTTTCAGATATTTTAACTAAGGTCTGATACAGTTGTGTTTCCTTTACTCTTGATGGGATTTTTGTAGGTACACATCTAGACAACTCTGCAAGCCAGGGTTTTGGGGTTAAAGAAAAAATGGTTGGTGAAAGTGGGTTAAGTATCTTATGAATGAGCTAAGAGAAAGTTAGCTCATACCATATACTTTTATCATTTATTCTAAAAAAAAAAAATAGAATGATTTAACCACAGGAACACACTCCTCAGCTTAGAGCAGCCATGTGAACACACTCCAGTAGGATGTAAGTATCAGTCTTGGGTAGTTACAATTAATGTAGAATACTAGAAGAGAGAGATGTATCATTTCCTAGTAGTTTTACCCTTTCTCCCCTTTCTCTTTCTAAAATAATTATTTTAATAGCCTCAGTGGGAAAATCCTTAGAGATTTTACTTCTTTCTTCATAGTTATTTCACTTAAAATACTGTGTGATGTTCCCCTATGCATTCATGTAGGAGTACCACATTTCCCCCAAGGGTTGGATGTAGTGCAATGCTAAGTCTAGCATCACCCAGCAGCCTCTTCGGTATCTTTGGTGGCTTAAGCTTGGCATGTGTTCTATTTCAGGAGCTGGACCCATCAGTCCAGAAAAACAAGTAGCAAAGCTGCCTAACTGTACTAAAGACCTTTAGTCTGTACAAGTAGCTTGGGAAGATCTAAGTGGTAGAAATAGCTGGTATTTATAGGAAGAAAAATACTATTTGAAGCAAACATGAATACTCTAGGAAGATACCATTTTATTAGACATTTTACAGTGACACAGTTTTTGTTGTATTGATGGAGTCTGTGTTTACACTGTATTGCACTTTCTTTTTGTTTTAAAATGTCAGGCACTTACAGGTATTAAGGAGTAAGGGCTCATAACATCACTTGTCCTAATATTTCTTTCTCTTTTTTTAAGGATTTGCATGGGCAACAGATCTATCTACAGACTTAGAAAGTCAACTTTCAGTTAGTTGTAAATGTTATGAGGCTGCTAATGAAATCTTGCAATTCAGTGACTTAAAAAGTCAGAATCCAGAACACTATGTACAAGTGTTGAAGAGAATGGGAAACATTAGAAATGAAATCGGTGTGTTCTACATGAATCAGGCAGCTGCACTGCAGGGTGAGCGAGTAGGTGAGTGTCTCCTATGGCCTTCTCTGCATTCCCGGTTGTACTGGAGAATCAGTTGCACTGTTTGTGGGTGGAGCAAAGAACCTGAGGATGTGTAATTACAATGTTCTCTGCTGAGAATCTTACAACTAGAAAAAACATTTCCCCTTGGGATTCATTCTTTCCAGTATCTTCCATACTTTAGACTGGTCAATTCAGGTATCTTCAATGCTTTAGACTGGAAAGTTCAGAAATAATTTAGACAGCCAGTCTTGTGCCAGGTTCTGTATTGGATGTGCAACTAGTACCTCTTCCACTTGGTAAATCTTGCTATAAATGCAGATCTCTGGGAAATGTGCTATAAAAGGTATATGCATGCAGTGCAGTGGATGGAGAAGCTGTCTGCCCTAGTTGTAGGGTGTTTGAAGGCTTTGGGAAAGATGATACAGTTGCACTGGCAGTCCCTGAAAAGGACTTCTGGATGGAGATATGAGGAAGGGAAGGCTCGCATGAGTGTGCAGAACACAAGAGCCTGCGATGAGGGTAGCAGTGCACACTACATGGAGTTCAGGAAGCAGTGAGTAGAGGTTCAGGCTGCACTGGGTTGACTTGTGATATCAGTGGACTAGTGGTGCTAGTGGAAAGATCTAATTTAGTAGTTGATTATAAATGCGCTTAGAGCTGTAAAGGAATGATACTCCTCAGATTGAAAAGCATCCCCATAAGTAGCTGAAGCCATTCAAGGGGCTCTTAGTGGAAAGACTAGGTGCTATGAGGAGGGAAGGGGCCTAGCTGGAAGTGAGGGCCACAGATAAACCAAACTCATCTATGCCTGCTAAGTTGTGAACTGTGCTTGACTCAGGGGGCACAAATGATGCTCTAGAAAGTTCATTGTTGGTGGGAGAACCTGAGTGCTTAAGTCACATCTGGAGTTTGTCAGTGGGCGGGCATGTGGTATATAGTAAGAATCCAGGAGAACTATATAAAAAATATAACTATAGCCTCTTAAAACTCAATTGGAACCATGATGTGTGTTTGACGCTTAATAATGTAGTCCTCTGCTCGGGTGTCTTTACTTGGTTGGTTTTGAATGGCTGTGATTAAATGTATTGGTCTGCAGGGACTACTAAGTACCTCACATGGTAAATTCTAATATATTAGAATTTATACTTCCCTGTTAGGAATACTGGAAGTCCAAGGTCAAGGCAACATCAGGGTTGGATTTTTCTTGGATTTCTTTTCTTGTCTTTCAGACAGCCACCTTCCTACTGTGCTTTTACAAGGCCCTTTCTCTGTATACCTTTGGTGTCTTTTCCTGAGTCATATTGGATCAGAGTCTCATTCTTAATGACCTCATTTAATTTTAATCACCTCTTCAAAGGCCTGATCCTAAGTATTGTCACATTGTAAGCTAGTGGGAGTTAGTGCTTTACCCCAGTGACTCCTGAAGAATGTGTTTCCTCATGTGACAGGCATCAGAGAGAGTGCTGCAGTTGACCCCACTGGGCTCACACTGATGTCTGCTTATGCAATTGTTCTCTTTCTTTCTTTGTGAAGTGAGCAAATCTGTGTCTGCTGCAGAGCAACAATTGTGGAAAAAAAGCTTTTCTTGTTTTGAAAAGGGGATTCACAACTTTGAGTCGATTGATGATGCTACAAATGCTGCCCTTCTGCTGTGCAACACAGGAAGACTCATGCGGGTCTGTGCACAGGCTCACTGCGGTGCAGAGGATGAGTTCAAACGGGAGTTCTCTCCAGAAGAGGGCTTGTATTACAGCAAGGTAAGGTGGTTGCCTTCACATCAGACCTCATCTATTCACTCTCATCCATCTAAACTGGCCTTTGCTCCACTAAGTAAACTACAGATGACTTCGACATTGTGATGGCAAAGGAGCAGACAGCTTGTAGGAGCAGTAGGATGTTAGTGCTGAGGACAACCTATGGAACTGTTGGGTTCTGGAAAGATGCTTAAGTAAATGGTGTTGATGCAGCGGAAGTTCAGGATACTAAAGATTGGCATAGAGAGAGAGAAACTGGGAAAGTTCCAGAAGATGCAGGTGGAAGGCTGTGTGCCCCAGCCAGCATGGGAGATAGAAATGTACATCAGAGAGTAAATGTGGAAGCAGGTCACAGTCTAGCAGAAGTGACAGGTAAGGTCAGAGGTGAATACATCCCTAAGGTATGAAGAAAGGTTAAGAATATGCAAAAGGCCAGGCGTGGTGGTGCATTGCACACCTTTAATCTCAGCACTCGGGAGGCAGAGGTAGGCGGATTTCTGAGTTTGAGGCCAGCCTGGTCTACAGAGTGAGTTCCAGGACAGCCAGGGCTACACAGAGAAACCCTGTCTCAAAAACAAACAAACAAAAAAGAATATGCAAAAGAGCAAATAACCTTTTAAAGTAAATGCTCAGTATGTTTGTTTTTATTTTAAAATTACAGTTTATAGTACATGAAAAATTGAACATGGCACAGAAGACATGGCTCAGCAATTGGAAATGCCTGGTGTTCTTCCAGAGGATCAGAGTTTAGGTCCCATATAGGACAGCTCACAGCTGCCTGTAGCTCCAGCTTCTGAGGTCCCGTTGTTCTCTCCCTGCTTCTGCATGCACCCCACACATACAGTAGACATACACACACTAAACATCAGTCTGAGGAATGACCCTGCTTCTTGTACTCATGTACCTCTAGCTGTTAGGAGACTGAGACAGGAGGATTAAAAGCTACCTTGCAAGGAGGGGTTGACTTATCAAATGTCACATTGTCTCCAGTGTTGGAGAGGGTGAGCAGGTACAGGAAATGAGCCTTCAGGAGGTAAGGGCACTTGACACCAAACCTAGTGATCTGAGTTCAGTCTCCTTAGCTCACGTGGTCAAAGGAGAAAACCAACTCCTACAAGTTGTCTTTGACTTCAATACATGGAATAAGTAAATAAAAACAAAAATTTTATAAAAAGACATGAGCACTTAAATTATTAGCTGTTTTGAAACTTTAAATTTAGCCTTCAATGGAAAATATACCTAGCATAGTACATTTTAAAATAAAAGTGACTAAAAAACAACTTGTGTATTCACAACAGTTAAATACTTACCTGAAATGTAATAAGTATTGCTGGGTGATAGAGCTTAATATAACTGTTGTGAAAATACTGTGGCCAGTATTTGAAGATGAGGGTGAGAGAATTAATTTTTACACTACAATAATTTTTTTTGTAGTTTATTAGTTATACAAGTTAATTTTCCTTCAGAGTTGGGGGAGAAAAACGCAACAAAGTCCATCCTCCTGCATCATCCTAAGTCAGAAAGCAGCACCAAGAACAAACCTTGCAGGGGCATTCTGTCTGTTTCAGGTCGTCTCTTTACTAAGTACTTGTCTTAGTCAGGGTTTCTATTCCTGCACAAACATCATGACCAAGAAGCAAGTTGGGGAGGAAAGGGTTTATTTGGCTTACATTTCCACATTGCTGTTCATCACTGAAAGAAGTCAGGACTGGAACTCAAGCAGGTCAGGGAGCAGGAGCTGATGCAGAGGCCATGGAGGGATGTTCTTTACTGGCTTGCCTCCCCTGGCTTGCTCAGCCTGCTCTCTTATAGAATCTAAGACTACCAGCCCAGAGATGGTCCCACCTACAAGGGGCCTCTTCCCTTTGATCATGGGGGCATTTCCCCAACTAAAGCTCCTTTCTCTGTGATAACTCCAGCTGTGTCAAGTTGACGCAAAACTAGCCAGTACAGTACTTAACATTGATTGTCCCTCCTCCCTTCTTTAGTTAATTCTCCCAGATTCAGTTGATGTCTGAATGTTTGAAGCGTGTCTCATTTCAGTATGCTTTCACACATGTTTAACACTTGCCCTCTTCACAGGCTGTTGATTACTATTTGAAGGCTCTGAGGTCATTGGGAACGAGAGACATGCACCCAGTTGTTTGGGATTCTGTGAACTGGGAATTGTCCACTACATACTTCACCATGGCGACTCTGCAGCAAGATTATGCTCCATTATCCAGAAAAGCTCAGGAACAGGTGATAAGGTTTTCTGGATTTTAAACTGAAGTCAACACTACTTATTCCTGTATTTAATTTTGCACATCAGTCATCTTTAGCAAGCAGTATTTAATGTGAACACTTGTAAAAAGTTATAAGCTTATTCTTCCCCTTCCTCATTGAAATCTATGAACAGATTGAGAAAGAAGTCAGCGAGGCTATGATGAAGTCCCTGAAGCACTGCGATGTTGACTCAGCAACTGCTCGGCAGCCCCTCTGTCAGTACCGAGCTGCGACCATCCACCACAGACTGGCTTCCATGTACCACAGCTGTCTGAGGAACCAGGTGTGGCCATCCAGATTAAATTCCGTGCTTCATTTATTTAAAAGTATCCGCCGAGCCTGCCAATGCTTTGTGTAGATTTTACATGCCACCTCTTCCTGTTAGCTGATGTGGCTACTTTAGAAAAACTTAGCATGTCAGTGCTTCTCCCTTTCTATCCGTGACTGTACTCTTCTCTACTGTAAATGATTGTTTCTTAGTGTGGAAGTCAGATTTTCCTGAGTATGCTACTTAATATTTGTTGTAAGTGTAAGTTAAGCTTTGTATAGTAGTAGTCTGTGTACATTTTAAAAGACTTCCAGGGCAGGAGTGAGAATCAACAACTTATAACCATCTGTAATCCCAGATCCAGGAGGGTCCAGTGCCTCTGGCCACTGCAGGCTTCCGCAGCCTTCTGCACTCATGTGCACATACTCCTCTTCCACGTTTACATAGTTAAGATTTATAATACAGCTCTCTCTTCCTTGTGAAATGGAAAGTGCACAGGAAACCGTCTGGAAAGTGTCAGTGGAGCATGGACACAGTTGAAAGAATGTGAGGGAAGCCCCAGTATGTCTGCTCTGGAGGCCAGAGAATGGAGAGTGCTCTGTAGAGCCCTGGGCTTCCTTCCCTACTGATGTGTTATACATTGTCCAAGATGTTCTCTCATGTTTAGGGCCTCTGTATTTTACAACTGAAAGAGTTGTATTTTTGTTTCTGATTTGTTAAGAACTTGATAGAAGGAATTATACTGCTTTTCCTCTCCCATGGCTCACTGCCTGTCATTGAACACCTTGTCTGTAGTGCATGGAGCCCTTGTTTCTTTGGTTGAATTTTATTCCTTTTGTCCCTTGAGATTTTTTAAGACAAGGACCTGCTATGTCATTTCAGACTGGCCTAGAACTCACTGTGCAGTAGCTGGCTTACTGAGAACTCATGGTTCTTAGTCTCCTCTTCATTTTATTATTTCCATAGCAGGTACTAAGTGATATTTTAAGTTAGTGAACTTAAAACTTATAACACTATAAAAAATAAAAATGAATGCAATAGTGACACAGGCAGAATTGAGTAATAATACTGAAGCTCCAGCCTTGGGACTTTTTTTATTATTATATTATTTTTATTTGTAGGTTGGTGATGAGCATCTTAGGAAGCAGCATCGAGTGCTGGCAGATCTCCACTACAGCAAAGCTGCAAAGCTCTTTCAGCTTCTCAAAGACGCTCCCTGTGAACTGCTTAGAGTGCAGTTAGAAAGGGTGGCATTTGCAGAATTTCAAATGAGCAGTAAGTCTGACTTCTCAGATACATGTGTGTTGGCTGTTTTCTGCATCATGTTAGAGGGAGGCCACACTGTGTGTGGCTCCTCGATATAAGCAGGACCATTTTCCTGTTAATTTGCCCATAGTTAAAGCTTTCCCTACATTTTTTGAAATGCTTTTTAAAACCTAGAGAAATGAATAGAGACTTTTAAGTATGGAAAGTTTTGGGTGAAGAAACAGCAGCGTGGAAACCATGGTCCTCTTTAAATATGGCACTTGGGGCCTTTGATCGTGGAATGGATGCTGCTGTAATACCTGCTTGAGCTCAGATAGATGAGCAAATGGGGGAGGGTCACAGGAAGTGAGAGGACTTCATTGTATGTCATCTTCACAGCAGAGAATGAGAGAACATTCTGACCACTTAGTGCTTCCTGGGTTCCCGCTCTGGGGTTCTTGCCCAGGGCTCCCCTTGCCTGCAATGCTAGCTTTTGAGACCTTTTATATGGTAAGGCAACTATTGTTCGAAGTATACCAACTCATTTTATTTTATCTTGATTTTTTTTTAATATTCCAAATTTAAACTTTATAAAGTTTTGGATTTTGGAGTGTGCCTGATATCCAATGTTGGAATTCAGGAATCTCAGCCTGTAAAAACTGTGACCTACTTCAGAATGGGGAGGCAAGATCTGAATTGTTTTGATCCCAGGCAGTCTGATTAGAGATATTAATGTATATGTTAAATATGTGTGCCTTAGTTTGTATGAGATAGAGTCCTTGAGAATATGAAACTACAGGCTTATTGCCTGTACATGGGGATCATGG
This sequence comes from Mus pahari, assembly GCF_900095145.1. NCBI lineage: Eukaryota > Metazoa > Chordata > Mammalia > Rodentia > Muridae > Mus > Mus pahari. Next base: position 103,120,680 of record NC_034590.1, read on the forward strand.
GAGAAAAGGAGAACCATTTCCTATAGACTCATTTAGAAATTAATTCATTACCATTTCTAATACCATTCAATTTTTTTGTTTTCCTGTCAGTGTGTATGCATGCCAGATGTATATAGGATGGATTAGGCTCAGGGTAACCTTTTACTTGGCATCTTGCAGTTTTCTGACATGTTTGAATTCTTCATGATTAGAACATATTTTTGTAAAAGAGAGACATTGGAGACACAGTCAGATTGGTGTAGTTAATTGCACTTGGAAAACATCTTAAGGGCTCATCAGGTAAAGGTACTTGCTCCCAAATCTGATGACCTAAGTTCTATCCCTGGGACCCACAAGTTATCATCTGACCTCCAAACATGTGTCATGACACAAATGAACCTCCCCTCACACTTACAATAAATAATGCTTTTAGTAAAATGCTTGAACCATTCTAGTACTATAAATAAATATCTTGGAAAAATAATGGAGATACTTAAGAGAAGGGGGGAGTTAGCCAGCTCTGTGGAGTTTATCAGCAATATTACTAAGTGTCGTCATTAGTGACACTGCTTCAGCTTAGTTTACCCTAGTGCATGGGGCTCCTACACCTTCCTATGTCTCTGTTGTCTTCTTCTTTCCCAAAGACAGCTCACATAGTCAATGGCTTACCTTCCAGATGCCACATCTACATTAACATCTTATTTGTCCATTGAGTTTCAGGTAGTGGGCTATTTTGAAAGTTGCAGATTAGACTATAACAGAAAGAGGTGACCATTAACAGGTGGGAAATTCCCATGCCCATTTTCACTTCTGATGCTTTCTGCACACTTAAGGACTCTGACACTCTGTGAGGTTTAAGGGTTTGCAAAAGGACTCAAAACTTGCTGTTCTTACAGCAAAATCAGTCAAGGAAGATCGAGAGTTCCCCAGAAGTAAAGTTTGCATTGTGTTTTCAGTGCAGGTATTACTGATCCCACCTCATCCCAGCAATGATGTGTAACGTCCGCACGTCATTGTTCTACCGCATGTGGAGTCACTGTGTTTATTTAGAATTTGGGTGCATGGTAGAACTTAGCCTCCAATCTCTCTAGAAGATAAGCTATCACTCTGCAGCTCAGGGACTCCATAGAAATTGCACTGTTTTAAAGACCTATAGATGGCCTTGAGAACCATAGAGGATGGCTGGATCTATCTATGGAGATTAATCCTTTGTTCATAGCACTGCACTGCACACACTGAATGTGAACAGAGAACGGGTGTTGAGGTGTCTTGCAGTGGCTGAGCGATGTAGACAAGTATAATACTCACCTGATCTACCTTTGAACAAAAATTTTGATACTTTACAATAGGACAGCCGATATTGAGGACCAAGTTGATTCAACCAACTTCACACAACTAAATAATGGGATGACCTTTGAACCACAAGCTCTTGTCAATTGGTCCCCTATAACCAAATACTTGAGATACTAGCTCCTTAGTCCATAGAGATTTTGTATGCTTACCATATAGAGCCATATGCTGAGGCAAGTGAACATTACTGCAACCACTTTAAAAAATTAAAGGTATTATTGTAATATAATGCTTTGGGTAGGCTGAGTGGTTTTTGTTTTTTCCAACTAGTAAACAAGTTATCTTTTGGTTTGTTAGGATTGTCACAAACTGCCTTTAAAATGCCTAAAGTCAGTAACATTAACATTGGATAGCTTCATAGACTTGTAGTTTAGGAATGATCATTTGTTTTTTATTTTAGGTCAGAATAGCAATGTTGGAAAGTTAAAAACATTATCTGGGGCACTTGATATCATGGTGAGAACTGAGCATGCATTCCAGCTCATCCGGAAGGACCTTGTAGAGGAATGTGACCAGGTAATTGGAGAAAACATTTTTATATGACTTACGGTAAATGTATGACATATGATACATACTTATGAATGTATGTATATTATGTGTATATATATTCACCATATAAAAATATAATTAGTAATGTTTTTATGTAATTAAAAGTCTTAGTCTATTTGTGTGCTATAACAAAATACTGGAGACTAGGTAAGTTGTTGCAAAGAAGCTCTTTGGCCCATAGGCCCATAATTGTGATCCACATTAGCAGGTCCAAGTAGATGGCACCATTGTCCTGGTAAAAGTTCTCTAACAATGTTGAGCATGGGGAAAGGGAAGGGGAACAGGTCACGTGCAGAATGGGACAAGGCACGAAGTAGCCTCTTTGTAAAACTTGCAAGACCTAGCCCAGTGTTGATGCAGAGACATAGCTCCCATCACCAAGAGAGGTCGTTTATTCTGTAGCCACATGGCTGAACATGCCTGGGAATACAGATGAGTGTCACCAGTTTCCTGAAATCATAAAGTAGTAGAACCAGGCAAGGAATACTTTATAAATACATTGGTGGGAATATCATGCAGACAAGACAAGTTACTAGAAAGCATATCTCTGGTTTAGGTAGGTCTCAGCTGCTATCTGAGGGCATCCTTAATCTTTGGGTTGGCAGAAGCTAGGGTTCTATTGGTACATTCCAAAAGGATTTACCTCATTATCACAAGGATGGATGTTAGGCCAGACACAGGTGGGCAGTGAATGTCTTTGAAGGGTACTAAAGACAGCCCAAGATGATTTGACCTGCAGCTATCTAGCTCTTCACAGTCGTGAAAGTTCTAATCAGTCAGCTAGCCTTGTAGAATCTTTAACACACATGCAGGTCCCACACTCACCTACCCAACCCCTGGGAACTTTAGTTTATACTTACCTGACACATTCTCCAGAGGCAGCATTGAAAATGCTGGGGCCCAGTGGTCCAGTTACCTTCCCAGGTGCCCGTGTCCCAAGTTCATCAGCTCATGGCCACACACTACACAGGAGCCTCAAAGCACAGCAGCTGTGTTTGCATGATTGCATTACTGACTCTTCTTTAATGAGCCATAGTTACAAAGGGACCTGTTAGACGTTTCAAAGCCTTGTAAGGTTGTGTTTCTGCTTGGAGGTGTCTTTGCCTTTGCTTTCCAAGAGCGGGGAACACTGTGCTCTCAATCCCAACTGACTGCCCGGAAGCATTTGCTCCACAAGCTCCACATCATAGTCCAGCATTCCTGCTGAGTGCGCTCCAGGCTCCTGCCACCTCTTGTGTCCCTGGTGGGTCCTGGCTAGGCAGTACTGTTTCCGTGTTGCTTCTATAGCAACCAGTCAGTGCTGGGAAGTCATGAAATTCCATGTAGGATTCATTTCTTCTATGTCAGTATTTCTTAGGTGTGGGGACTTTACTGTATCTTTATCAGGGAGCTTTTGGGTCTTCTTTCCGTTTATGATTCTATAAACTGGATTTGAAGAGGCTGCTTAGCCTTCACTGTATATGAAACATGGCAGGAGGGCAGCTTGGGTAAAGTAACTTTGTGCTGTCTTTAGCCTAAAAGTGATGAGGCTACACCGGCTGCTGATTGTTCACCTAATCTTAATCGAGAAGAAGTGATCAAACTCCTTAGTATATTTGAATCTCGTCTGTCATTCCTTCTCCTTCAGTCCATCAAACTGATGTCATCATCTAAAAGGAAAATGAGGTAAATTACTTGGTTATTTATTGAACCTTCTTTGCTAACTCCTCACCTATGAAAAGAACATGAGTTCCTGCTATTGATAAAAAGAATGGGTTGTATTATTTATGTTGTGTGTAGAAAATGCAAAAGTTTTAAGTACTATTCCTTGTTAGGTAAGAATCATGACCATGTGCCTAGTGCATATTCATAGGTAAATAAGACATTGAGGAGACACGTAGCCTTGGAGTGAAGACCCTGAGTTGTTTGTAGTAACACTTGCAAACATGTTTTTGATGTGAATTTGGGACTATGATGTGGATATGCACCTTTAAAGATAAATAAGAATGTTAGGGTTTCTGAAGCTGGGATATTAGGGAGGGAGAATGATGATCGGGTGCACAGCCAGGGCGCCCAGGTTCCTCTGCTGATGTGTGCACTGTGCTGTTTCACTAGAGCTGTTCTTTGGCATCATTAACTTGAAATTGAGTACCAAGTCCTACATCAGGAGCATGATATTCAAACACAAGTGCAGTCTAGCCCATATTACAGAACATGAAAAACAGATAAAAGTAAAAGAAAATGCACCCACATACATCATTGTTTCTAGTTAAATCTGTATTACCATTTTATCTTGAGATACAGATAATTTTTGTTTTATGTTTTAATTTATACACGGTGTGGCTCAGTGTTATGAGCTTTGAAAACATTTAGCATTCCAGAAGTTTCTGTCCACCACAACCATGATGCAACGAAGTCCATCACTCCACAAATTGTTTCTTGCTGATGTTAAGCAATCTGATCTTGTGCAGTTTTGGAGTTTTCTCTTAGTGCCTCTCTCATTAACAGTCGTTTGAAGCCCATGAGGAAACCCCTCACTCTCATTTACTGTCCAGCTTGGCTGTTATTTCTTGCCTGTAGGATATTTGCTCAGGAGTGTTGAAAACTGGGCATCTGTTAGGATAGCAGAGGCTGGTTTGGTCTGTTTGAGAGGTTTCACCTGCCAGATGCTCCATTGAGTTCATTTTTATAACTTGAACAGCTGCATTTGAGAATTTCTTCTTAAACTGAAACCTTCTGTATAGCACAGGATCCAAGTTCCAATGAAGTAGATGCCCTCAGCTAAAGTTCCTCCTCTGATGTTTTACTTTAGTCAATTCTAGCCCAAAATATTAAGTGGAAAATTCCAGAATAAACAGCTTGTAAGTGTTGTGCACCATACTGTATAACCTGATGAAGTACTTGCTGTCTCGAGATGTAAATCATTCCCTTGTCCAGCATATTCACACCACACACACTGTTAATCTACCTGTTTTAGTTATTTAGTAGCTTGCTTGGTGACCAACATGTTGTAGTACTGTTGGCATGTATTCGTGTAGCCTCTGTCTTGCTTCATAATGGCCCTAGATCACAAGAGGGCAGCGATGCTGACAATTTGAATATGACAGCTTTGGCAAAGAATAAAGTTCTCAATAAACAAAGAAAATCAATGCTAAGTCTTGCTAATCCTTGAGTGTGTCTAGTATAAGCTCAGCTTCATCATGTGTTGGGGAAAATATACAATGTATGGGTTTCAGTGTACCTAGGTTCAGGATCCACCAAGAGTGTTAGAAGGCGAGAGGGGTGATTATACTTTGCAGAGTGAGGTAGGTAGGTCTGTGGAAAGAGGTTCCTAATATCTTCTGCACTCCCCCACCTCCACCCCACCCCCCAGCTTTGCCCTATCCCTTCACACCACACCTCAGAGAGACTGACTTCACACGTGCTGGGTACTGCCAACCACATTGCACCCTGCATCCCCTCCTGTGCTCTCGATCTATTTGGAAGGGAGGACCAAGGGAGCCATGACTTATTTGTTTTGGGCATACCTCAGTCTTCAAACTTATCCTTCTGAGTAATTTTCTCTTACCTAAGGAGAGCTTTTATTGAAGGAAGTCTCAAGTATGCAGCAAGGTGTGTTGGTATGTTCACTGCCGTTAGTGCACCAGAAAGCAGAGTAAGTAACACACAGCGGAGAAGAGAGTCTTAGCTTTACTGCCTAGAAACTTAACTGCAGGTAGGGTTTCAACATTTCCTGGTGTCCACAAGGTGGCAGAGTGTGTGTGTGTGTATGTATGTGTGTGTGTGTGTGTGTGTGTGTGTGTGTGTGTGTGTGTGTGTGTGTGTGTAT
>NC_034590.1:103126378-103132991 GCF_900095145.1 Mus pahari
TTTTTTTTTTTTTTCAGATTAGTAGTTTGGGTGATTGTCTGACAGTTTCAATCTTTTGATGTTTTATCACAATAGTCCTATGTATGGCTTATGTAATTTTTATTTCTGACCAGGTTATTAGTGTTGAAGAATGTTCTTGTTTTTGAAACAGGATTTCTCTGTGTAGCCCTGGCTGTTGTGGAACTTACTAGGTTAGACCAGGCTGGCCTCGAACTCAGATGTACGCCTGCCTCTGTCTCCTGAGTGCTGAGACTAAAGACGTGCACCACCACACCTGGACTGTTGAAGAAACTTTTAATCTAAAGTTTTCATGCAGGCCAAATGTCCTATGAGCCAGTCTGTGCTTTCAGGTTTATTGAACAAAAGAAACAACACTCCGCAGGTCTGAAGCAGGTCACTATGGTTATTGAGTCGTGACTTTCTATTGTGTTTCATTCATGTTCAGGCAAAAACAGTAAGTTTATTGTTGATAAAGCAGACCTAGTTGTGTACTTTAAGAGAAAAGGAAATCAGAATGTGACCTTAACAGAAAGGAACATTAGTAGTTTATTTTGACTGCTGTTTCTAGCCTGAGGCAAAATAAGAAAGTAGGCTTAATAATTGAAAAGCTTAACTTAGGTTCTCAGAAATTAAAGTGAGCTCTAAGAAAATTAGGATTAATTTTCTTTTTTTTTAAAGATTTATTGTTATGTATATGAGTACACTGTAGCTGTCTTCAGACGCACCAGAAGAGGGCATCAGATCTCATTACAGATGGTTGTGAGCCACCAGGTGGTTGCTGGGAATTGAACTCAGGACCTCTGGAAGAAGAGTCAGTGCTCTTAACTGCTGAGCCATCTCTCCAATCCCAGGGTTATTTTTCTTGTTGAAAATTTTTATTTTCAGGCTGTTGAGTGTGCTTCATAGTATGACAACTGTGTAGGTTGGACAAGATACACATTTTGTTTATTAAGTTGCAGGGGAGTTATTCCACTTTGAATTAAGAATTGAGCTGTTCATAACACGCCCTTTATTTTAGCATTCACTGCTCTAGCAGAGTGGCTTTGGGTTTGAGATGAAAAGCTATAAACATCTGAGGATCATGGAGCCCTGTGCTGTAGTACAGATAAGAAATCAGTAAAATCATGGATGGTCCTTAGCCAGATATAAACATTAACTATTTAGTTTAGTAAAATGGTAGATAAGGTAAAACAGCTAATTATATTAAGAGAAAAATGATCTGTTTGACATGTGGAGACTGTAAATAGTAACTTCAGTTCAGTGGGTGACAATAGATTAAGAAAGGAGTGCCAGGCGATGGTGGCGCACACCTTTAATCCCAGCACTNGGGAGGCAGAGNCAGGCAGATTTCTGAGTTCAAGGCCAGCCTGGTCTACAGAGTGAGTTCCAGGACAGCCAGAGCTATACAGAGAAACCCTGTCTCAAAAAAAAAAAAAAAAAAAAAGTGATCTACATAAATTGTAAGAAGCTGAGGCAGGAGTCTGTGAGCAGAGCTCATCTGCCAGTTGAGATTGGCGCTGCTGAATAGAATGGCCACGTAGCTGCTCTGTCCCCTTGATCAGCCCCAGCTCCCACTTAACTTTCTCCATGACATATTCTTTGACCATGTTTTTGTGGCTGTTCCCAGTGTCTTTTCCCAGTGCCTGTGCTGCTAAGGCAGGGTCTTTCTTTGGTTTACTCAACAGCCATAGATAAGTCAGATACTCTAGGAAGTGCCTGTTGTTTCCAGCCCCTCACTCGATTCCCTCACCTGTCTGTTTTTAACCTCAGCAGTAACGCTGAAGAAGACGTAGTCCTCCAAACCAACAAGCAGATTTACTCCCAGCTTTTGAGAGCGACTGCCAACAGAAACTCAACTCTGCTGGAAAGAATTGAAGTTGTCATCTGTTTGCTGGAGCAGCTTGCATCCGGTAGCAGCAGATCGAGTGGCAGTGCTGCCCCCTGACCTGCAGTTGTACCGGAAGACTGTCTTGTCAGTGCCTTCCCATCTTGGAGCTGTCTGTCCACTCGGTGCTGAGACTTATTAAATATGAGGAGATACCATTTAATCAGGTCCACAGTGGATACTCGTTTCCCGTGGCAGGCAGAGGATGTGGGGGTGGTTCGACTTCTTCCTGTGAAGGTGAGAAACTATAATGGAACCAAAAGCTTTCTAAATGTATTTCCTCGAGAAGTACATGGTTCCTTAGTGATAACACCTCCTGTGATATCTTGAGACTTGAAATATTCTTGAAGTTTGTTAAAACACTTAGGTGTAAGATGAGATTATTTTGGATAAAATGTTTCTCTGGCCAAGGGAACTCTTACTCGAGTGATTTCATGGATTCAAATGGCATGTAGAAACAGTGTGCATCAGTGTTTACTTCTAAGTGACACAGAAGTGTACCCTTTCCAAGCTGTGGCATGCGTGGGAGGTTTTGAAGACTGAAAATTGTGCAGGTCTCCTTTCAGTGCATGCTCTGAAAAGACTCATTTCTCTTTGACTGTGTATGACATTGGTAAAGAATAGGTACTATCACTTTCTCATTTTAAACTTGAAACTGTGAATAAGGTAAGAGAATTATTTTGAATAAACTATTTATTTAAAATACTTTGGTAGTTCCCACTTGCATTCTTCACACTGCTGTGATTTGATCTGCTTGCTTATGATATCAAACCTTTACAAAGTACATAGCTCCTAATGTTCAAGGCAAAGGTCTCCCATACATTCCTGCTCCTGGGACATTCTGCTGTGCCCTGCTGCTCTAGGGATCTTGTCCAGTCCTACTGCAAGACAGTCTTCCGGTACAACTGCAGGTCAGGTCAAGCTGTAACTAACAGTTGCAAGGAAGTGCAGCATTTGCACCAGGCAGACTCTTGATATCTGGTATCTGGGCACTGTCACATCCCCTTCCACACCAGCCCCACTTACAGATGTGGGTTTCTGTCACTGGAGCAAGCAGGTCTCCATTGCAACAAGGCAGAGTCTCTCACTATTTGTCTAGTTCCTTGTTTGGTTTACATTGTCATTGGAGAAAATTTGCATCTGTTTACAAGAATTAATCATTGCAACCCTTAAAACTTTGGTGAAGAAGTGGATGCTCACAGCCAGCTATTGGATGGAACACAGGGCCCCCAATGGAGGAGCTAGAGAAAGTACCCAAGGACCTGAAGGGGGCTGCAACCCTGTAGGTGNAACAACAATATGAACTAACCAGTACCCCCTGAGNTNGTGTCTCTAGCTGCATATGTAGCAGAAGATGGCCTAATCNGCCATCACTGGGAATAGAGGCCCCTTGGTCTTGCAAACTTTATATGACCCAGCACAAGGCAAGGCCTGGGCCAAGTAGTGGGAGTGGGTGGGTAGGGGAGCAGAGGTTGGGGGGGGGGAAGGGGTATAGGAAACTTGGGATAGCATTTGAAATGTAAATAAAGAAAATAATAATAATAATAATAATAATAATAATAATAATAATAATAATAATAATAATAAAAACTTTGGTGAAACTGTAAAGCTTTGAGCCACCTCCTCAGTCTCCTTTCAGGACTACTGTGTCCTCTGCCCTGCAGCAAGTGCACACACAGTAACCTCCCCACTGGAGAGCCCTCTGGCTGCTTCCGCTGAGTATAGCGCCTCTGGAGCAGATGAACTCAGCAGGGTTTCCCTGCTCCCCTAGAGACAAGCTGGAGTGTTAGGACTACTTGTCTCCAAGCTCCTCTCCTTAGCTGAAAAGCCTTCTGATAGGAAAATTGATTTTAAGCAAGGAAGTAGAAATTTTGGCTCTTTCCCTTGTCATAGCAATAACATGAAAATTTCTTCAGGAGAAATAAAAGATACTTCTCAAATATGCTGTCTTGGTTGTGTTGGTTTTAATTAAAGCCTCCTGAAGTATATGTGTTTTAACTGTTCCTTTAGAAGATTCTGTGGCCTGGTCACTCAGGTTTCTGAACCCTTTTCAGTTTGATTGTTCAGATATCATCATATATGACATTGGCTGTTGTGTGTTAAGAATTTAAGCCAGCAGGTGGTGGTGGTGGTGGTGGTGGCGGCGGCGATAGTGGTAGCGGCGGCGGTGGCTGCTGCTGCTGCACATGCCTTTTTTCCCAGTACCTGGGAGGCAGAGGCAAGCAGATCTCTGAGTTCCAGGACAGCCAGGATTACACAGAAAAACACCGTCTTGAAAAAACAAACTAAAGAATTCATAAGCCATATTGTGTGGAAGTTAAAGGGTTAGTGCCTGTCCTAGAGTAGGAAAATTGCAGTTACCCAGCTAGCTTCCAGAGCCCTGTTGTGGCCTGACCTGCAGGACAGAAGCAGGGAAGTGTTCACTACTCTGCAAGGACAGAACATAGGTTACAGTGAACCAGAAAAGCCATGATCTGCAGAGCGAGTTAGTGGGCGAGCCAGTGCACAAACAAGGTGCTTTCAGCAGCAGGAGGCAGTCGCCACAAGGTGCAGACATACCACTGTGGATGCTGGCAATGCCTGTTGTGTCACCCAAACAGACTTTGGGGATCTTTGGTTCATGTCACATGTTTCGTGTAGCTTTTGCTAACCCACCTAAGCTCCATGAGCAGACTATGCTTCCAGCCCCACCCAGCTTCCTTTGAATCCACAGATAAAAGGTACACACACAGTTGTTCCTTTTCAACTTGCCTTTTGTTACAATTGCTGGGTGCTACTATCTCCTGCCTAGAAAAGCATGCCATTATCAATATTCTTATCTCTGAACCTCCTGCCTGCCCTAAACTTAGTTCTGTTATATCCCCAACTCCCTGCCTGTAAGAGCAGTCAAAGGCCTCTGATCCACCCAAGATCTCACATGTCCACTCAACTTTTTTTTAAATGCCTGTTGAACTCCTCCCTTTCATATGCTTCTTTTCCTTGAGGGACCTGGAAGTCCCGCCTATTCTTTCTGCCCAGCAATTGGCTTCTTTACTGACATCAGGAACCAATTGGGAAACAGGACAGCATCAGAGCCACCCCTACAGTCAAATGTTAAAGATGTCATTATGACATGTGTTTTGCAGTTAATTTCAATTCTGTGCTGTCCTAGACCAGAACTCAGTTTAAGTGCTCTAAGAGCCATTTCTGTACCACACAAAGGTGGGACCCCTGGTGGCACTATTGGGCCTGAATGGAGTTCATGTGGCATCAAAAGAAAAGACAGGGATTGCCTAGGATAAACTTTTTGATGTTTCTAAAAAGCTCGTCCAGCAACTGATCCTTAAACCTATTTTTAAAGTTCAAGTAATGCTTTCTTGTTTGGTTTAGCTTACGAAGCCATAGTTGCTTTAGCTATTAAGAATCTGGTTGGTTTGCTTTGCAGAGAAGGCTGACACTTTCTCTTAAAGCCATTCCCAAGTCCTAGTCTTGATGTTCTAATTTACATGTTCAGTGTAGAGGTGTGAACATCACAAACATCAAACCACTTCTCTGAAATAGATTTTTTTGGAAATAAGCCATGCAGAGGAAGCCGAGTGTTCTGCTGTCTGTCCTTGTCGGTAACTACTTTCCAGTATGAGTTGCCTTTGAAGAAGAAAATGGAGTTGTGTGCATAGGAGTAGTATGCTGAATCAAGGTTTCTGAATGGATGGTTTTGAGGCATTATTGCTGGAAACACTTGGCTCATCTTCTTTGGATAAGAATTAAGTACTTGGTTTCGGTTGACATCAAATGCAAATACCTGCAAAGTAAAGCAGATAGATTTGCCAAGGATTGTTGACAATCTGACTTCGCACTGAATTCTGTAGACGTCAAGTTCTAAATGTTTCCATCTGTCTGCCATTGTCTCATAGAGCTGAAGTAATGAGGATATCACTAAGAAGTTGGATGTGGTGATACTTACTAGAGACTCCTTGAAGAAGTAAATTAACTGCTGCCTCCGATCATAAAAGGCAGTGTCCAGGGGGCTGGGGATGCCAGGGAACCCTTCTGAAATCAGTTTAGGGTAGCTCCTTCCTTGTTCATCTTCTGTGTGTGCCTGGTCATTCTCACTGTCATATCTCCAGTATTGGTTTCCTGAGAGTCAACCCAAAACTGTCAATGTGGTTTATTAATCGCAGACTATAAGAAATATGGCATGGGCTAGAGATGTAACCCAGTACTCCTAAACCCAACCCAAGTGAGACTTCACCCACCATCCTACGAGAGCCTGGCATGCCAATTTGCTTCATGTCACTCCAAAGAGCAGCTGCCAATAGATCCTAAATCAGCCCTGCATGGTCCTCTCCCATGATTCCAGAGAAACAGGACTTTTTCACTCAGCCATCTGCTCAGGCCTCCCATGACTTCAGTTTGACCCTAGTTATGTTTCCCCAGCCCATCAGTGCTGTGTTGAAATGCTAGTTGCCTCTCACAGTGAAAGCTGTGAACACCATGGAGTATCTTGAGTCAATCTACAGACCATTCCTTTCCACGGTAGAGGCACCTACAAAATGTATTCACTCCCTATCCTTCCTAAGATCTGGGGACACAGCCCACCTGCAGTCTGCCTAGTCAAACGAAAAGCCAGTGGTTACCAGTACATTACGATGGGTTACCAGTGGTTACCAGTACATTACGATGGGTTACCAGTGGTTACCAGTACATTACGATGGGTTACCAGTGGTTACCAGTACATTACGATGGGTT
>NC_034590.1:103133151-103141237 GCF_900095145.1 Mus pahari
TTACCAGTGGTTACCAGTACATTACGATGGGTTACCAGTGGTTACCAGTACATTACGATGGGTTACCAGTGGTTACCAGTACATTACGATGGGTTCCTTGGTAAATGCTGGAAATAGCCTAAGTACAAGTTCAGTAAGAGAACTGGAGCCACACCTGAAACGTTGTTACCTTTAAAAAAGTAGCGCTCGTCTTTTCCCCATGACCAGACATGGACGAAGGCATCGATGCTTTGCATGGGAATTCCACGCCAGCCAGTGAGGATTTGGAGGGGGTCCCCGTAGCGAGTTCTGTTGTTGCGGTTTTCATAGAGCCAGTACCAGCTGTTGCGGAAGAAGTAGGTATTGAATCTCACCCTCACCTCACCATATTGGTTCCTCTCCTTGCGAATCCAGTCAAACACTGTATCAAATGATCCTTTACATGAACCTGGATAGAGAAAAAAAAATGCAGCCACTTGTCACTGTAAGCATCACACTCATAATTGTCTGAAATGGAGATAGTATGTGGCTAGCACTTCATGTTGGAATGTCTTAAAGCAAGCATCACAGAAGACTGAATTTTAGGAGTTAGCAGCCTGGATGCAGTTCTACAACCACCCTAAGTGCAGCCGGCACATGCTCTCCATAGTCTAATCTGGTTTCATGAGAGCTTTCACATTTGGTTCCGGGCACACACAAACATGTTTCTACTGGAGGATGACAATGTGGCCAAAACAGGCTTTGGAAGTCAGGAGTGGGAGCACATAGGAACAGAACTGGGATGGCGTGTGAGGGTCTGGGAATGGAAGTGCTTGCTTTCCCCGTTTGGTACCTGTGCAATAACCAACCTTTTTCTTTCGTTTTTTAAAGACTGGATTTTTAAGTGTGTGTGTGTGTGTGTGTGTGTGTGTGTGTGTGTGTGTGTGTGCGTGCTCACAGGGGCTAGAGGTGTTGGATTCTCTGGATCTGAAATTACAGGTGCTTATGAGCCACCAGATGTGGGTGCTGGAAATTAAACCTCTGGAAGGCGCTCTTAACTGCCAAGCCATCACTCTGCCCCACCATTTGTATTAAATAGCGAGCGGTGTCTGGCATAATGACTGAAACTTTGCAGTAAAGCTGATGTCTGGAAGCACCGCTTCTTAGAGTGGCTTTGCCTTCACATAGCTCTGGAATGCTAAGGCAATGAAGAGCCCTGGGTATGTAAAAGCCATGATGTCCTCTGTCCTCACCAGTGTGGAAGGAGAAGAGAAGGCACAAATAGGATTGTTGCTTCTCACCTATAGCCCTGTGTGGTCTAGTGTGATCATTTTAAAAGCCGGCAGACAGTTTGAGGGCAGCTCCTCAGCCATGCAACCTGATTGGGGATCAGCCTCCTTATGAGCACAGAGCAGAGCCTGCTGGCTTTAACCTCCTCAGTACCCTCTGAGCTGGGTCTGCCCTAGACCATCTTACCATATAGTCTTTGAATTGCTTTTCTGTCTGCCCAATCCAACTCAAAGGCAGGCTCCTGGGGAATGTAGTTTGGTTGCATTATGGATCCCACCCTGTAGGTGTGAGGCAATCCAAGGACGTGGCCAATTTCATGGACAGCTACCTAGGAGGGGAACACAAACCACAGGTATAGGACCAAACCTGAGTCTTTGACGTTGCTAGGACCAATCACTGAATTATAGATAGAGGCCTGGCCTGTTCCCAGTGCAGAGTTGTGCTTGTTCAGGAGAGAAACGGTGACTACTGGGGAACCACCACCAGAGATTTGCTAAACTTTCTAGAAGGCTGTGCGCACCAAGGAAAAGCAGTGGCTCTGAACTTGGGCTAGTGTGCTTTGCCTTCCCAACAGAGCCGCTGGAGTCTCTTACTTTGAGAAGGCTGATGCCTGTGTCACTGGAGAGAGGAGTGAAGTGCTCGTCATCATCAAAGTGGATCTCGCCCAGACGCCAGGCATGTGCAAACTCCTGTCCACTCCCATCAAACACCCGTGGGCAGCCCAGGTGCCGGCCTGGTGTGGGGAGAGGGGTGGGTAGCAGTGAATGAAGGTGCCCATCTTGAATCCCTCCCTAACAGCACAGACTTTGACAGCACCACAGCTTCCTGGAGCTGGTGCAGCTATTGGCCCTGTGGAAGCTCTGTGGGCACAGACTGAGCTGCCTGGTGTCTGTGAACTTTGAGGCTATAAAGACTAGAAACAAGCAGGGCCTGTTGGCGCATGTCTTTAATTCCAGCACTCAGGAAGCAGAGGCCAGCAGATCTCAGTTCTGGGCCAACCCGGTCTATAGCAGGAGTTCCAGGATAGCCAGAGCTACACAGGAAAACCCTCATCTTGAAAAAAGAGCCGTGGGCTGGTGAGATGGCTCAGCGGGTAAGAGCACCTGACTGCTCTTCCAAAGGTGCAGAGTTCAAATCCCAGCAACCACATGGTGGCTCACAACCATCCTTAACAAGATCTGACTCCCTCTTCTGGAGTGTCTGAAGATAGCTACAGTGTACTTAAATATAATAAATAAATAAATAAATAAATAAATAAATTAAATAAATCTTTAAAAAAAAAAAAAAGAAAAGAAAAGAAAAAAGAGCCGTAAAAAGTAAAAAACAAAACAAAACCAAACCAAAATGATTAGAAACATCTAGATGCTAACTGTGCTGTGTGTACTCTCTCTCCTCTCCTCCCTCCTCTCTCCCCCCTCCCGTGTGTGTGTTGCCAGTGCTGGTGAAGGTGATGGCATTAGAGCTGGGTCCCCTTGTTACTTTTGTCACAAGCCATGTCTTATGCACCCTAGAATTAGGAAATTAGCCCGTGAGAGCAGCAAGGTGGATGGGAACACCTCTAGTCACAGATGGGCTGTGGAAGACAGGTTATTTGTCCAGTCTGCCAACAAGGAGGTAGTGGTAGCTTTATGTATAAGTCTTCTCACAGGTCAGTACACTGTACCTGCTGTGTCTCCGTGTGCCCAGGAGAGTGGGTGTTGTCCTCCAGGCATGTGAACCCCAACAGCTAAGACCTTAAAATCCACAGAGAGTAGAACCCCTTTCCCCCCTTAGGTGTTCTCTCTAAAGAATCCCAGCAGGTAGGAGTTGGAACTACACCACTTGGGCCAACAAGGCAATCAAGCCGATTGGCCCAGGTTGCCCTAAGCATCATACTGGGCATAGGGCCTTGATGGAAGACCCCGAGGGTGCCTGCAGAGTAGGTAGGAAGGATCTTGTCTGGCACCCCTCTTACCTCTCCCAAAACCCAGCTTTATGTCCACCATGGTGCCAGGGCCAGTGAGGTCCTCCCGGAAGTCCAGTGGTGTCACCTCACTCCACATCCTGAAGGCCAGTCTAAAGATGTACCTCTGCTCATCCCCAGAGAGTTGGCTGCTGTAAGCATCTCCCACCAGCCTCCAGGTCAGTGTCTTCTTGGAGAAGGCCCTGCTGGCCCCAGTGTCTGAGGCGTCCTCCTGTTGCCCATCTGGCTTGGGGAGCAGCATTTGAAGAAAGCGCTTTTGTCGAACCCTGGGCCGGAGACCTAGAGAGGTCGGCAGAGCTGCTGGGGTTGGCAGGGCAGCCCGAGGGGGCAGCCGTGTGTCAGGAACCCCACAGCGTGGCTTGTTCATAGCGGCCAGTGTAGGTGAGTCCAGTTCCCCGCTGGCTGGCAGTCTGTTCGCCTTCTGGAATCTACGTACAGCTTGAGCCAAGGTGAATCCCACAGGGACCCCTGCTGACTCCTTTGGGCTAGGCATCTCTGACCAGCCGTATTTCAATAGGAAGCTCTGTGGGAAAGAGAAGCCCTAAGTTCATAGGGTTGCTTCCTGCTGGAACTTTTCCTGTGCTGTGGTGGCTACAGAGAGGCAGGGGATACACAGAGTGAAGCTAGAGATAAAAGGACTTTATCCAGGGTCTACCAGAGTGGAGTCATGGGTGCCACATGGCCCGCGGAGGGGCAGAATTGAAGCCAGCTAGGTGGTGGGACTGGAGGGAAGGGGCCATGCCAGAGGGCAAGGCTGGAGGTGGATACACACTATGGACTGGTGGGTTTCTAGCATGCAGGGGCAGGGAAGGCAGGGGCTGTAGGGGTGTCCTTGGTATCCAAAGCAAGTTTGGCCCATCATAGCTTCTCACTGCCCTCCACACTAGGGGCACCCTGGAGCCAGGAGTATCGGGGAACCAGAAGTTTAAGGGAAATCTTGGTCATCTGTCTGCTTGAGGTAAGACCCACACTTCAGAGCCATGACTGGAGAAAGGGACCCTGGTCTGGTTGTAGCAGTGAATGGCACTCAGTAGCACTTTGCGGGGATCCATGCTGGTACTGTCTTTTCTCTGTATACCCAGGCGGGCAGGAGGCCAACCGAGGGATGCCATCAGCACAGTGCCTTAGACTCTGACAGCAGCACATGTTCACCTTCAAATGTCTGCTGACATTTAAAGCTGCTCTCTGCAGGCTCGATCCTGCCTAGACACGGATGCTTCTAGGGTTAACATCAGACGGAACTAATGCAACTCTGTGGGAGAGGTGGTTGCCTAGCAGAGGCTCCAGGTTTCATTCCCAGCTCCACAAAGCAGGCTCTCTGCCTCTGCACGGCTATCTTTCCATGGTATGCTCTGGCCCCTACGTGTGTGTGTGTGTGTGTGTGTGTGTGTGTGTGTGTGTGTGTGTGTGTGTGTGTCTGCTGCTCTCTGCATCTCCTCTTACCTGAGCAGCATGAAGGTCAGCAATGGGCTTGGCCCGGCTCAGGGGAGATGGCTCCAGGTCCGAACGGTCCCGGCTGTGGAAGAGCCTCTCAGGCTGGGTGGGCTGGGGTGCAACTAGCCAGCAGAGCAGCAGCGTCAGACGCAAGACAGAGGCAGCAAGCATGGCTTCACTGGGACTCTGGTCCCCCTACTGCATCCCTGTCTCCCCTCCTAAGGAACAGGGCATGGTGGGGTCCTTTTATAAGCAAGCAAGCATTTTGTCACCCAGCTGTGAAGTGTGCCTGTTAGGAGGCTGCTTCTGAGGCCCAAGCAAGCTGCCTTTGAAGACCCCAGGGCCACTCTTCTCACGGGTGTGACCATCCCTCTTCCTTCAGTTCTGGATCACAGAACTTCTGAGTGGTGAACTTGTGGATTGCTCTCCTGTGTTGACTTTAGTGATTGGGTTTGCTCCTAAATGAACTGAGGGAGAAGTGCTGGGTGCGTCCACCTGTGCTGCTATAAGGCAGAGCCCACCCCCTGACAACGTGCCTTTAAGGACCCAGCCTAAACTTCGCAACCTTCAAAACCTTCATAACCTTCAGTTTGGTTTAAAGTCTCCATTTTCTGGGTGGCCTGGGGCTTAGGACATTTGAATTTGTTTCTCAAACTTTCTTTTTTTTTCTTACTGGTGTTTTTGAGAGAGAGAGAGAGAGAGAGAGAGAGAGAGAGAGAGAGAGAGAGAGAGGAGAGAGAAGTCTAGGGTAGGTAAGATAGCTTAGGAGGTAAAGGCACTGACTGCCAAACTGGATGACCTACATTCAATCCCCTGACCCCACATGTTTGGAGAGAACAAACTCTCGAAAGTTGCTTTCTGATCTCCAGGGGGTGTGTCCACCTGTGCTGCTGCAAGGCAGAGCCCACCCCCTGACAACGTGCCTTTTAGGATCCTGCCTATGGCTTTATAACCCTCATATCCTTTACTGTCTAAAGAAATAGTAAATGATGTGATTTAAAAATTAGAATGTCTATTCAACATAGAGCAAGAAAAAGAGTTTCCCTGTGGTGGGCAGTACCATGCTGAATTCTCTTGCAGACACATATGTGTATGTCTGTAAAGTGTACATTGTACATGTGTCACAACTCCATAGAAAGCCCTGGGTACCCAGGTGTTCCTGAATATAGCTACTTACTGTAGAATCCTAATGTGTGGTCAGTGAGTCTATGTGAGGATAAACTAGAACCACTGAGGCCTGTAGCAAACTACATACATACGTACATACATATATACACACATACTACACAGCCTGAAGGAGTAAAAGGAGGCAGGCCTGAGCCCCGAGAGTCTAGAGCTGAGCCTGGAATCTCACAGTCCCCATCTGCACCCAACCCCTGCCTTGCCTAGCTCGAGGCCCCGCTGTGACCGGTACCATTTGGCACCCGAGATGGAAGAGCATACATGAGACATCTGTAGGACCCTCGTGCTCTGCTGCCTGTCGGTGGCTTGTCTCTCCTTCGGCCCCCCTAGGAGCAGTGGCACCCCCTTTCATCAGCTCTTCTGCTTTCTTTTCAAGCTGCCTCAGCTGGTTCCTCTCCGTCCTCCATCAGCCCCGCACCTGCCGTGGCGAGTCCAGCATCCAACCGCTCGTGCACCTCATTGCCAAATGTTCCATCTTTTCTAGAGTCCAAAATGGTCACTTCTGAAAATCCTGAAGTCTGGCCTGTTTTCCTTCAGAGAGGACAGTCCTGTCCTTTCACTAGTAGAGACCTGTCCCTTGTTCTGCTTTAAGGTGACGAGCAGCGGAGAAGGTTCCTGGGTGATTCCTGCACTGTGCGCATCTGTGATCACTGGGTGACCTGGAGATCCGTAGCAATCGAAGAAAGATGAATTACAGCCTTGCTGGCTGGCAGCAGGGAGATCCAGTTTCTGTAGACTGATTTAATTGTCAAAGGGCCATCAAAAGTCTATTTATTGATTGTTACACAAAAGTTGTTTTTTGGGGGTAGGTAAAACAAGTTACTCATCCCAAAGCCCCCAATCTAATCTATGTTTCCTGAAGGAAAACCTCACTCCCCTGAAACATTAGTCCTTTCTGTGCACTGGTTGCAGCACTCAATAATGCACGATATGTCAGGTGACCAATGTTGTGTGAAGGCTTTAAGCTCCTTCAGAAAACCAACTCTATAGATAACAAACAGAAAACAATTGTGTTTTCCTACAATGACTTCTTCAAGATCAGAGTATTTCTAGGAAACAACTTTTCATTCTGGTGTCTACCCTAGATGCAGTGAAAACCAACTATTTCATTCTAATGTTTACCCTAGATGCATTGGTTTCTATTAGGTTTCCTGCTACATTCAGCCTTGAAAACAATGGGAGGAAAGAAAGGGAATAGAGGGCTGGAGTGAAGGCTCAGGAGTTAAGAGCACTGGCTGCTCTCAACTTCCAGAGGACCTGGGTTCAATTCTCAGCACCCACATGGCAGCTCACAGCTGTCTTTAACTCCAGTCCCAGGGGATCTGACACCCTAACACAGACATACACGTAGGCAAAACACCAAAGCCCATGAGATAAAAATCATATTCCCCAAGGTTTCTCTGTGTAGCCCTGGCTGTCCTTGAACTCACTCTGTAGCCCAGGCTGGCCTCAAACTCAGAGATCTGCCTGCCTCTGTATCCCAAGTGCTGAGATTAAAGGCATGTACCACCACATACTGGCAAATTAAATCATTTAAAAATGGAATAGAAATCTGTTCACTGAGTTTTCTGGGAGGAAACTTGGTCCTGTGGTACAGTATTCTGATAAACAAGGTTTTCCTGTGGGAATTTAATTTGCACAAAGGTTTTGATCCTCACGACTTTGCCTTAGCCAAAGGCTCAGGAATGAACTGTTTTAGGATGTGTGTGTTCACATGTGCACTACGTGTTTGGTGTGAGTGTGAAGATCACAGGGCAACTCTGTGGGTATCCCTTCTCTCAGTCAGTTCTAAGTGTTTCAAGAATCAAACTCAGGTTGCCACATTTGCATGACAGGGCCTTTACTCATTGAGCCATTTCGCTGGTCTCAAAGTTGACTATTAAGGCTAGCTGGCACTGCTGACACAGCAGCCTGTGCACAGGGCTCCTGACCCAGTGCACCTCAGCTCCAGAGTCAGTCCACTGTGGCAAAGGCTCCCTGTTTCTTATGTGGTAGAATAGCATTGTAATCCAAGATAGTGTCTCCAAAAGGGAGCGCTCAGTCAGCATAGCTGCTGACCCCAAGGCTCCTGCACATCCAGCACCCGAGAAGCTGAATGAATGTGAAGGTGCGGCCAGCATCCTTAGCACTATCATGCTTGTTCTTCCCCAAGGACAGGCGTCCTCCACAGAAAAGGGTTCCTTGAGAATGGGGGAATTTGAAAGTTAACAGTGTGAATATGATTTTCTGGAGAGAGAGAGAAAGAGAGAGGGAAGGGGG
>NC_034590.1:103142167-103164205 GCF_900095145.1 Mus pahari
CACACACACACACAAATGCATGTACATACACAGTCCAGAAGCAGCCAGTTTGATAGATATGCTGCAGTTATGTTTCAGAATGAGATAAAAAAGAAATCTCTGTATTTAAAGTATGATTATCCACAGCCACCCCTTCCCAAAATCCAGAACTTTTAAGTGTTTTTTTTTTTTTTTTTGAATTTTTAGATATAGTGTCTCACTATATAGTCCTGGCTGACCTTAAATCCTGACTGTTGTCTCCTTTCTTGCAGTGCTGGGTTGATGAGTGTGTTACCACACTCAGCTCAGTCTTATTCATTTATTTATTTATTGTATGATGACTAAATCTACTTCACACATAGCGATTTATCATTCTTACCAGGTCAGCATCAGAGAGACTATGATGTTCTGTTGTCCCAGAACACCACTTTGTACCGAGAACCACAGATGATAACAGTGGGCTAGAGCTATGGCTCAGTGGTTGAGAGCACTTATTCTTTCAGAGGACCTGGGTTCAATTCCCAGTACCTGGATGGCAGCTCACAGCTGTCTCTAACTCCAGTTCGAGGGGAGCTGCCACCCTTCCTTGCTTCCCCAGGCACTGGCTATGCACATGGCACACAGATGTACATGCAGACAAGACACCGGTAAACATGAAAGAAATACAGTTTGTAAAAGAGTGGGCAGCAAGCACAAGTCACCACATGGTCGATTTCATTTCCTTCTTTCTAGACACAGGAAGTTCTCTCTCCCCCTGGGTCGAATGGCAGTGATCTAATGGCCAGTGAACCTGACCTAGGCTCCAAGCTGGACTCCATGGAGGACAGTGACCTGCTTGCAGGCAGCTTCTCCAGGTCTCCTCTCTGGATCTGGGTTCCATCCTAGAGGCAGTGAGCTGTCCCATGCACAGGGAAGGAGCTGGCCCTGCAGACTTCAGCAGCAGTTGTTTGGCTTCAGCACTTTCCTGATGCCTGCAGCCAGGGCTTGAGGTGTGGGGCTCTCTGCAGTGCAGCTCACAGGCAGGCCCTTGGCAGCCATGGCACGAGTTGTACTGGGGCCGATGGCTACAAACTGCAAAGGAAGAAGACACGAGACAGCCTCAGCGCCGCAGCAAGGGTTGGGTGCGGGTATCGTCTGGATGCTTTCTGTTTACAGGTGGTTCCTGCGTGATGTTTCACATGAACAGCAGTGCCGCCTGACTGGAAGCTGGCTTCAGAGTCTGCACAATACCCTTACTCAGCATCTCACTATCACCGCATGCCAGAAATGTGCCTATCCTTAGGGCGTGGGTATTACCGTGTGAGGATAAAACCTAGGGTGGATACCCTCCTCAGGGACTACAGCTGCAGACAGGCCTGCTCCAGTTTCAGGGGCTCTGGGTGGGAGCAGGTGTGGAGCATGGGGTGCCCAGGTGGGTCTGGATCCCCCAGGCACACAGAATAGTCAATAAGCTAGAAGGCCAGGGTTCAAATCCCAGCAGCACAGAGCAGAGAGGCCTTTGGCATCCTCTCTCTCTCTCTCTCTCTCTCTCTGCCTCCACCTTCTTATCTCTAATCAGACTGTCCCCTGGGCTGCTGAGGGATTCCTGAAGTGGTTAGTGTGAACCACTTGGTCAATGCTGCACAGATACATGCTCACTGACACATGTGTAACCTCCAGGTACACAGATGGTCACCCCAAAGGCTATGTGATCACTGTGAGAAGGCAGAAGAGAAAGACAATGCAATGGCTTCTATCCATTTGGTGGCAGGTACCATTAAGTTCTCACTGTTCTGGCATGGCTCCCTTGTGGCATTTATATGTAAGTCAGCCATAGCAGCAGGCACAGGTCAGAAGTCACTCTGGAACCTTCTGATGCCCTGTAGTTTAAACAGTGCTGTATAATCACTGGGTCTCATAAAGACTCCTACAGAGGAAGGAAGACCACTGTCAAATCTAGGACAGAGCTGACTGGATGCGAATGCTAAGCCACCCAATGCTTGGGTCTCAGGACTCTGTCCTCTGGAAGCCTCAAAAGTATCCATGGGGGGGCTGGCACTAAGTCCCAGTGATGAAGAATGACTCCCTTTCATTTGTATTGCCTTTCTGGCTCTGGAATAACCCACAGTCCCTTATCACCAATGTTAGCCCTGAAAGTTTCTTTCCTGACAGTTGCAGAGCCCAAGACCCCAGTGGCATCTTTAACTACTGGTGTGTGGTGCACTAAGCAGTGGCAGAATGATGACTGGAGGTGCCAAGAGCCCCTGGGTTACAGAAACGAATGGAACAGATTTAAGATGGGCTCACACCTTCACGATGACCCAGCTGCTGCATGGGTCTAGGCGGTATGGGCAGCCGGATCCTAAGTTGAAATTCCAAGTGTCTATTTTGCTCCCACTCGGGTTTGCTTAAGATGAGGACTGAGTAAGGTCATGGCAGTATGAGTTCTCACTGTGGCATGGTCAGCCCAGGTGAGTTCTGAGGCACGGTCCCATCAGCAAGCTGCACATGCACTCCATGGTTGGTTACCTGGTGACTCGTCCGGACACGTGAGCAGCATTGGCACTGCTGCTAAACCTGCCCAGGTGCCTGAGTAGTCACTTGACCAGTGACCGTGCCGAGCACCCATGGGCCATTTCTCTTCAATCCTGACCGCAGGAATCAGGTGCCTCCCCCACTAACAGTCATAAAAGTTGGCTTTCTAGTAACGTGGTATAGGTAATCCTGGCAAGGCGTTGAACCTCTCTGTGCTCAGTGTCCCTCCTGTAAGGAGGACAATCACCCCCATCCTGCTGGATCCCCACAACCAGACTAGCATAAGCTATGACTGTAAGAAATCTGATGACTGCCCAGCAACTGCTGGGACCATGGCTAGGTGTCACTATGGTGCACAGCCTGACATGGTTCCAACCATGTCTAGGTTCCAACCATGGGTCCCTCCTTTTCATCTCCCCTGTGTCTAACCTTCTACCTTGAAACTGGGGACATCTGGATGTCCAGGTGGGTCACCCCTGTGAGAGACAACTGTGATAAGCCAAAGTGTTGACATCACCAGACTGACTGAGCTCTGGGATGGGGGTGGAGATGAAACCTACTGTCCCTGGGTTCTAGGCCACACTTTGTACCTTCTCCTAAGTCCCAGTGGAATCTGGTCAAGGACAATTCTGTTGTAGATGCCACAAGTGTTGTGTTACTTGAACACTCCTAATAAATACAGTCCCTGAAAGTGTGGTGTAAATCCTTTAAGTAAACAAAGAGATAGTTCTAGTCTAGAGAACCATGCCAACATGTTCAACTGGGAACAAAGGAGGGTAAGGCACTAAAGCTACACCAAACCCTGACAGAAGGGCCTCACCTGAGTCCTCAAGCAACCAAGGACAGTGCCACATGGGGAAGGCCAGATAGTTAGCTATCCAGGACAAAATACTTGGGGACAACCATTCCCAAGTTAGAATAAGACCGGCCCAGAGGAGATTAGCAATGTATGCAGAGCACCTCTAACCAAGTAGCGGGCCCTTGGACTCTACAGTTACCTCATAGGTGTCTGACTCAATGTGTAAATTCCAGGAGACTGTAAGGAGCAAAAGGCCAAGTCCACAGAATACCATACCTTAATCTGGTCAAAGCTGCCGCCAGATAACGCCTGGATATACTCGAGGCTGTACTTAAGTCCGGAGGGACTGAAGAACGTGATGCTGGCTGGGATACCCTGTGGGAAGGAAAAGATGAGATCCAGCCTTTGCTCCTAGACACCACTCCTCATCAACACCACTGGTCCAGCTCCAGCAGCCCCAGGAGCTCTACAACGGTATGGTCCCTGGTTGGGTGCCATTCTCAGCCCACCAAGGCACCGTGTGAAGGAATTGTTCACGAAGCAGGCTGAGGTTGGAGAGGCTGGCAATTCCCACTGGTTGCTCTGCTGGCCCTCGGTCTGTTTGGTCAGAAGACACAGACTCCATGGAGCCCAGGCTCAGCAGTGGAGACACCCCCAGCTCCTGGAGTTAGACAGTCCTGCTAGAATCAACAGTCTTCTTGTTGGCTTCTGTCAACTTCCACCCGCTAGAGGAAGAACAGACAGCCTACATGGTTTCTCTGCACTTGGATTGTCCCAATGGGACCCCTAGAACAGGCAATGATATGCAGAACCTGTGACTTCTGAATGGAAATGGTGGAGTCATTGACTTAAGAAGCATTCTCCACAATCCCAGTCCAGATTCCACAGTGGGCTCTTCCCAATGTGGGTGTGGGCTCTGCCCCATGCAATGGAGGACAAAGGCAATAACAAGGCCACTATGTCTCTCAGGCCTTTGTATATGGTAGATGCTACACAAATAGGTTCATATGAACTTCTCTCCTTTAATCCTTATTCAAAGTTTACTGGCTGCATCTATTCCTGTATCACTGATACATAAAAATGGAGCTGCAGAAAAGCCATCTGCTTAGTCATGTGGCTGGAAATGACAGAACCCCAAGAGGAATCAACACCTGCACTCTCCTCCCCCAGCTCCTGCTCCTCCCCTGGGGCCTGCCCTGCCAGGCCTTGTGTTCCCTGGAAGCCCTACCTACCTGATTTTCATAGTAGCTCTCCAGGCTCCCTTGGATTCCAGGGTGTGGAACTGTCTGATAGACATGCATGCTTTCCATGGGGATCCCTGGGTACAATTAAAACCATCAGACAGGCTTCACTTTGCAGGGAATGGGAATGGGGGCTCTGCACCCTCTGCAGTGTGTAGCTGATGGGGACGATCACCATACCTCTGAGAACCAGCTCCTCAGAAATGGGAAGCTCAACTAGGGGGCAAAAGCCCTGTGTGACCTGCAGAGCTCCATGGAATCAATCCACAGTTGGGAAGGCTGAGTCAGCCAAGAGAGGTCCAGACAGCACAGCCTTCCTCAGTACTCACACTTGCTACTGGTTCCCGCGTCTGTGTGAGTGTCCACACAGCTCTGACCTTGGCTGCTCCATAAATCCCACAGCCATGCTGGCAGTCAGTCTAAGACAGCTCTCAAGAAAGGCTTAGCATCCCAGCTCTGCCTGAACATGGTCATGTCTGCCTCCTGGGTCTCAGGACAATTATCTTCGGAGTGTCCTTAGCTAATTCTAGTCACCTTTGTCCTTGAGCATTTTTGGAAGAGTATCTCCTTTGATAGTTCCACAGGGAAAGAGAAGAGGCAGTTCTGAAGATGGCTCTGTGGACACAGAAGCAGACATTGTCAGAGCTTTGTAAAAGCTCAAAGGGTGACACCATGCGACCCAGGGAGGGCAGTTCCCAGGAGGGCGAGGCTGGGGACCAGGCTCAGCTCTGCTTTAAGATCTCAGTTCTAACACCTGCCACCAGGAAGGGCAAGTGCTGCAATGTGCTGACCTCGAAGGTTTCCATGGAGAACCAAGGGGGAATGTCAGTGAAGAGCCTGGAAAGCTAAGCCACAGAAATAAGGCACCACTGCCCTCCTTGCATCGTGAACTGTCAGGAGGAGGATCCTTGGTTCACGGTCCCTAGTTAGAATGGAGGCCATGTACTTAACTAAGTAAGACTGTTATTGGCGCTGGTAGAGATTTCCTAGCTCTGGAGGAGGGCTGGATGAGCCAGGCACATGCACAGGAGACAGTAAGGGACTGGCACCTTGGACTTCCTCTGTTGTCACCTTCAACAAAGACAAGTTCCCTGCCTACTGGTCAACCAGCCATGCCAGTAGCTTCTTGACCAAGTGACCAAAGGGCACAAAAGACAGAAGGCTGCTCTAGTGGCCCTGAATCTCACTGTGCCCACCACCCACCTCCATGTGTGGAGAGCCAAGGCCATGGTCAACCCTGAGCGCTTTGCAACTGACAGAGCAGACAGCATATTGTAACAGAACCATCCAACCAAACTGTGGGCTTATCAGATGCAAGAACCCCCCTGCGTCAACAGCGAACACAAAGCACTTTACTAAAGCCAACCATTTCCTCCATATCAGATCAAGAAATGTAATAGGTGTTGGTTGTA
Organism: Mus pahari; assembly: GCF_900095145.1. Taxonomy (NCBI): domain Eukaryota; kingdom Metazoa; phylum Chordata; class Mammalia; order Rodentia; family Muridae; genus Mus; species Mus pahari. Next base: position 103,148,113 of record NC_034590.1, read on the forward strand.
CACAGCATCATGTATTTCCTATACCAAATGATCCTTCTGAACATACCACTGGTGACTGAGATCAGAAAGAATGAAACAACTCTCCCAGCTGGCACTCACTCTGGGAGCAGCAGCGGAGTGACAGGCATAGCTGGAGGCCACTGTGTTTGAAGTACAAGCAACGGTGACATGCTGGTGGATGTTTTATTCAAACTGCTCTGTAAATATTGGTACCAACATGAAGAGCGAACAGACTGGGAGATGATTAACTATAGATCACAGGTACCTGCTGAGTACTCTTTCTAGTGAAGTGCTGCAGGTACCACTCCTAGGCAAACATTTTCAAAGCGGTGTTCAGGCACTGTGCTCTCTCAACCCTAGCCTAGGAATCCCTCCTGGGAGTGTTGTGGGTTGAAGGTGCAAGTAGCTAGGGGCTAGAGCTCTTCCTACAGGAAGCCAAACAGCTCAGTTTTCTAGCAATCTTCATGCCAAAGGCAGCCAAAGAGCTTCTGGATGATTCAAGAGTCTCCCCTTCACCCCTTCATACTGCCAGAGAAGACTGACAGTGCAGGAGTTGGAGGAGTGCAGTGCTGAGGAGGAGGGACCTGAGGAAGTTTCCACAGACAAAGAAGCAGCCCTGGATGTAGGTAAGAACTGATTGGGTCACTTCCGCCTCAACTGAAGGCTACCTGGAGCATGGGAGCAAGAACTCTGTTCACCCAGGAGGCCATCTGAAAAGGTAGTACAGTCCTCCTTGGCTTCTTTGTCTCTTTAAACGTGACTATCTTTCATCCTATGCCTTTTACATTGTAATTATTCTCTCCTTCAAAGAGAGGGCCAGTGAGAGGACGTTGTCTATCATGTGTGACCAGGTTAAACGAGTCAGCAGCTGTAAGTGCCCACAACAATGCCTATCTCATAGTAAATAATTGTTAATTAAAAGAACTAGGAGGTGGCTTTGTTACAACACAGACCGCAAGTAGATTTGTAATTTTTAAAATTGGGCCATAAGGTTTACTTCAAGAGAAACTCATTAATGCCTTGATAAACAAAAACCGGGTGAAGGCCCTCATTAGCAGCAGGTAACTAGGACTTTAATTGCATCATCATTTGAAAAGCATAACGAGACCCATTGAAAGTCCTTCTCTCTTCAGCCATTCACTATGCTAAGGGAAAAGAAGATCCCCAGCTCCTAACCTCTGAGGAAAGCCAAAGCCATGCCAGCACCCTAGCCCAGCCGCTCCCCAAGCAAGTCTCCAGAAGGGTCAGTCAGCACGCTACAGACCCAGTGAGAGGCAAGCACCAGAGTTTATATTCCCCCTGTTCTCCTGATCCAACGCAGGGTCTGATAGATGACAGAGACCTGCCTGCAAGGCTGGAGGCGCCTGGCTGCTGACCTCGTGAGCAGGGCCAGATTTCCTCTGCTGAGACTGAACAGAAGGACTCCACTTCAGTCTGTGTGGCTGGGTGACACGCTGCAAGTACCTGTGTCTATAACTGGCTTAGACAGATGGGGAAGAGGGCAGGAGGCACTATGTACAGAGGACACACTCAATCTTCCAGCCCTCACTCTAAAATCTGCACTCTACAGCTCTCTCTTCTGTGTTCTTCAGGAGCCTAGAGCCCATCAGTAGCTTAAAGTAAATCACCATCTAAATCCCAGCAGCCCTAGAGCTGGTCCATGTGCTGACCAATGGGAAGTCAGTTCTTTTCCTGAGAGCACATTTGTGGGGGAAGGTGGCTTTCATCTGGGTCCATCTTCACTTACTTGAACAAATATATTCAGCAAGCTTTTCTGCATTTCCACTGCCCGCTCCTTCTGCATCCAGGCCAATTTTATTCACTGGAAAACGATAAAGAATGAATGGTGAGGGCTGGTGAGATGGCTCAGTGGGTAAGAGCACCCGACTGCTCTTCTGAAGGTCCAGAGTTCAAATCCCAGCAACCACATCCAGCCAGGCGCCTCCAGCTCACAACCATCCGTAACGAGATCTGGCGCCCTCTTCTGGAGTGTCTGAAGACAGCTACAGTGTACTTACATATAATAAATGAATAAATCTTTAAAAAAAAAAAAAAAGAAGAATGAATGGTGAATTCCTTTTTCAGGTTCTGAAGTTCTTTCGTTCCCGCACTACCTTTAAAGTGCAAATGTCCAGGCTGTTCTCCTACTCACAGCGAAGTGTCCTCTGGAGCCAAGTAATAAGACCGCAGCTGTCCTTTCAGAGGGTGCCCTGAGCACAGCTCCCCTAGATAGGGGCCTTTGTCTTAACTAACTTCTCTGAACCCCACTTATCTACATGAGCCAAAAACACCAGCCCTATAAGACTGTCTTGGGGCTAATGTGATAATGAGGCCAGCTGTTGGCATCTGCTTATCAGACAGTCAGCATTTGGAAGCTGCTACGTTTTGCAAGCATCTCTTTAGAGAACCCTCATTTCATCAGGGAGATGTGATTAGCTTTCATCCGGAAATGGGTAATGGGCTCGCATGGCCAGACTGGAATGGAAGGGGCAGAGGGAAGGTTTCACAGCAACCAACAAGGACCTGTAGCACTAGGATACAGGTAGTTAGGGAGGGCACTATCCCAGCCCTCTCACTCACAGAGATGCTCCCGCCTGCCTCCTGAGTGCTGCCCTCTCACTCACAGAGATGCCCCTGCCTGCCTCCTGAGTGCTGGGTGGGATTGAAGGTGTGTGCCACTACACCCTACAAGCTCTTCTTGACGAGAAGCAGCAGACAGATGAAGGCTTCCTGCCTTCTCCAGAAAGTGAACACTCAGCTAATCTGCAGAGGATATAGATAAAGGCAGGGCCCACTCAGGACTGCCACCTGCACAAGGGAACACACGACTTCCAGAGGAAAGAGGTATGACGGGCATTCCATTCAGGAGCTAGACAACCAGGACCTGTCACCACCAAGGACAGCTTCACTGGGAACACTATGGGCTTTTTACTCAGGGACTATTAGAAAGGTACTGAGTCTGAGGAAAATGGCTTACGCAGGTGTGAATTCTGTTCAGGACGAGTGAGCCAAGCAGCCTAGAATTCCCAGGAACTGAACTGAGGCAGGATGAACTGCTATGAGGCTGGTGGTTAGTGCAGTAGGCATGTGTGACACACCCCACCCCCATTCCCATCTTAGTTTCATTCCCTCCCATTTCAGTTACTCTTGGTCAACTATGGTCTGAAAAGACTAAATGGAAAATTCCAGAAATAAGCAGCTCACAGGTTTTGGATTGTATATGATCTGAATATGAAACCTCATCTATCTAGCTTAGGATTCAAACCTTCATCTTCCGATGGCTCCTTACCTAGAGAAGCGGTGGCACTTCCAACCACGTACACAGACTTGGCATTCCATCTGTCTTTCAGAGACTTCTCCCAGGCTGCAAAATGTGAAGTTACATATGAGCTATACAAAGTGGCCAACTAAATGTCACTGTGGTAGTTTGCGTCTTCTACGTTTGTCATTCTAAGACCCCAGCCTTCGCTTCAGCAGGAAACTAGGCTCTTGGGATCCAAAGTGAGTCATCTACTTGTGCCAGGGGACAACAGCAGCAGCAGCACCACCCTCAGTCCCTCACTACCCACTCTGTCCCTTGCAACATCCTGGATGCCCCTCTATGGGGCTCAGAGTATATGCAGTGTCCATCAAAAACCCGTGGTCAGAACACCTGGCACAGAGCAGACAGATGGCATGTTCCAGCTAGTAATGAAGGTAACCACATGGTTTGGGTGTGAGGAAGCTTACTCCAAGGCCAGGTCACTGAGGGCAAGTAAGATCAAGGAGCCCAAAGTAGCCAGGATGGCTGCATGAATCCAGGCCTTACAGGACTCCCAAACCCCAGCACTAACCATCTCCCAATCACTTCCCCTCACTGGAAGACCTCTCTAAGCCTGTGTCTTGACTGTAAAGTGAGGTCACGGTGCTGTGCACAGCCCAGGACTGTATTTGGCACTCAGTCTAAAGTACAACAGGTACTCCATTAGTGTCAGCTAAGTAGTCAGCCAGGCTGGAGCCTGGGTTCAGGAAATGGGTAGGCTCACCACATACTGTTCTAATGGAGAGGAAGAACAGGCGTGCTGAAAAGGGCCCAGTAGGGCCAGGAAGCATTTCCCTGAGACTAAATTTTCTCATCATCATCTCAGTAAAGTGTCACTTACCCTCCTTTTAGAAGAAGAAACTGGCAAGACACGCAAGTGAACATTTAGAAGGTAATGGAGGGCTAGTGAGGTAGTTCAGCCAGCGCAGCTGCTTGCCACCACGCCTGACAGGCTGTGCTTGGTCCCTGGGACCCATGAGGTGGAAGGAAAGAACCGGCTGCTGTGGACTGTCCTCTCATATCTACACACATTATCACGCCATGTACCCAATAAACAAGTAGGTAAGTAATATTACATATAATAAAACAAACTAAACAGCTAGTGGGAGCACACTCTCAGTCATGGCTGCCTGGGGCCTCAGGGGGCACCTGTGACCCAGTTCCCCCGGGCACTCAGTTCTGTTGGGCATGCAGTTCCCTCTAGACTCCAGTGTTTCAGAAGAAATGGGAGCAGGTAAGAGTCTGCTGGACTCCAGAGCAGACCCACGCTCACCTTCGGTTTTATTGTCCTTCTCCAAACACAGCTTCACTGCTTCCACTGCCCTGGGGCTGGTGAAAATGAGTCCTCCAAAGCCTTCAGGATGAGACAGCTGCTCCAAAACCAACAGAGGCTGGCTTAGACCCCACCTCTCAAAGAGCTACAGCCCCAAAGTCCAAATGCATCCGAAAAGAAGCAGGCAACTGGTCCCCTACCCATTCATGCCTCCGCCCACCTGACACTTCTTTAGTGCCGTGCTGCCTATGCGCCTGGAGACATTCTAGGCTGTGGGTAAGCCCATTTATTGTCACAGCTCTTCCCTCAAGAAGCTCCTTCTAGGGCAGAGACAGACAACTGCAACCCGGGAGATACATAGAGCAGAGGGGCATGACCCAACATGGGCCACGCCAGTGGAGTAAGGTGCAGCAGGAGGGAAAACTTGATCTGCATCCCTAACACAACCAGACTCTGAAGGAGGTAAAACCCAGCTGAGGCCTGGGCTTCAGATACAATACTTTGCTGAACACTTCTGAGCCAGCACTGAGCCGCTATGTATTGAATCTTTGTTTTTTGCAGTACTGGGTACCAGGCATTCATGGGCACACTCAGCACACCCTCGGGCCACCACCAATCTGTAACACTTTGAGAATTCTCTGGACCTGATTCCTGCAGTATCTGCTGAGCAGAGCAAAGTGGTGGGCAGAAGCCCTGGGCTTAACATTCACCCCTGTCTTCCTGGCCAAGAGCCTGGCACGAGTCTATAACTATCACACGAATCACTTAGACACCGTGATTTCGCATAGCCAAGCTGCAATCCCGGCGGAAGCTCTGTGATATTCACAGGGAAAAGGTCTTGTATGACAAGGCTGTCTAAGATGGAACTCGCTGGGAGACTCCTTGGCTGGAGAGATCTGAGCTGAATATTCTCATGGCAAACTTTGCCTGTGTGACTCTTCTCTGACCTGTTCCTTTACTTACTAGATGTCCTTGATAGCTAGAGGTGTGAGCATCCAGGCGTGAGGGTTCACTAGGAGTTCATCCTTTGAACTACAGCACTGGCCATGATTGCCTTTCAGAAGATCCCCTGCTTTGCTTTTGATTAATTATACATTTATCACTTAAATACATTGAAATAATAACCTCCCAACAATATATATATTCTTATGGCTACAAATGTGTGGGTAAAGAGGGCTTTGACACTCTGGCATGAAAAGCATCAGTTACCAGTTTTAAAGTGTGCCTGAAGACTCTCAGTAAAAGGAAGTTAGGTGATAAGGATCACAGATGGATAGTCATCAATGGAGCTTAGACCCAGGGACCTTAATTAAATGTTCCCGCGAACTTTGAACCTTTAAAAGTTTATCTTTAATTACGGATGTAATTACGGATGTTCTGATTAAGAGATGTGATGTTCTGTACCTGTTCTTCGAAGTCTTTGCCTGACTGATTTTGTATTTCCCTGTGCCAGAAAATTTAGTTAATTGCCAGTTTTTCTGTATAAAACTACCTGCCTTTGAATAATAAAACGCATTCAGACGCATATAGCTTTACTGTGTGTGTCTGTCTGTCATTTCGCACCGCGACCAGTGCCTTCCTGCATACCAAAAGACCCTGCTTCCCCCACGGGTGTGTGTTTCGACTGAGTCGGTCCGTGGCATATAACAGAGCTCACTCTAAAGTCAGAAGCACCTGCCTGGTAGTCTGTGCAGAGGCCAGAAGTGGACTAAATGGTCCCTACCTGTGAGAGCCATGCTGGTGCTCCCCAGGCCCTATCTCCAGGGCCCATGGCCTCCTGACAAAGGAGACAGCAGCTTAGTCAGAGAAGCCTATGAGAAGTCTCCCCACCATCAGGTGTGTACTGCCCCTGTGACCATGTCTAATGGTAAAATGAAGTGAACACTCTCATGGCTTGGTATGGCAGGAACTGTACAGACAGCAAGCCTTAGCCTGGAGCGCTTACCTTTTCTGACAAACTGGGGAGAGACATAAACTCAAACGACAGAACAGGAATCAGTGTGGCTTCCAGGCCACACAATTGCAGCTCCTGCAAATGAAAGAATGTCACTCTGGGTTGGCCAGGGCTGTCTTGAAAATAAGGGAAGTGACATCATATTATTCACCAAATGTTACCTGGAAACACAGAGGGAGCATAGCATCACATTAGCTATGCACCAAGTTCACCACGTGTTAGCATCCCCACCCCAGCCTCCAGGAGCAAGGAGGTTCCAGTTTAGGGGCTCACGGAATAAGGCTCGGCCACTTACCTGGATATATGGATCCTGGCCACTGTCATCCTCCTTGGCATCTTTTAGTAAGAGAACCTTCATTGTGCCTGGCAGTCCTTCTAAAAGACGCTGCAACAGAGCAAGGAAATGGATCTTAGTTAGATCTCAGACTGTTCCTAGGTGATGTTGGAAGGAGAGAGGCAAGAATGAGGCAATTGATCGCCTGTGCTGAGCTAAATGGGCTTGGTCTTTCTCAAGCCCCCTGTCACTGATAAGGCCGAAGGAGAGCGTGTTAGCAGCTGATACTGCCTGGAAAGGCAAGTGAGAGCCATTAGTGAAATCAAGTGTCTAAGCCAGACGGTGGCTAGCCAGAGACACACGGTGTGTTCTGGGTCATACCAGTGGCAAATAGAGAAAGGAGCATCTTAATTTAAGGAGGTAAATAAATGAGTAAGGAAACAAATAAATAATTATTTCCTTTTCAAAATGAACAAGCCACACCACTCATAAGCCCTTTAAGAAACAGCTATATTGGCTTTTCCACCTCTCAAACCACGCCTATTAAATGTTAACCAAGCTTTCTGAGGTGATCTATCAACCTGGACATAAGCTGTCAACATGTACTACCCATAAAAATTTACATAATTCATACCCTCTCTTCCTGTAAGAATTAAATTCAAGACAACAATCAAAACAGTACACAAAGACTGGCATAAAAATTCCATCCCAGACTGGATGTGATGGTATACACCTTTAATCCCAGCACTTGGGAGGCTCAGGCAGGTGAACTCAGGCCACCTGGGTCTACACAGCAAGTTTCAGGCCAGCAAGGGCTACACAGTGAAACCCTGTCTCAACACAAACAAAGACTTTCTTGGTCATGTCTATAATTTCCAATAAATGGGAACAACATAAGTATCAAATGAGAGGCTGGTTAAGTAAACTATGATGTCGGTTTTAGAAAATCATGAACATCTTGACAAATAACCTAATTACATGGTTATCTAATCAAACATGTTAAGTAAAACATGCAAGAACAGTTACATAAGTAGTTTGGCTTTATGTTCAAATATATGAGAAAATACACATTACTAGTACTTATTTCTGAGTAGGTGTTAGTATGATTTTTCTTCCTTTCCACTTCTTTATTATCCAAAAGTGTTATGAGCATTATCTTCCTGGATATATGAGAGGTATTTTAAAAATCACTCAATAGTCTCACAATAAATGCCAGGTAAGATGTACATAGAAAATCTAGTTGAGACCCATCAAAAGAAGACACTTAGAAGCAGAAACTAATGAGCTCTGGGAGGCATGGCTCACAAGTGATTTCTGGGTACACTGACGGCTGGAAGAGTCCATCCATGGAACATTAGGAAATCTGGCTCAAAATGAATTTCTCTACATCAGTAACCAAATCCAGCTAAATGGATAAGAATTAGGAAAGGATGTTCTAGTTATTACTGCCATTGGTGTCAGAGAAATGGGGGAGAGGGTGAAAAGCAGGTAGAATGGTTCCTACTCCTTCCCTAGATCCTCAAAATGTTTCCCTGCTAATTGGGACCCCGCCCCCTGTGGGACCACACCCCACTTAACTGGGACTCCCGCCCCCTGTGGGACCACACCCCACTAACTGGGACTCCTGCCCACTGTGGGACCATACCCTACTAGCTGGGACCCCGCCCCCTGTGGGACCTATCACACATCTTTATGTCATTTCTGTTTTCCATGCTTACGACAGTAAATCCTAATTTCTTATTTTACTTTGTGCTCTGACTTGTTTTTTGGAGATAAGATACCACACCGCAGTATAGCTCAAGCTGGTTGGAACTATGTGGCCTAAGCTTTGAACTTAAGGTAATCCTCCTGTATCAGCCTCCAAAGTGCTAGCATTACAGGCATGTTCTGCTACACCTCAATAAGTTAAGTATTGATTGGATTGAAAAGGACTCAAGAGACCCGTAAAGCACATCCCGGGTGTATCTGTGAGGGTGTTTCCAGGAAGGATTAAAGGGAGAACCTGCCTCAGAATGCACCCTCCTAGAGAGGCCTGGGTGGAAGAAGGGGCAAAGAAGAATGCCATGCCTCCTGCTCTACAGTACCAAGCCTTAGCCCCATAACGGTCTAACCTCTAAAACCATGAGCCAAAATGTATGACAACTTCCTCTAAGTTGCTCTCTTCTGTCCTCGAGCCACAGCTATGGAAAAGCAATCAACAGCTGGTTTCCACCTGTTTACAAATGGTAACCCTAGTGCTGTTAAGAAGGTACTTAGGAGATATGGCCAAATCCAGCACTGACAGACTTTTAGGAAGAGAGACCATCCCAGATAGTTTTGGGGAGCCCGACTCAATCAGTCCACAGGCATTACCAAGAACGGCATGGGGCTCCCCAAAGTGGGAATATTTCCCTCCAGACCCAGCTTCAGCTTGAACAGAGCCTGCGTGTCCCGTTGGCCTGCACTTCTTGTTGGTTTGTACAGTGGATCCCAACCTGCCTTGCCAACCACATAGTTATGGGAAGGCAATTTTCTTCAAATGCATGGCCTAACACATATCTCTTCTTGCCTGTCTCTTGGCTTCGACACTAATGCATCTTCCAATGGGAGCTCTAGGAATCTGGTATGAAATTTAGTGGTAAGTAAAACTTAGCATTTTTCTGCTGAAGAATGAATTCTTCTGGGGCCCACAATGCAAGCAATGAGAGTGGGGATTAAAAAGCCAAAATATGATGCTGTGGAAAACAGGTAATCCTGTAGCCTTGCTGTGCCCTCCAAATGCTGATGTGCCTGTTGGGGCCCCAGGCTCTGGCATACTAGACCTCAGGTTCACAGAGGACATGCTTAAACAAATAAACAAACAAAAAACAATAGCTGGGCGTGGTGGCACACGCCTTTGATCCCAGCACTCGGGAGGCAGAGGCAGGCGGATTTCTGAGTTCGAGGCCAGCCTGGTCTACAAAGTGAGTTCCAGGACAGCCAGGGCTATACAGAGAAACCCTGTCTTGAAAAAAAAAAAAACAAAAAACAAAACAAAACAAAAAAACAAAAACAAAACAAAAAGAAAAAAGAAAAAAGAAAGAAAGAAAGAAAGAAAAGCCAATAAAGTCAATCTCTCACTTGTCTTTCTAGTTGTCGGACAGTGAGCCCAAATGTTCTGGGCCTGGAAGCTTCCTCATGAGAGTCAAGTCTACAGGATTTGCTTGAGGTTACTTGGTAATTTCAGGTACTGACAAGTGCTGTGAGGTGACGAAATAGTAACTAGGGTTCTGACAGCCTAGGTGTTACCTCTCCAGGAACCAGGGAGACTGTTCTGGGAGTCAATGATGTCTGAATCAAAACCTGAACCACAACAGCACAGCGCAGAGGAACAGACCACGCTCTTTGCAAGCACCAGGCCCTGGATTTGACTCCTGAATTGGACAGTAAGGAGAGATGCTCCAGCATCAGGCAGAGAGTCTGGATGTCCCCGAGAAAGAACAAGTATGCTCAAGGAGGGCTTGGGATTTCTTTTAACCCAGAGCGTGGCCTTACTCCTGGGAGTTAGTTTCTGATCTCTTTAAGGAAATGCAATCGTTTCCCCGGTTCTAAAGATGTTGGGTAACCTTAAAGTATATTTTTCTATGGTATGAACAAATACTTCTGGGGGAAAAAGCCTTCAAAACAGCCAGTGTCTGAAAGGACACCAGCTGCAATGTACCCCCCAAACTTTCTGGACTAACCCAACCTGGAATCCTGAAGCAGCAAGAACTTTTTACACACTGCCTCCCATGCACAAACGTTCCCATGTAGTGACTCCACTACCCTACCCCTATTATTCATAGCCAGTGCTAGCTCTATATTCAATTTGTTTTCCTTTCTCAAAATTTTATCACAAAAATTCTCTTGGCTGTCAGATCCAGCTGCTAGCTTGTTGCTGGCAGTTACAGAATGTGTCCTAGGACCTCGTCCTTTTTTGACTAGCAAGCACATAGCTTGGCAAACCCTTTATTTCAGAGAATGCTCACTCACAAAACATGCTGAGCACTCAACACATAGGAAAGTTTGAAGTGACAGACACTGACAGGATAGATTCTAGTCCAAAGCTGAGAGCCTAAAACCCAGGGGCACCAGGCATCAGGAGGGGAGGGAGAGGATGGGCTGCTCTCCTTGTCTTTTGCTCCCTGCAGCCCACAGATGAGACAGTGCCTATGTGCTCTCTGTACTTGACTCAGCCTTCAGATCCACATGCAAATCCCTTCTGGAAGCACCTCCACAGGCACACTGGGAAGACATCTAACCAGCTAGCTGAACATCTCACAATCCAGTCAGGTTGACAGATCAAATTCTCACAGTGGACTAAGCATTTTACAATCCTCACTTAGCCTGCAAAGCAGCTTAACAAGAAAGAGAAACCAAGTCTTTTAATTTGCCCATGGTCAGCAGAATAAATGATAGAAATAGAATCAGGATCCAGATCTGAAGCCTGGGGCTCATTCTCCTAACCACTGGCTACCAGCTGACCTTTAAGACAAATTCTGTGCTAAAGAGGAAGAGTGAGCCAGAAGTTACCAGTCCACTGCTTAAGGTTCCTGCGGTCAGCACAGCACAGGTGAGCCATCTATTTACAGGTGCTAGACAACACATGGGCTTGATATCAGGAATTAATCCGAGGACACAAACAGGCCTTTCCTTTTTTCTACCCTGCAGAAGTAATACAAGCAGGTTCCTGGTGGAAAAATTTTGGAAATTACAAAAATATAATTATTTAAAAAAATTAAAAGTAGTTAATTGTATGACTATAATTAAAAGTAGTTAATTGTATGATGTATAATTGCACTTCTAGGCAGATCTCAAAAAAAACCAAAAAAACAAAAGCAGAGACTTGAGATATTTGTACACTCATGTTCACAGGAGCACTAATAGGTAAAACCTAAAAGCAAATCTAAGTGTCCGCAGACATAAGACTAAATATGAAGACTATATGAGCCATGGGAACTGTTCAGCCTTAGGTACGAAATCATGGCTGGGCAGTGGTGGTGCACGCCTTTAATCCCAGCACTTGGGAGGCAGAGACAGGCAGATTTCTGAATTCAAGGCCAGCCTGGTCTGCAGAGTGAGTTCCAGGAAAGCCGGGGCTACACAGAGAAACCCTGTCTCGAAAAAACAAAAAATAAAAAAGAAAGAAAGAAATCATGATGCCTGAGTACTGTGATTACAATTAAAGCCCTTTGTTAAATTATACAGATGACAGCCAGGGGGCAGTGAAAGGTGATGCTGGGCAACTGGTTCTTTTTGTGTATGCATGGGTACCTGCTGATGAAAGGTGTTGTCTTCTACTGCTTTTAATCTCATTTTTAGAAACAGGTCTCTCATTGAACCTGAAGCTCACTGATTCTGTAGATTAGTTGGCCATCACTCCAGTGCTAGGGTTACAGTTGCAGCATGCAGGAGCTGGGAAATGCTGGTACATCAAGCATTTTACCCACTATGTAGCTGTCTCCTGGCCTGATACTGGGGAACTGTTTAAAGGATAGTTTTGCAAGGTATAAAACAGTCAAAGGACGGATAGTGTGGTGGTTATGAAACAGTATGGATGAACGTGAGCCAAGAACCAGGCACTCAAGTGCTAAGTTTGGCTATGTATACTTTACCATAACAAACTATAAAGACATGGGGAGGGGAGAGGGGATGTTCAGGAGTCTCAGTGCAATTTTATTGACATGTTTTAAATCTTTTTTTTTTTCTGTTATTATACCTTGGGATATTATTATACCTTGGGACAGGTATGCATGACAAGCTATTATTAGCCTTGCAATAGATTATAGGTGTGTGTTTTTGGACAATTACAAAGCTACGTATCAGAGGTGGAGCCCTGGTGTCATTACTGTCTGAGATAGAGCTTGGTAGATAAGACACTCCCAGGATACTTGGATTCCACAGAATACCATCATGGGGGGAGGGGCTGGGCTAATGGGGGTCCCTGGTATCCTATTTCCTATTTATGACCAGTGGGGCTATTCACATTTCCTAAACTTCTCTGGCAAAGGCTTCCTTACCTCTAGGGCCAGCTCACTCTGGTTTGGGAATCAAACATACTTCATAAGCTGCTGCTATTTTTGAGAAAAAGGAGAACCAGAGTTTATTGTTAATATTTCCCCTACTTAATGATTTCATTGTCAATAATCTTTACAAGGAGCTGCAAACTGCAAAAGGACTGAGGGATAAACCTGGTAGACTTGTAGACTGGTAGACTTGTAGACTGGATTATCTGATACGGGTTTTAACCACTAGGGCATTTCTTCCAAAAATTCAGTTTCTTTAGAAATAGATCTGAAACTTTGGACAAGTAGTTCGTTTAGTCACAAGTGGTGGCAGAAGTGGGGTACACTCGTTAACTTGCCGCGATCTCCTACTTTCTGTTCTATTCTTTTCAAAAAATTCTTTTTTAACGACGCCGTGGGCCTGAAGTAGCAAAGGTCGTAAAGTCTACTTAGAACTTTGTTAGGGAGATGGCGCGGGGCTGGCCCTGCCTGGATCGGCGGACCTTCCGGCGTACGCCGTCGCCACCAGCACCAGTGCGCCCGAGGTTGGCAGCTGCTCCGGGATCCAGCCCCGCGGTGTCAGGGATCGCGAAGACCAGCGTGCACGTCCACAGGCCCGTGTCCTAGTCAAGTCCTGGGCCCGACACCTACCTCGCGGGCTAAGAGGCAGGACAACCTGCACGCCGCGAGGATGCTGAGCATAGATGACCGAGAGCGGCCTCTCACCCGGCTAGCGCGCCCCAAGCTCGTACCTCAGACCCGAGGGACCGGGGCCACTGGCCCACATCTGGCTGTGCTCACACCGGGGCGTCCAGGCGCCGGCGGAAGGAACGCAGACGGATCGGCCAAACCACTACGCACAGAGGGGGAGATTCGGAGAGAGTGAAGAAGATGGGAGGGTGGAGAGAAAATGAGAAGGCTAGACCATCGGCCCCAAGGTGGAAGAAACTGTGGTAGATTAGTCCAGTGGGACTGAACCCCGGAGCTTTCTAGTCGCGCCGGATCCGCGGAGAACTTGTGCTTACTGTCTCCCCCGAGTCGGATTAGACAGAGTCCGGAAGGACGGGGGGGGCGGGACTCGCGCAGGCGCAGTGTGACCGGCGACATGGCATCCAAGGCTAAGAAGCGAGCGGTGGGAAATGGGGTTCAGCGGCCGCTGGGAGCAGCGGGCCAGCGGGAGGAGGAAGAAGAGGATGAGGTGGAGGATGAGGTGGAGGATGAGGAAGAAGACGATGAAGACAGTGACGAAGAACAGGATGAAGACGACGAAATCGTGGACGAGGTGAGAGGCACACGTGACCATATTTTTGGAGTAGATCTGAGAAGGAGAAAACCATGCAGGCAGCCGAAGCTGTGGGAACGTGATGGGAAATATGGAGAGTTGTGATTTCCCTCCACTGTGGTATAGGACACATCCTTACCCAGGTTCCCACTGCGGGCTTTTCTACACACTCCCTGTGGCCCTTCCCGGATGAGTTATTCCCATCCCAGAAGCCTGCCAGCCGCACACGTACCTTCAGAGACCTGTGAAGTTTAGTCTCTCCTCTTCCCTACAACAGCTCTCCAGCTTCTACACAGCCAAGCTCACGCTGGCTCTCTGAAGTTGATTAAAGGCAACCTGCTCTGTCCTATGGCACAGTTTTCAAATGCTCTTTATCCTGCAGCTTTCCCTTTAATATACATCTCAGCTAGACCGCATTTACTGCCAATCTGGGACAGCCGACCTGGTCAAACTGGTTTTATCGCCTCACAGAACTGATGTCCTTTCTTCAGATTTGTTTGTTTTTGTTTTTCCAGACAGGGTTTCTCTGTGTAGCCCTGGCTATCCTGGGACTCCCTCTTTTGACCAGGCTGGCCTCGAACTCAGAGATCCGTCTGCTTCTGCCTCCTGAGTCCTGGGATTGCTCAGACTTCTTATTATCTAGTTCCAGGTGGTTTAAGCACCTCTTTCTTGGTGAATAGTTAGGCTTGAGTGGTTGTTCAAGCTAGTTGCTGTCTTAGAAATTGACTGTCCAAAGCAGGGCTTGTAATTTATTCCCGTCTCTTCACCATTTCTGTTACAGTTTTCCAGTTCAAACCCTAAATTTGGCCTTTGACTTTAATTACTTCTCCTTTCACACGCTACATCAGTCCATCAGTAAATTGTTAGCTTTCCCTTAAGTACCCAGAAACACCTTATCATTGATTCTGCAGCTAATCTAGTCTGTACCTCCATCATCTCCTGTCTGCTTACTATAAAGCTCCTCTTCCTCTTCGTCCTCCTCCTCTTCCTCCTCCTCCTCCTCCTCTTCCTCCTGTTCATCATCCTGCTCCTCCTGCTCCTCCTCTTCACGTTCAAAAGGTGAAATTAAGGCTGGGATAACCACAGTGAAATCATATGCAACTTTAGTTTCTAGTTTTTGCAGTGCTGATAATCAAGCTCAGGATTCTGTGCTTGTTTGTTTGTTTTCAGTATAGAATAGAATTTATTCAGGGCGTGGGGAGGAGAGGTAAGGCAGAGAGAGGGAGAGAGTAGAGAAGTAGAGGCTAGCCATGAACATGTGGGGAGAGGGGGAAGGGAATGGAGAAGGGAGGGCAGAAGGGAAGAGCTCGAGGGCAAGAGAGAAACAAGAGAACAAGAGAGTTCCCACCTTGTGAATGTTTTTTTTTTTTTTCCTAAAGATTTATTTATTTTATGTATAAGAGTATACTGTAGCTTTCTTCAGACACACCAGAAGAGGGCATCAGATCCCATTACAGATGGTTGTGAGCTATCATGTGGTTGCTGGGAATTGAACTCAGGACCTCTGGAAGAGTAGTCAGTGCTCTTAACCACTGAGCCATCTCTCCCGCCCTGCCAGTGTAGCTTTGCCCTTCATATATGCATTTAAGTTTTGTGTGTATGTGTGTTGGCCTATATGTACATGTGCTGTATGTAGTCCATGTCCACAGAGACCGTGAGAAAGCGTTGGAGCCCGGGGCTAGAGTTCCAGGTGCTTGTGAGCCTCCGTGTGGGTGCTTGCTGAGAATCACGCCTGTGTCCTCCAGAGAGGAGCCAGTGCTCTTAACTGCTGAGCAGAGGAAACTTAGCGCTTTTAGGGCATGTATCCGTTCTGAAATCCTCAGTGGGTATTTCTCCTTTTACTTAATTGAAGTTTTTCATTCTCTGTTACATTTATTCACCCACAATTCATCTCTCTGATGTAAAAACCCATGAGAATTGTCTTGGAAGGTCGACCTCAAAGCTTTTCAGCAACAAAATGGAGCATCAGGGATAAAGGGACGTCACAGCTCAGAGTATCAGGGATAA